>NC_081408.1:622723382-623095882 GCF_030272615.1 Cryptomeria japonica | reverse complement strand
CTAAGATTTTATTTTCTGCAAATAATGGAACATAAATGACTGTTTTTAACTAAATTTACAGCAGCATATTCAACTTAAAGAAAAATGGGTAACATCTAATCTTTAAATTTCAGTTTTCTCAAAAGTGCATACATTTCTCCCCTTTTTTTTTTAATACAAAACATTAAGAATCTAGATGCAAACTAACATTTTCATTTTCTTTTGCAAAACTACCAAGTAGGGAAAAACATGTGTTTTCATTGACGAATGTAAATACAAAATAGATATGGATACAAAATAAACATGAATACAAATGGGATGAAATCCCAACAATGTTTATTTTTCTTTTCTCTACATAGTAACTTGAATATTATACAACACTTTCTCTTTCTTGAAAGTTAATACTACACATGCTCACTTATCTTCTCTTATACAATCTACTACATTGAATCTATCCTTTTTTTTTTTTCTTGAAACACTTTTATGCAACACAAAACAGCAACATAATCTTTTAAACCTTCTTTTCCCATTCCCATGCAACCTGCAATAAAACACATTTATGACCATGGGAAGCTCACCTCCCAGCCTAGGCTTACTAGAAGCCACCCCCGAGCTTGGAGAACCAAGCACTAGACAGGTTACAAACAAGCAAACTCTACACAAACATAGGAAAACACTTACATTCAAATTTCCCTTCCCAAGCTACACATTCACCACTTTCATGGTGACTCTTCCATGGGTGGAAGTGGACCAAGTACCAATGGGGAGAATGCATGCCAAAAAAAACAACACAAGCCACCTCATGGCAATACAAATGCAACAAATACTTCCACAATCCTTATGCCCCCCCAAAAGGCTCAAGGCCATGTTTACTCCCCTTATGACCCCCAAATGCATACACAAGGCTATGCATCAAGGGTCACCAAGGACACCCTTGAGAACACTCTCCATAAGGAGAGCCTCACACCCATGGCTGTCATACTCCTTCCACCCCAAGATCTTCCTACCCTCCCAAGAGTAGGAGATCTTGGACACTCCCAAAACAACAAGAACACAAAACCAAAACACATAGAAAAGAAAACTACACATTCTTAACTTCAACAAAAACTTCATAAAACACATTCTTTACAAGCAACTCTTTTCTTTTACAAAACAACATAAACTAACACTTACAACATAACAAGAGGAGGTAAGAAGTAACCAACCTTATTCTGCCAATAGGTTTGCTAAAATTAGTTGGGGATGAGCTGCCCAATTCCACACTAACTTTCTCCAAATTCCCACCAAAAGTGCTAATCTCCTACTAACTTTTTCAAAACAAGCATAATCTCCAAGAATGGAGAGTGGGTGATTACTCACTAAGTCTCCAAATTCTTGCATAAGAAGGCCTCTCACACACTTCCCAACCCCTTGGGTGAGGTGTGAGTTCCCATTGGTTGCCCTTCCCAAACTCTTGCACATTACTAAAATTGGAAAGGGAAAAGGTGGAAGAAGATGGGGAAGAGGGTTTGACATCAAAAGAGAAGGTTGTCTATCCTAGGAGGAACCTTCTAAGTTGAATTTTCGTTCATCTTGGAAATACCACTTTTTGAAGTGACTACATAGTCACATGGGAGAAGCCACATGTTTCAAAATACCCCTAACCCATAGGTATACCCTTTGGACCTTTGGAAAAGCCCTAAAACTAACCCTAGGAGTCCATTAAACCCTTTGGAAACCCAACTGAAGTTTACCTACGGGTCAAACTTGAATTGACCACTCCCAAGACTCCCTACCCAAGGCAAATTTGGGACCACACTCATGTTTTTTGAATGGCTTTGGTAGAAACAAAACTCCCTCCAAGAGACAAGTCAAAATCAATGACACTAATCAGCACATGTGTCAAGTGACACAATAAAAATACAATATAAAAATCACACATGGAATTTGTCTCTTGTAGGATTACACATATACACATAAATTAATTTTAACACTCAAGCATTATACACTTCACAAATAAAATACATTACAAAGGGGTGTTGTCTCTCCAAATAGACAACTCCCGGCTTAACAAACGCACTTTGGTCTAGGCTTGGTTCTCCATATAAATTTCATGGTCACATGGATAATTTTCCTGCGCATCTCAATTAACACATTAGTAAATCCAAATAATCACATTTATACATAATTCAAATACATGGATTCCATTGCACATCAAACACTCATACATTAGGCAACAATAATTCAATATCTCATTTGTTTCAAATTCAATTTCACATAAGCAATTAACATAATTTCCCAAAATTGAACCATTCATAAATATGCATCATTTTTCTATCATCAAAATGAAATCCTGCAAATTTCCAATAACGACATTCACCATCATAAGGTAATTCTATTCTAGTAACATATCTAAAGTTTCATAATCATCATGCATGAAATAAAGCATCAATATATGTCAGTGTGATCCAAATCATGGAATCATATAAGTTCTAAGTCCATGAAGCAATAAATAAAGCATCCATTATAGTCTCAATATGCAAATAACTGAAAATGTCAAACTGAGTCGGGGTAGGGCCTCACACTTGATAGACATTAGGTCTATAACCATCAAAAGAACTAGATCTATTTTTACAAACACTAGCAATATGTCTTGGCTTTTGACAATTAAAACATACAGGTTTGTAAATTTTCTTACCGTTGGTTTTTTCAAATCTTAGGTGCAGATTTACCTTCTTCCATGTTATTATTAATACCAGAATACTCACCTTTCTCAAATACAGTATAACCCAAGCCTTGCGTCTCAGCTTTTATCATCTATGATTGAATCTGTTCATCAAGCATAATAGAGCTCTTGTTAAATTTAGACAGTAACACATTAGTATCAACCAACTCTTTAGTAAGATCTTCATTCTTTTTCATCAGACTTTCTCTAAGAGGCATTGCCATGTCTAGGTTAGATTTTAATTCTTCCTTTTCTTCTTTTTCCTCTTGAAGGTAAGAAGTCAGGGTTCCAACCTCTTGATTCAACTTGAAGATTTTGTTAATCTTAGAGGATCTGGTTAATACTAAGAGGGGGAGTGAATCAATATTAACAACAAATTCAAATCTGAAACTCAACCTTATAAAAATTTCACCAAGTCAAACAATAACCAACAACAAAACCATTTACTAGTACCGGTATCTACTGATAATCATCTGCTAATCTAATTTATCAAGTCTGGACATTAAGTATTCATTAACCATGCATTAACTGAAAATAAAACATAACAACACATAAAAACATTCACCATATGGACACCATGTTTTTCACGTGGAAACCCAAATAGGGAAAAGCCATGATGGGAATTGGTACCCACTAAAATTTGTGCACTCTTTCAAAATGTGCCCTGTTAAGAGCCTGGCCCAGTTAGGAGCTTACAAAGACACCCTATTAAGAGTAGACCCTGTTAGCAGTCACCCAATTAAGGGATTTAATCTAATGAGCCCTTTTAGGAGCTTTGACCTGTTAAGATCAACCTCAAAAGAGGATTTAGAACTTAGATGTTGAGCCACCGTATTATGGAATTTAAAATGTAAGGCCTATTAGGACTTACCCAGTTAAGGGATTTTGACTGCTACAACTATAGGGAACAACAATGAATGATCTAGCTATAGAACTTAATTGCTTGCTTGATCAGATCCAATTATGCTCCAAATATGCTACACTCTAGTAGATCTCTCACTCTCTAGTTCGGCTTCACACTCTTCTCAAAACCACCAACACAACAAACATAAGCTAAACCAACATAAATAACCTTTACAACTAGGTCGGTTGCTAAACCCTAGATACATCAAGAATTTACAATACAGGTCATCTCAGATCATATTAGATCATCATACAAATCATTACAACATTTTACAAGACAATATCAACCATTGAGTGATCGTAACTCATCACAGCAACTCGATCTGAAACAAAGTCAAACCCTTAGAACACTCTTTTAAGTGCTTTGCTATTTCCCAAGAATTTCCATCTTCAAACACACCAAAACAACAATTCATCCATCTACATAGGTTGTGCTACATCACCTCAAATATTTGAACTTGATGTAGATCACCACCAAATCAAAAATCATTACCGGTTAAGAGAATTATTTAGTGGTCCTGAAACCCTTCTTAAACCCTATCCAAAATACAACATAAATCATAAACATGACTCCCGGTAACCAAAACATGATGCAGTTTCGGTTAAATACATATTACAATGATACAAACTCACATTCCAAACTGCAACACTACAATCATTACCAATCAACAGATCTAATCAAAACATTTCCTCATTTACCAGTTAAGGTCCTAATTCCTAGTTTCCTGTTTCTTTACTGGTAAGCTCTTTCTGGTAGACCAAAAAGACTAAAATGACAAAATACAACATAGTAAACATTAGTTGCCATCAATGACAACACAAATAACTGATCAAAGTTATCCAATCATGCAATCTCAATATCTTCATCACAATGTCATCACAAACAGTCCTTTACCAGTTCAGTCAACATTCTTCATCTGCATCAGTTATGCCAATCATGCCAACATTCTCCCCCTTTGGCATCGATGGCAATACCAACATAAAAACCAACATATTAAACTTAAATCATGCTCCTTAGTTCTGGAACTTCTCTAGTGCACTTTACTCTTCTACAGGTTCTTCTCTTCCTCGGGCTAATATATTTCTTCTCCCCAATCATATTTCTTATTCTCCTCCTTTGACAACAATGCCAAAGGTGAATATGCATCGCCTGTTATCAAATCTATTGCTAATGTCTTCAAAATCTCTACAAATCTCATTTAAGATAATCCCCCTGCGGAGTGGCCATCGTTTCATCAATCCATAATGAAAATTTTTCAATAAGCATACTGGATTGATGCATCTCCCACATCCTAGTTTTTCTTGTGTAGGGGTCCAACCCCTAATTTTCATTTGAGGTACTCAAAGGTAGTCTTCGGCAATGGTTTTTTTAAAATGACTGCTAGCTGCTCTTTGCTTGTCACATACTTCATTCTGACTTGTTTTTCCTATACTCTCTCCCTTAGAAAGTGATATTTCAATTCTATGTGCTTTGTTCTTGCATGTAACAAAAGATTTTTTGAAATATTAATTACACTTGTATTGTCACAATAAATAGTTACCAGTTCAGACATATCAAGTTTAAAACCATCCAACACATGTCTCATCTAGATCGCATGCATGTAATTCATTGATGCCGTAACATACTCTACCTCTTCTATTGACTATAAAACACAAGTTTGCTTCTTACTTGTCCAAGCAACCAATCTATCTCCAAGAAGAAAATATCCACCAGTAGTGATTTTCGAGTCATCAACATTGCTTGCCCAATCTGCATCAGTAAACACATTCAAAGAAAAATCTCCTTTATAAGGATACCATAAACCATAATCTATTGTGCCTTTCAAGCACCAGAATATCCTTTTCACCACTACCAACTGAGTCTCCTTGGGATTCTTTTGAAATATAGCAACCAAACCAACAACATGTTGAATATGAGGCCTAGTGTGAACAACATAACACAACTTACCAATCATTGACCTACATTCTTTCTCATCAACAGAGGGTGAATCATACTATTTTGACAATTTATAGCCTATCAGCATCGGAGTACCAACCGGTTTACAATATTCCATGCCAAAAAATTTCAACACTTCCTTTACATACTTACTTTGACAGATAAATATTCCACCAGCCAATTGTTAGATCTGCAACCCAATGAAAAATTTAATCTCACCAATAAGAGATATCTCAAATTATTTCTTCATCTCCTCAACAAAATCCATACATAAATAATCATCACCTCCAAAAATTATATCATCTACAAATACTTCAGCTATCAACACTCTGTCTCCATCAGTCTTAAGATATATGTTATTGCCCTCACTAGTACACTAGAATCCTATCTTGATTAGGTGGGCATGAAATCTTTCATACCATGCTCTCAGTGCCTGCTTCAATCCATACAGTTCCTTATATAACTTTCAAACCATATCTTTATCCTCAGACAAAGGAAATCCATCTTGTTTTTTCTATGTACACTTCTTCCTCAAGGATGCCATTAAGAAAAGAAGATTTAACATCCATCTGATAGACCTTAAAACCTTTAAATTTAACATAAGAGAGTAAAATTCTTACTCCTTCCAATCTTGCCACTGGTGCAAAGGTTTCTCCATAATATTCTCCTTCTTCTTGTGCATAGTCTTTGCATACCAACCTTTCTTTATTCCTCACAACCTTGCCTTCTTCATTCAACTTATTTCTAAAGACCCATTTAGTGCCAATCACATTCTTGTCTTCCGGTCTGGGAGCAAGTGTCCATGTCTTGTTCTTCTCTCTCTAATCCAATTCCTCAATCATAGGATTAATCCAGTCATCATCCTTCAATGCCTCTCTTACTGTTTTAGGCTCAATAGTTCAAATCAGACAGGAGTTTTCTTTGATTTTCCTTCTTGTTTGTACACCAGCATTTTTATCTCAAATAATTTGTTTTGAATGATTCAGTCTGACATATCTTGGTATTATCGGTTATGGTATTGTGCCTTTTTCTTCATGTTCTTCATCACTTTCTTCATTTACTAGTTGGGCACCTATTTCAGCATTGTTTTGTTCATCATCCTTCTGCACTTCCGATTTTATGAACACAAGTCTTTCTTCATCATTTTTAGGCTCTGATATGCTGGTCTCATTAGGTTTCTTAGAGAGTTCATCAATCTTAACATTTACACTCTCAATAATTTTCTTAGTTTGCTTGTTATAACATTTGAAAGCCTTGCTCTTTGTAGAGTAACCAAGAAATAAACCTTCATCACACTTAGCATAAAATTTTCTAGTGAAATCATCACATTTAATGAAACATTTACTCCCCAAAATTTTTAAGTAACTTACATTAGGAGTCTTTCCATGCCATAATTCATAAGGTGTTTTGTTGCTACCTCTCTCACAAGTACCCGGTTCAAAGTGTAAACAATAGTGCTAACTGCTTCTCTCCAAAACATTTTCGGTACTTCACCTTGAATCAACATGGTTCTACCCACTTCAGCAATTGTTCTATACATTCTCTATGCTATCCCATTCTGTTGTGGAGTTCTAGGAGCTTGCATCTACATCTTGATTCTCTGTTCATCAGAGAAATTCACAAACTCATTAGAAGTAAATTCTCCTCCCTGGTCAGATCTCAAACATTTCAAATTCTTCCCAGTTTAATTCTCAACTAAAGCTTTGAATGCTTTGAATTTATAGAATGCCTCAAACTTTTCTCTTAGAAAAGTTACCCACATCATCTTGGAAAAATTATCAGTGAAAATCATGAAATATCTATCACCATAATAGCTCTTAGTCCTCATAGGACCACAAAGATCAGTATGAACCAAATCTAAAATATTTACTGAAGAGAAAGAATTACTCTTAAAAAATACAAAATTCATCTTACCCATTTGACACTAGTCCTTACATAACACATTATCCGGTTTAACAAGTTGGGGCAAACCTCTCACAATACTTGATTTACTAACCTTTATCAAACTATCAAAATTCACATGACAAAACCTCTTGTGCCATACCCAATTGTTTCAATCTTTGCCACCAAATAACTATTCACATTAGTATTCAGATGAAAAAGATAACCTCTTGTCTACTTCCTAGTAGAAATCAATTCTCCATTACTTCCAAGAATCCTACACACTCCACTCTTAAATTCAAGAAGATATCCCTTATCATTTAATTTACCAACACTCAAAAGGTTATGTTTTAATCCATCAACCCAAAAGACATCATCTACATTACTTTTTCCATTTAGTTAAATAGATCATTTACCTTTAACCATGCAGGGTGAGTTGTTACCAAACTTTACTACACCTCCATCAAATTATTCAAGGGATAAGAACTTGTTTCTATCACTGGTCATGTGGTGTGAGCAACCACTATCTATTATCCATTCATCACTACTATCCATGTGAGACACCAATGCCTTTTCATCAGTCATATCTTCCTTCACAACAACAAACACTATCTCCTCATTGTCATCTACTTTTGATTGTAAACTACAATATAGAATTGTTTCTTTCCTTTTCCTTTAAATTTCCTGAACTTTTCCTTTTTATCACCGTTAGGAAAATTTGCATCAATGTGTCCAATCTTATTGTAGGAAAAACATTTCAGAGGAATTTTACCTTTGTACTTACCGATGCCTCTAGGAAATATTTTAGCCAATAGTGCATCAAGTTCCATTAGATGATATTCATCATCACCATCAACTCTGCTACTGCCATGACTAGACTTGCAATCATGATAATGACAAACATTCTTTCCTTTCGTCACAGATGTACCTGTAACAAAATCTTTAAAAGCAGATTCAGACGGTTTTGAAACACTATTATCAAAGTTGTTTAACTCAAATGTAGTCAACTTTTGAATAAGAGAATCAATTGTGACTTTATCTTCAGAAATAGATCCCAGCTCTTAAATTGCAGAAACTCTAATAGCATATTGTGGTAGGAGAGTTCTAAGCATTTTACTAACAACAACATCATCATCAATCTTACCTCCAACACTCTTAATACCACCTCCAACTTCTTTAATCCTTTGACCATATTGTGCAATGTTCTCACCATCAACCATTTTCATGTCATCAAATTTGCCTCTTAAACTTTCTTCTTTTTCTCTTTGTACATGTTCATCTCCTCCATAAATCAAGTCTAATTTCTCCCATACCTCAAACACAGTTTCTAATCCATGAACATCTATATACTCAGAATCAGATTAAGTACTTACAATTGCTTCTAAGGCTTGAATGTTTTCTTGTTCTTTAAGCTCATCTGATGTCAAGGGGATGGTAGTAGGAGCAACATACTTGTTTACCACATGATTCCAATACTAAGCACCCAATCCTTTAATGTATATCTTCATCCGGTATTTCCATATCCGTTATATGTCCTTTGTAAACTTGAGACCCTCCTTCATCATTTTTCTCAGGATCTTTTCCTCAACCTGTTAATCTTTTTGCACACATAGGACCAATTCTTTGATACCAATTGTTAATCTTAGAGAATCCAGTTAATACTAAGAGGGGGGTGAACCACTATTAACAACAAATTCAAATCTTAAACTCAACCTTATAAAAATTTCACCAAATCAAACAATAACCAACAACAAAACAATTTACCAGTACTAGTATCTGTTGATAATAATCTGCTAATATGATTTATCAAGTCTGCACATTAAGTGTTCATTAACCATGCATTAACTAAGAATAAAGCATAACATAACATAAAAATATTCACCATATGCACACCATGTTTTTCATGTGGAAACCCAAATAGGGAAAAACCACGGTGGGAATTAGTACCCACTAAAATTTTTGCACTCTTTCGGAATGCGCTCTGTTAGGAGCCTAGCTTGGGTAGGAGCTTACAAAGATGCCCTATTAGGAGCATAACCTATTAGGGGATTTAGTCAAATGAGCCCTATTAGGAGCTTTGTCCTGTTAGGATCAACCTCGTAAGAGGATTTAGAACTCAAATGGTGAGCCACCATATTAGGGGTTTACAATGTAAGCCCTGTCAGGACCTACCCGATTAAGGTATTTTGACTACTGGAACTATTAGGGAACAATAGTGAATGATCTGGGTATAACACTTAATTGCTTGCTTGATCATATCCAATTCTACTCCAAATCTGCTACACTGGCAAATCTCTCACACTCTAGTTTGACTTCACACTCTTCTCAACCACCGACACAACAAACATCAACTAAACCAACATAAATAACCTTTACAAATAGATTGGTTACTAAACCCTAGATACATCAAGAATTTATAATGCAGATCATATTAGATCATCATACAGATCATTACAACATTTTACAAGACAATATCAATTGTTGAGTGATCGTAACTCATCACAACAACTCGATCTGATACAAAGTCAAACCCTTAGAACACTCTTCTAAGCACTTTGTTTTTTCCCAATAAATTCTATCTTCAAACGTGCCAAAACAACAATTCATCCATCTATGTGGGTTGTGCCACATCACCTCCAACATTTGATCTTGATGTAGATCACCGCCAAATCAAAAATAATTACTGGTTAAGAGAATTATTTACTGGTCCTTAAACCATTCTTAAACCATGGCAAAAATACAACAAAAATCATAAACATGACTTCTGGTAACCAAAACATGATGCGGTTCTAGTCAGATACATATTACAATGATACAAACTCACATTCCAAACCATAATACTACAATCATCACCAATCACTAGATCTAATCAAAACATTTCCTCATTTACCAATTAAGGTCCTAATTCCTAGTTTCCTGTTTCATTACCGGTAAGCTCTTTCTGGTAGACCAAAAAGACTAAGATGATAAAATACAACATAGTAACCATCAGTAGCCATTAATGAAAACACAAATAATTGATCAAAGTCATCCAGTCATGCAATCTCAATCTCTTCATCACAATGTCATCACAAACAATCCTTTACTAGTTTAGTCATCATTCTTCATCTGCATCAGTTATTCCAATCATGCCAATAGATTTCATGCTCTTTTTCTTTGAATATATCTTTAACAATCCTCCTTTTAGTTCTTGACTCATTCTGATTGTTAGGGATTCTAGCTCCCTCTTTAGGTTTTCCTTCTCATCATTTAGTTTATCAACTTCATTAACCAGCTCTCTCCTCTTTTCCAGCGAAGCTTTGTACTTAACCTTCAATTCACCTAGGGCTTCTTTAGATTTTGAAAGCCAGCTGGATAGTTATCTATAACTCATTCCTTCCCCCATGTTATCCTTAGGGATCCTTCCCAAGAGATTAAGCCTTAAGGGAATTAGGCTCTGATAACAATTGATAAACTTATAAGGCATTGAGAGGAGGGGGGGGTGGGTGAATCAATGCAAGCAAAAACAACAACACAAATATGACCACCGCTTTAAATAACTTAAAGCTTAATAAGCATGTAATGAAAATGATCACATAAGCTAACACCCAATATATCATGCACCACATAACACAATGATTTATACGTGGAAACCCAAATGGGAAAAACCATGGTAGGAGTAAGTACCCATAAGATTCACTATCTACAGAATAGAAATCTTTGATTGGTTAAGGTCTTACAAACATGCCCAGTTAAGAGAATACCCTGTTAGGAGTCACCCGGTGAGGGGATTTACAACTTAGCTCTATTAGAAGCTATAACTTGTTAGGTGTAACCTTACTCAAGGATTTAAACTCAAGTGTTGAGCTACCCAGTCAAGGGATTTATACAATCAGGTTTGTTAGGACCTACTTGGTTAAGGGATTTTGACAGCTGCAACTATTAGGTAACAACAGATAGATGATTTGCATATAGCACCTTTGTGCTTGATAAGATCCACTTTAGTTCTGATAAACACTTCAATAATACATCAATACAATGCTTCACAATTCACTGCATAATCAAATTCTCAATCTATGCTTCATCATACATCTCATAACTCATCACACCTTTTATAAACAACTCAACTTAGTCAGCTAACAACCTTGGAACAATTTCCTAGGTTCAATGAATCTAGTTGATCTTGCACTACACGCTTTACTTATGTTGGCCCTTGACATAACAACCCAAAATTAAAACATAAACAATACTAGTTAACCAATTTGTATCATTCTTCTCTACCGGTTAACAATTTCTCAAGATTTATTGCTCCATGTATCATAACTCACTCATACTGTTGAATCTGCCAATGCGGTGTGGGATATATTTGCAAATACCCATCTCCAACATTCCAGTAGAACCACATCACCTAACTCTTCATCGATCACCCATATTGATTACCTGAATGTAATATTGTTCCTCATTTACTGGTTGAAGTCCTATTTGCCAGTTCACTGTTAAACTGTCTCTTGTACCGATTATGCTTTACCGGTTGGCCTAAAAGACTTAGATAACTATCAAAACATAGTTGCCATCAATGACAATATAAAACAAATCATCAATCAACCCATTACATCAAAACATCATCATCAAGCCAACATATACATGTTCCTTTGGTTGTTGATTCATGTGCATCTAAACTATAGGCTCAAAAGGTCCTTTCATTAGCATAACTAGATGCCTTCATGTCAAATATTCCCATGGTTATTTAGTTCCTTTTCTAATGTTATCAAGATTATATTTTTTTTAGATGATTAGAATGACTGCAAAATAGATATACTTCGTAATTGTGTCAACTAATATTTGTAAATAATTAAAAATACATTCATTCTTTTCTTTGTTTTATAATTGTCACTAACTTTATTGGAAGCATCTTTGAAGCCCAGGTAGTCAATAGAGATAATTGACATTGCATGTGCACGATTTGCATGACAATCTTAGCATTAACCACTTCTCTAAAATAAAGGCTTTCAGTTCTATTTTTAGAATACTTAGTTTGGCTTTAGTAAATTTTGAGTTTAGAACAAATAAAGCATGTGCATTCACAAGCTAAGATAAACTTCTATATTTAACTTAGAAGTGTAGTTTATTTTTGGTTGGTTGTAGTAAACAATTTCTACAAGCCTAGTTTTTTTCTGCAAATAATGTATGTTGAGTGCACTCTATTATTAGCTATCAATGCTATATTTTGGGTTGTGCATGCCCTAATTTTAAATGGCTATGAATTGTTTCTAGAGCTACAAAGATTCTATATATTTTTAAGACTTTGTATTTTTTTAACAAGATGCAATAACAAACATTACAATTTTGAAACAGGGGTGCTCTATTTTATAAATTCAGTGCATGGTATTTGATTTCTTTGAATACTATTTAATATTCATTGATTGGCTGGAAATGATTCATCTGTTTTCTTGTTGCTATCTCATTTTTTTTTGTAATGATTAATTTTATCAGTTGGCTATAAGAATAGAGGGTTCAATTTTGAATCTATAATTGGTATCAGAGTAGGTAACATTTTTTTGGGTTAAAGTTTTGCTAGTGGATTTTTTTCAAAGTTAAACATGTTGCATTCTAACCACATTCTTATTCTAGAATTCAATGAAAATGAGTATGATTATTGGTGCATAAAAATGATGACTTTTTTGATAGGAAAATATATTTGAGAGATTGTTGAATTAGGTTACCCATAGCCAACTGATTGGAATACCCTCTTTACCAATGACAAAATAGCCAAGAAGGAGGTGAGGAAGAAGAATACTAAAACATTTTTTCACATTCAAATAGCTCTTGATAAGAGCTTATTTCAAATAATTTCAGTTGCAACGATAGCCAAAGATAATTGAAAAACTCTACAAGAATCTTATCAAGGTAGTGCCTAGTAAAAGTTCTCAAACTACAGACATTGAAGTGAGAATTCAAAAATTTGAGGATTGCAAGCAACAAAAAGTATAATTGACTATTGTATCAGAGTTAAAGATGTGGTGAATAAAATGGTTAAACTTGGAGAAGTTGTGAGCAATGAGGTTTTGATAAAAAAGGCATTGAGAATTTTGACAACAATATGGAACCATGTTGTCATAATCATACAAGAAAGGAAGGATTTGACAACCCTTAAATTTGATCAACTAGTTGGATCTTTGATGTCTCATGAAGAGAGATTAACAGATTCATTTGAAAGTATTGTGAAATATTTTTCCTCCAAATTACAAATCACAAAGAATGAAGATGCCAATAGTATCAGTAAAAGTAATCAAGCCCAAGGTAAAGGTCAAAATCAAAATAATTCAAGAGGAAATAGAGGCAAAGGTAGCTCAAGAGGAAGAGGTGGTTCCAAAGGAAGAGGTAGAGGTAGATTTGATAAGACAAATGTTCAATGTTACCATTGTAACAAGTATGGGCACTTTGAAAGTGATTATAGATTGAAAGAAGGAAAAATTATTAATTATGCTCAAGAAGATGGAAAGAATCCTCTAGATCATTTAGTTTTATCCTATGATAAAGATGAAAATACTAGTAAATATGTTTCGTACCTACATTCTATATGCTCTAACCATATGAGAAGAAATGAGAAGTTGTTTTCAATAAAGGATGAAGGTTTCAAATCCAAGATCCAACTTGGTGATGACAAATCATTAGAGGTTGTTGCAAAAGGAGCTATGAAAGTCCACACAAAAGAAAGTACAAAGAGTATTCAAGATATTTATTACACCCCATAGTTGAAACATAATCTTGAGTGTTGAAAAATTATGTGAGAAGAACCATAAAATTATCTTTGAGAATAAGAAATATACTATTTATGATAAGAATCAGGGAAAAAGAGTGGTCACTGTTGTGCCTATGACAAAGATTAAGATGTTATCTTTAAATTTTGGTGAACATAACTATAGCGTTGTGTAGCATCCTGAAATTGCACCCATTTACAATTTTGACCGCATTTGGGTCCCCAGCTTAGTGTTTGTGCCCCTAGGTTTGATCTAGACTTGATTATGCTCATACCACTCAAGTATTGCTACATTTTTTAACTACAACAATTTGGCACCTTGTCCTAGCCCCAAAATAGGGTAGGACCAGCGTGTGGCACCTTGGTCCTCACTAGGACCATGGCACCACACCATGGTCCTCCTCATTTTGAGCCCCTCAAAAACCCTTTTTGCATTTTAAAAAATGAGTGAGATTTTCTATCTCCATGTCAGCTCATGTCAGAAAATTAATTAGTTTGCCTAATGGGCAAGTATAAAAGGAGGTTTTCCCCTCTTATTTTGACAATCCACACCTATGAAATTTAATTTAACATAAAGCAATCAAGAATTCAAAGAGAAATTTAGTAGTAATCAATCTTCCTTCAAGTCTTGGAATAGCAATAAATTCAAGATTCAAGTATTGGAGTAGACATTTTTCATCCTATTTTGTTGAAAAATTCATGAAACCCTAATATTGTGTGGAGACAAACAAAACTTCACAAGGAGGTATATCATTTAGTTTTTAGTCATTATTCACCATCTCCCTCAAAAGGAGAAACTTCCATTACAACAATTTCAATTAGCTTTATCTCAATTTCATAGTTAATTCCAAAACTGGGGTTTGACCTAAGGCAAACCCCTATTCCCAACCTATTTCCCTTTCTTTCTATGTGTAGGAAGCAGATACCAAGTTGCAATCTTCAAGATAAGTTTTATTTACAGTGATGAATCAATCCCCCTTCAGTGTACGAAAAGTGCAGAGGACCATGGTGACAACCACCATCATCCCAACATTTTAGGTTCTCTTTTGGGGATCAAATTTTAATCTCTGTATATTTCCCAGTTTCAAGTGCACAACTCAATCCCGCATTTGTAGCTTGTTGTTTTCATGTTTTTACCTTCATTTCTAGTACTTTATCTTAATTTAGAAATTCAACTTACAAAAGAGGACCCCAAATTAATTAATACAATCAATATTCAGTCTGAAACCTTGTTGGTTTGTGATTGTACATATTGGATTCCCCTCTTTTGAATGTAATGGTCATCCCAAGCAAAAATTAGTGGTTTTCTTCCTCTAATGGTGGAAACCCTAATTTTTCACCATTACATCTTGGTGAACCTAACATCTTACACCATTAATTCTAATTTATGTTCTCAAATCTGAGTGTTTATTCAGTTTAAAATTCAAATTTTCAGTTACAAATTTGATTTCCTTGCAAATTTTTAAAATTGAGAGGTTAATTTCACTAAAACTAATTTTTAAATTCAAAATTAAGCTTGTGTGAATTTTTTAATTTGGATTAATTATTTGAGCTCTGAGGGATTTTCATATTTCAAAATTCAAAATTTCATTTAAAAGTTCAATTTCAATTTCAAATTTCAAACTAAGTGGTTAATTTAAAAAAAAAAACTAATTTTTTAAAAATTAAAAAAATTGAGCTTGTGGGTTGTTTAAATTTTGAATTTACCATTTTAGAGCCAAATCAAATTCATTGCAATCTAAGATGAAATTTTAAATTTAAATTTTTAAATAAGTGGTTAATTTCAAGAACCCTAATTTTTAAATTTAAATTAGCCTTGTGAGTTGCCCGATTTTGGATTAATTATTTCAAATTTGATTATTAATAATAATTCAAATTCAACATTGCATTCTTAGATATAATTTCAAATTTAAATTTTAAAATTAAGAGGTTATTTTCACAAATGCCTCATTTTTAAAACTTATACTTATTGGTGGGTTGAATGATCTTTCACAATTGTTCTTTATCAGAAATCAATTTGCTTATTTAATTGAACAATCATTTTTACAAAATTTTACATTATTCAATTATTTAATAAGTTTCAAATTTCAAATTTTAATTTTTTCTCCTTTGTGCATGAGGTTTACTAAGTTATTAGTCCAACCTATAATATCCCCACGAGAACAAGTTCTAGAATTAAGGCATCCCAAGGTTTAATTACTGAGGAAATCGAGCTTAATTTTGATAACTTGTTCCATGAGGATGTTGGTGGTTCTCCCAATCCTGCAAATGACCTCGTTTATCCTCATGATGTGGATGAATCATGAACTAGGGTTTTCATTGACCAATTGAAGAATATTGATAATCAATTTGAAAATATTCAACAATGGATAAGTCAACAATACACATAAAATGAGGCTCTACCACTAATTGAAAGATTAAAAAGAATGGTTCAAATTGATAAAGTTGGTGTTGATTTGTTGCATCGTATTTCTCATATTGGCGACGCTAATATCATGTATATGCAGAGTTGTGTTGAAGTCCTTGGTTATACACAAGCTCCTAGTCAAGAAAAACAATCCGTTCCTATGACTATACCTATGGCTATTATTCCCACTTTCTCATCTAATATCATGGCTACTTCCACACAAAATTTCATTCCTACACATGTTAGTCAAGGGAGCAACTTTAATAATCAAAATTCTTCTACACTTCCTCCTACAAGCCTTCCATTTGTTACCCAATATTCTCCAATACCTACCTACAATATTGTTCCACTTCCTTATTCTCAACCCTTGCCTTCATATAATATTTTCCCTCCTTATTCTCAACCCTCACCTTCATATAACAATGTACCTCCTTATCTCAACCCCAACGTTGAAATAACAATATCCCTCCTTATTCTCAACCCCTTCCTTCATAAAAAAATGTTACTCCTCCTTAATCCAACATATCCAATTTCAATCCATCCACCAAAGCTACCATTAATAACCTATCTCAAATAATGTTTTCCTTGCAACAACAAATCATTTCTATGAATCAATCTAAGTATATAATGTACCCACATTTGATATAGAAATCCCATTATCCAGTGACATTGTTTGTGTTGTCCCTCCTAAACATGTAGATGTCCCTTAATTGGATCTTAATAATGGAAAAGTTGATCCCTTGACTCATGTGAAAATATGTCAAACTTTGTGTAGTGACTTTGCTCATGATCAAAGGCTTTTGGCTAAATTGTTTACTAGAACACTTAGAGATAAAGCTTTGCAATGGTATTTTTCTTTGCCTTCTTATTCTATTACTTCATTTCAACAATTTTCTAATGCTTTCAATCAACAATTTCATAATAATATTGGTCTTAAGATTACTTTGACTGATTTTATGCATTGTAAGCAAGGTGTTAAATAGAAAGTGACTGATTTTATTAGTAGATATAAACATTTGTATTTGCAAATTTCTTTTCCTCTACTTGATCGAGCTATTCAAAGAATTTTCATTTCTAATATGAAAAAAGAAATTAGAGACACAATTCACTTTTCAGAGTTCACTTCCTTTATGCAGTTGTGCACAATACTTCACAATTATCACCTTATTGTCAGTCAACTAGAACAATCCTCTTCAATGGCTTCAACTGATAAAAGTGAAAGTGCTCAACAACCTTTTGCAAAGTTCAAACCAACTAAGGGATTCATCAAATTCAATGAAAAAAATAATAATCAAGTAGTAGTTACAACAACAGGTATGCCTCCTTTGTCCAAATACTTTAGAAAAAAATTCACTCTTCTTAATGAATCTTTGCATGGTATTATATCACAGTTGTTATTAAGGAATGTATTGAAACTTCCCCCTATTAGGCCATTTGATACATCAAAGCCTTGTTGGAGTTTGTTGGTCATTTTTGCTACTAGGATATGTTGTTGTCATTGATGTCAACATATTATTGTGATTGATCCAGTGATTGTAGTTTGGGAAGATCTTATGATCTGGTTTTGCAGTTTTGTTTTGCTGATCACTGTTTTGCAAAGTGTAGTATTTCCTCCGATATATTCCGGTGTGATTAGATCTTGAGCTGATATTTTGGGATATTTTTTGGGATGGTCTTGTGTATCTTCATTTTAGATGGATCATGTTTTGGTTCTCTACAAGTTATCTTTCTTTGTGATAGTTGCCAATTGGTTGTGTTCTTGAGTTTTCAGATGTTGATCGATGAAGATTTGATAAGTGGTGTTGGTGCAGCTTATTTTGATGATTCTAACGTGTTTTTTGGTGTTTCCTAACCATTTCCTATTTGTTTTGATGATTCACATTGATCATTGTGTGAGTTTTTGATGGTTTGTATGAATCAGTGATGATTTTTATGTTATGCAGTTTTCCTGGTGGTGTAGCGTGTTACGGTTGTTCTTGGAATGATTTCTAGTGGAGTTGAGAATTTGGGAATTTGAATTAGGTCCATGTTATGTCATGTAAATCATTATATTGTTCCATTGGTCGATCTTTGTATCGTGTGATGTAATTTTGTAATTAAGGGTTGAGGGTTTAACCGATCTTGTTGTCAAGGTTGATGACTTCTATATATAGGTGATATAGTCATGCAATTTAGATGTCATTCTTGTGTTTGCATCATCAAAGAGTGGTGTATGTGCGAACAAGAGATTTATCTTTCAGTGTTGAGGAGATTTTGGTGTTGCTGAGAAGACAACTATGCTTAACTTGAACTATAATCAGAGATTTGGAGATGTTATTCTTTCAGTTCATTGCTTCCGGATTGTACTCCAAATCTTATTGAAAGTTAGCGAGATTTACCTAAGGGTTGTAGCCTTACGGGTCATTGTATTTGAGTAGTGAGCTCTAGGCAATGTGCCTGAATGTATGTGCATTCCCCATTATAACATTTTCACATACTATTGTAGACTATCATCTTACTATGGGTAGGTTCCCACCGTGGTTTTTCCCTTAACCAGGTTTTCCATGTCAAAATATGGTGTTGTGTGTTGTGCTTTCAATTTTCTTATTTGTCTTTTGCTACAGTTTACCAGATCTATGTTTTGTGATTAAATCTATTGATCCAAAGACTAATTCACCCCACCCTCTCAGTCTTCCCTCCTATTTGCTACTAACAAGCCTTTTCTTCCTTCTTATGATGCCAAAATTTTCTGCCAATACCATCATCAACTCGATCATGTCACTGAAAAGTGTTATTCCTTGAGAAGTAAGATTCAAGACTTTATTGATAACAATACCATATCTATGGCTGGTGTGAATAATAAAGGAAATAAATCCATAGCTCCTCCTAATCAAAATCTTGAAATCTTCACTAATCCTTTACCTTCCCATTCCACTAATGTGATTGAGATTGATCATCTTGCTTTCTCTCCGAATGATGTTAGCCTTGAGCCTAATAATGTGGTGAGTCTTATTGATAACTGAAGAATGTCTTTATACTTTACAGATATTGCATCAAGTAACATATGATAAATATGATGTGATAGTTAAAGTCTTTGATGGTTCCTCTTGTCCTGCTATTGGTTCTATTACACTTCCTATTGAGGTTATGTCTAAATGCTTATATGTTGCCTTTGTTATCATTTCTACATCCGATCAATTTCGTGTGAAGTTGGGACATCCTTGGCTCTCTTCCATGAAATTAATCGCTTCTACTATTCATAAATGTTTGAAATTTCCTCATGATGATAAAATTATAACTGTTAATCATAACATGTATCAACCTACAATGAGACATGGAGATTTTTATCTTGATTATTTTTGGTCTGAACAATTCCAACCTCTCCAACCTAGAAGTGATGCTTTTTAAAAATCTTATCAAAAATGGAAAAATGACATGATTTAATCCTTGAGTAAACCTATAAATCCAACACTTTCTGTTAGGCCCAATATGGAAAGCTAATGTATTGAGAGGGGAGAGGTGAATCTGTACTTCAAATCCTTTCTTGAACAATATCTTTACTGTTATGCATAATCCAAAAACTACTGTAACATAACATAAAGCTAAAACAAATAAGTAACAATCATACATGATTCACTCCATAACACATATATTTTGGTTACGCAGAAACTCTTGGTTAGAGAGAAAAACTGCAGTGGGGATGGCACCCACAACTTCAATACTGAAATAATAAAGGGTGCTCGGTTAGAGCTACATGTTTAGCTATTTCTGATAGCTTACCCTATTAGGAGTATCAAGATCATTAGATCTACCTTCCTAAAGGATTTTACAACACTTATTCTAAATGGTGCACCTGGTTAAAGGCTTTACAATTTATAGACTTTGTTAGAGTCTTTTACCTTGTTAAAGGTTTCTCTTACAACTCAAAATATTACAATAAAATCTTTACAAATATCTGCAACTTCACATCTGAAATGTTATAGCAGATTCTATGTGCTCAAAATGAGATCACCTTGCTTATAGCATACCTCGGTAACCCATAGAGTAACTCGATAAACCCTTCTATTTACTCTGTTCCTTGACTATTCTCTGGAATCCTTCTCGGTGACCTCTGTGTCTCTGTAACAGTCATAACACTTAGTGCTTTCCCATGATTTTTCTTTTCACATATGTCTGTCTTCACACTCATACACACATACACCTATATCTCTATCTGATCCCAATCCATGCTATATAAATAGATCTCTTATGTCAGTGATCTGGTTCATTGCTTCGATCTTACAAACATGATTTATCAAATGAATAACCATACAAAATATTTTGTTGGATAGATGACCTCAAAATCATACAAAATCCTTAAGTACAATTTCCAATGTGATAACGGTTCTTTGTTCCTCAATCTTGTAACACGTTTCCACATGTGTGTCTAGGTTCAATGAATCTAGTAACATGTTTCACTCGGTGTATATCAACTCAGTGTATCATTATTGCTGCTCTGTAGACATAGAGTGTTACTCGGTAGACAGCTCGGTGTATACTAGGCTTTGTGACTACTTTCTTCTATAACCGACTGCTTTGTGCTTACTGACTGAATATTTCAGTAGTAGTAACCAACTAGAGTATATAGAATGACTTTGGACATAAAACTAATGGCAACTTAATAAGTAGTAACAATCTCCCCTTTTGACATCAGTTGAGATGTTTGACAAAACTTCTTTCAAAGTCATAACTCAAAAATCTATATACTTACAAAATTTGACTAAACTGACAGTATATACATTTGTCAATGAAATAGTATATTCAAATATACTCCCCTTATCAATATACTGTACCAAACTCTGATTTTGCATGGATGGTGATCAATGTTCTGTGTTTACTGCTCAGTTGTCACTGCTCGGTTCACTGCTTCCCTGTCAAATTCAACTATGCATTTGGATACTCTATTTTGCTCGGTATACTCCCCCTATTTACTACACTCCCCCTTTGATACTTTGATACTATTCTCCCCCTTTTTGACAAACATCAAAACTTAGTTACCATTCGGTGGAGGCAATTGGTCAAAAATGGATTTGTACTTTTTCCTTGCATCGGTAAGAGCGGTAGAGAGGGCATCCTTGATACTATCCATGAGTGAATTCTAAGCTGTAATGTCAGCTAATAGTGAAATTAGTCCATCTAAGGTGCTTCCCTCTTGTTGAGTGGATAGGGAGGTGGCCTTGTTGATCTGCTCTTGGACGGAGGACAAGTGTGGAATGATTAATGTCTGAAGAGTCATAATGTCCATCCTTATTTTGTGCTCTTCATTCCTAAGTTCCAATTGTTGATCCCTGAGCTTTTGTAGCTTGGTATAGAAATGCTGAATAGGGTTTGGCTCAATGGTCAACTTATTTGAGATATCAGTGATCTCTTTCTCAATCACTTCTGTTTTATTTTTGATATCTTTAATGAATAAAGAGAATGTACAGAGTTTCTGAAATAAATAAAGAATGTGCTTGAGTTGAGGGGATAACTCAGCAATAAATTTGACAAGTTTTACTTTGCCAATAGCAATAGCTTTTTGTACCTCTTCAATCATTTTAGTAGTGAACTCTTTGTCCTTTAACTTGCTCAAATATTCAGATGTGTCTACTCCAGATGTCTCAATTTTAGTTAGGAGTTCATCCAGTTGAATATGGATGGCTGCATCTATTGTCACTGTAGCTTCAGGTAGCATATCTATTAATAGTGCTTTCACCTTCTGAAGTACTTTGTTTTTCTTTTGAATAGCCATTTGTTTTTCCTATTCTGCTTTGGCTTTGCATAGTTCACCGAATTCAATGAGTGCTTGCCCTTTTAGTTTGGATATGTCTACATTTGGCAACATTATTGGTTTTGACAAATCTAATTTGAAACTATGATTTTTCATTTTCTTTTCTTTAGATTTCACCAGTTGAACTAATACAATGGCTTGGGAGGCTTGATTACCCTCGGTAGGTTGCTCGATAGAGGCAACACTTTTGTTGGTTCTTGTAGCCTTTGATTTCTCCTTCGACACTTCTGTGCTTGGGTTCTTAGTTGTAACATTTTCAGTGCTAGAAGGGGCTTGAGAGGTCTGTTCCCCGATGGCTTGAGAAGTAGCTTCTCCTTCTATATACTTGTGACCCTCTGTTCCTTGTTCAGTATCCTAAGGGGCCTCGATTAAAATAGGCTGAGTGACCCGAGGATAGGGCTGAACTTGTTCCAAAACTGACTCACTAGATACCAGTTTGGCATATGCATTCCCTTCTATCATTTCTTGTTCTTGTCCCTCGGTGTCCATGATATCCTCATCAATTTGTATAGTGTCAACAGGGTCTTTCATGGTGATATCAGGATCTTGCTCGGTGACATCAATTGTTTCAACTTCAGCTTTCTCACCATCATTCTTGATTCCAAAGATTTCCTGCCATTTTTCCTTGGTCTCATTCTCTACATCCAAATAAAATCCATTCATCAATTTCAAGGCTCTTTGCTTGACTAGGAAGTTTGAGTTGTAGTTTTTTAGATGTTCACTTATTTCATCTACCGACATGTCTGGAAAGAGATGTACCAGACTTCTTTCTCTCATCTTCTTTTCCGAGTCCATGGCATATTTCCACCTATTATCAATATGCAAATACAATTCTTTTGGAAAAGAATTAGTTACTTCCAATGGGACCAATCAGAATTTCAGAAGAGTGCAGATGACAACTTCTTCTATTTGTCTCTTTTTTGCATTAGATCTAGATTCATACTTAACATATCTAAATGATCCAAATCCACCATATTGTTTCAGATTAGCACAAAAGTTATCAACACTATGTACTTCTTCCTTTTTGCTCTTAACAATCTGAAATTTGCTTGCATCTTCAAATTCGGTGTCACTGGACTCTTTAGTCAAAATGAGTCTCCGAGTAGATTTCTTATAAGTTTTTGTTACCTTTGGTGTGGCAACATTATTTGGTTTCTTACTCAGTGACGCTACAGATGATCTTGTGTTTGGGCGCTTTACTGAAGGAGTCGGTGATACCTTTGATGTATTATGTTTCTTCCTTTTCAAAACTTTCCCTTCAGGCAACTCGGTGCTCAAAGTAATAGCTGCCTCTTGAGCTTTAGATTCCTCCTCGGTGATGACTATAGTGCCCTTGATAGGTGTGGAGGAAGAACCTTCACCAAATTTCTCTGTTATTGCCTCGATCATTTTTGTTGTTTTCCTTGTAGCCTTTGGTACTACAATGTTCATCTTAACTTTCTCTTTAACTTCTTCATATGTACCGTATCTCAGCTCGGTAGCATGCCTTGGTAATGTAAGAAAATCATCTATCTATTGTTGTGTGATGTCAAAATCAATCTCATAACCCATAGGTGGAAAATATTTAGTTCTCGGTTCCACAGCATTAACATAGCAATGGTCGGTGTCTACTTCAAAGCATATGTCATCCTTGTATTTCTCTACTAACTGGGGTGGAATTCTATACCCGTTATGCATCCTTTCCTGAAACTTGCTAAAGGAATCATCCATAATATCATTAAAGTTGTCACCTAGCCATTAGATGAAGTCATTGATTTGATGGGTGATTGGTCGGTGTAGCTCCCAAACTACATTACCGACTGATGGAAAGCATTTCTCAAAATAGAAAAACATGCATACTAACAGTGATCCAAACTTCAGTATGTTAGCCGAGTTGTTCTTCTTCGGATTCCTTATGGTGTTTAGATTCTCAAATAGGTTTTTCAACAATACTTCACAAAGATCAATTTTCATACCTTTCTTCACAATATTATATGCTAAGTTGACTGTTGCATAGGGTACATTGTTTTCCCTTGCCGATTGAAAGAAATAGTAACCTATGACTCTAATGGAAAACTTCAGCTCTGCATCTATGACATTGTTTAGTTTGAGTCCTCTGCAATCAGATTCCACTATGGTTAAAGTGATCAATTCCTTTTGTGATATCATTTTCTAAGCTCGGGCATGATCAAAAATAGGGTAATTGGTGATCAAATGAATAATTTCTTTGGTGATTTTGAATTGTTGCTCCTCTAACCACATGAAATCATCATGAACTTTGCTCAAAACAAACTTGACCCATTGGGGTTTGAAGACACGGGGATAGGTTAGGGCTTCAGTCAATCCCTTGATTTTAATGTGTTCATACTTGCTATCCAATTTTCCATCGGTACACAATTAATCATATGTATCCTTGATCTCAACATGACCTAGTTCCTCAACACGACACTTAGTGAAGAATCTGACATCCTCAACTAGTAAAACCTTATCCGGAATGAGTGAAAATGTAGTTTTATCATCCGGTTTAGATGCTACTTTGGTAGTTAGAGAGTATTTCAGTGAGGGCTTTTCAATGTTCTCAACAACAACGGGCTTCTGGATCTTAGGTGCCATTGCAGATTTCAGATAATCACTTAACAAAAGATCCTTAGGGTTTGAAAAATTTTAAATGGCAGATGCTTCCCACTTAGCAAATGTAAAACAGATATTCACAATTGATATGATTGGTAAACTAGATTGATAATGCATTGTGATTGATCTAAATACCTTGAATTTCGCTTCGGAGGAGGTTTGATCGCCTTTGAATCGCTTTGCTCTGCTTTCTTGAAAACTTGGTAAGTGTAAAATGACCATGCAAAAGCTTTAAGTACACAATATACCTTATCGGGCTTCATGCAGTTAGGTCAAAAGACATTAAATGCACTCGAAACCACTTCCTTTTTATGCTTTTACCGAGTAGCCAGGCTTCCTGTATTCACCGACTAGACAGGCTTCCAAAAGACTTGATAAAATTAAAAATTTCCTAATGCATCTTTAGCTATGCAGATTTTTAATTAAGTGCATGATAAAATAGGAACTGTTAAGATTTAACCTTGAGAGAATGCAGTCGCTTCATACCTTTACCAATTAATTTGGAATAGGTGCACCTAACTCGGTAGGTAAGGTGCTTTCTTCATTTGACATAATTTCCTTCTTTTTCCAAATCATTTGTAATTTGCCTTTTATTTCTTCAGTGTCTCCTCTAGGTTGTCTCTACAATCTCTAGCCAAGTGTCCAACTTTGTGACGATGAAAACATGCCATACCAGGATTTCTCCATGATCTTCGGTTGTTCATTCCAAACCTTATAAAGCAGTTGGCACTTATATGTCCATATCTTTTACAACATTCACACCATATCCTTGTATTGTAATCCCATGGTACGGCATAATACTGTATGTTAGGATCTGTGTGAGTTCGGTAACCTCTAGCATTTGCTCGGTGTGCAGACCACATATAGTTCTTTTGCTTAAACCAACACTTCTCGGTACTATGTCCATATCTATTATAGTTTTTACAAAACCCTTTGAATTTTTCCTTCTGATAATTGTTAACAGACTTTGTCCTACATTGGTTAGATGTGTGACCATATTTATTGCAATTGTAACAATAACCATTAGACCTAGTGACATTCGGTTGCTTACCTTTTTTGATTTGGCACAAGTTGGCAGTATGACCTTGATTTCCACAGTAGTTGCAAACAGGTTTCTTTCCTTTGATGTTGTTCTGTTTAGCTTTCTTTGATGATTCTCCTTTCTCGGTAGAGTGGATTCCCTTCTCAGTAGAGTCTTTTCCTTTGTAACCGAGTCCTGCATCTTTGTTGGGTCTTCTTGTATTCAATTGCTCATCCAACATCTTTGATGCTTCATAACTCTTCTTCAGTGTTTCTTTGGATTTCTTCTCTGTTTCAAGTTCATCAGTCAATCTTGATAGTTCATGTTTTAATGCTTGATTCTCATTATCCTTCAAATTTGCTTCATGATGTGCATAGCCCAATTGATTGGATAGATTTTGTTGAATTCCAGTCAACCTTGTGATTTCATCATTCTTTTCATATACTAATGCTTCAAGATATAGTTTTTCTCTTTCTAGATCTCTCACTTTATCCTCAATTGTCCTCAATGCATCTAGATTTTTAGTCATCTGTGTGCTGAAATGTTCATGCCCTCTTTTCATTGCTTTTAGCTGATCAGTCAGTGCTTTGTTCTTTTCTTTCAGTTCTCCAATCATCTCTTCAGTCTCTTCAGATATACTATTCTCAGATGATGTCTCAATCTGTTCCACTAACTCTTGAGAGTCCTGCAAATCACTAGACAATCTTCTTCTAACTTTCAATAATTTTTGCATTTGTCTTTGCATGTCTGCAATCACTTGATTAGCATGATCCAACTCTTCTTGCAAATACACAATTCTCCAAGATTGTTTATAGCCTTCCATTGATAAGATCTTTTTCCTTAGGCTGTTAAACCCTTTTCCAAGATTGAAGCTTTGATACCAATTGTTAGGCCCAATATGGAGAGCTAATGTACTGAGAGGGGAGGGGTGAATCAGTACTTCAAATCCTTTCTTGAACAATATCTTAACTATTATGCATAAACCAAAAACTGCTGTAACATAACATAAAGCTAAAACAAATAAGTAACAATCATACATGATTCACTCCATAACACATATATTTTAGTTACGTAGAAACTCTTGGTTAGAGAGAAAAACTACGGTGGGGATGGCACCCACAACTTCACTACTCCAATAAAAAAGGGTGATTGGTTAGAGCTACATGTTTAACTATTTCTGATAGCTTACCCTATTAGGAGTATCAAGATCATTAGATCTACCTTGCTAAAGGATTTTATAACACTTATTCTAAATGCTGCACCTGGTTAAAGGATTTACAATTTATAGACTTCGTTAGAGTCTTTTACCTTGTTAAAGGTTTCTTTTACAACTTCAAATATTACAATAAAATCTTTACAAATATCTGCAACTTCACATCTGAAATGTTATAGTAGATTCTATGTGCTCAAAATGAGATTACCTTACTTATAGCATACCTCGGTAACCCATAGAGTAACTCGGTAAACCCTTCTGTTTACTCTATTCCTTGACTGTTCTTTGAAATCCTTCTCGGTGACCTCTGTGTCTCTGTAACAATCATAACACTTAGTGCTTTCCCATGATTTTTCTTTTCACATATGTTTGTCTTCACACTCATACACACATACACCTATATCTCTATCTGATCCCAATCCATGTATAAATAGATCTCTTATGTTGGTGATCTAATTCATTTCTTTGATCTTACAAACATGATTTATCGAATGAATAACCATACAAAATATTTCATTGGATAGATGACCTCAAAATCATACAAAATCCTTAAGTGCAATTTCCGATGTGATAATGGTTCTTTGTTCCTCAATCTTGTAACATGTTTCCACATGTGTGTCTAGGTTCAATGAATCTGGTAACATGTTTCACTTGGTGTATATCAACTCGGTGTATCATTATTGTTGCTTGGTAGACATAGAGTGTTACTCGGTAGACAGCTCGGTGTATACTAAGCTTTGTGACTACTTTCTTCTATAACTGATTGCTCTGTGCTTACCGATTGAATATTTCAGTAGTAGTAACTGACTAGAGTATATAGAATGAATTTGGACATAAAACTAATGGCAAATTAATAAGTAGTAACACTTTCTTCCTCCAACTAATGGTTATATGCCTCTTCTTAAGGATAAGCCCATTCTTCGTCCTAATGATAGAAATATTCTCTCTTCTAAGCAAGAATATATTCCTTCTCCTAAGGATGAGTTTGTTCTTATTTTCAAGGATAGAATATCTCTTTCTCCTAAGGGTCAATCTATTCCTCCTTCTAAGGATAAGCATATTATTCCTCCTAAGGATAGATCTATTCCTCCTCTGCATGGTGGAATTGGTCTCCCATGAATCCTTTCTTAAAAAAGGAAAAGTAGCCTATGCCTACTAATCCTAAACCTTCACAACCCTTAGCTAAAGATAAACAAAACCATTGTACAAGAGAATGTCAATGGAGATGTCGTGCAAGAGCTCGTGAACTCACTTCTCAAAACACTTCTTCCCTGAAGATACCAATTCTTGATATAACCCAGGGCTTGCTCAACCTAATTCTCCAAAAATAAAATGATTAAGACAAATGATGGTTCAAGTTCTATTCCTATTATAGCTCCTATTTTTATTAATATTGGTGAAGAAATAGGTGAGAATGTTTTTCATGATGAAAATGTTGATCTTAATATTCCAAATGATGAATATGAATATGTTGATGTTGACAATGATTTATCTAAACAATTTTCAAAAGAATTAATCCTAGCTCCTAGTGACAAACAAAGTGACTCATCATTAGAGAATGGTCCTTGTTTGGAACTTGTGATAGCTCCATCTACTATGCTTGATGTGGCTTCCCTTGCATATCGTCCACCTTCCCAAAATAATGATGAGCAAGATCAGGAGGCAGATGACTTGTTTGATTAGCTCCATCTGTGTTGTAGATTCTCTCTCCTCTCTTTCTTGTTTGTGATCTTTCTCTATTTGTCTCAATTCTTCTATTTGTTGTTCCTAGTGTTGTTTACTTGAGGACGATGCAAAGCATTGAGGTCTATTTTGGTCTCTCCTACGTTGACTGAATAGACACATGCACTTCTTCCATGGTGGTTTTTCTTTCTTTGAGGGATGAGGACAATTTTATGCATATATACATGATATATAGTATTTATCATAAAAAGAATTCTAAACCCAAAGTTAAGTGAAACCACCCCATGCTTTGTGCTTTGTGATCATTATCCTTTTATTTGCCCTCTCTTGGGGGGCATATTATTGTGATAACGCGCTTGCATTTTTGGGGTGTATCCTACCTTAAAGAAATTTCTCTATGAGGCATACACAATCAATTTAATGTGGAAGCATACACTCTGCTCAGTAATTCTCTCTCTTGTATATCTTGATACTTAAGTTACCTAGTGAACTCAGTCCTTTGCTTTGTAATTTTGGTATTTTTTATTTTCATGACTCATAGTAAGAGAACATTACTAGGTTTGTACTCATGGCTCTCTCTTTCTCTTTCTCTCATGATATCCCTTTTGTTGGATATTGCTACTGCTAGGATATGTTGTTGTTATTGATGTCAACATATTCCTGTGTTTTGGTATTCTGGTGAGTTAAGTTGGTAGTTGATCTGTTGTGCTCTGGTATGACTATATCCTTGGTTGCGGATTTAAGAGAGTGTTTGGGATATTTGTGTGTATCTTCAATTTAAATGGTTCATGATTTGGTGCTCCGCAAGTTATCTTTCCAGTCCCAGTTGTTGTTGTTAGGTGTTCTTGAGTATCGGTTTGTTGATTGATGGAGATTTGATTAAGTGGTGTTGGTGTAGCTATTGTGGATAGTTCTAATGTGCTTGATGGTGTTTCCTAATCATAGCATATTTGTTTTGGTTGTCCACATTGATTTTTGTGCATGTTTATTGAAGATCTTATGGGTTTGGTGATGTTTTTTATGTTATGTAGCATTTTTTATGGTGTACCATGTTACGGATGATCTCGATAGGATTTATTTGGGTCCATGGTATGTCATTTTATTGGTCTGATCATTGATATATGTATTATGTGATGTAGTGTTGTAATTAGATCTTGAGGGTTAAGTCAACCTTGTAGTCAAGGTTGATGATTTGTATAAATGGGTGTTATATTCATGTAATTTGTGTATGGTAGTTGTGTCTACATTATCAAAGAGTGAAGTATGTGCAAATAAGAAAATTCATCTTTTGGTGTGAAATGTAGAGAAGAGATTTTTGCAAGACAGACAATTGTGCTTAACCAGAATTGTCATCAAGCATTTGGAGATGCTATTCTTTTAGTTCATCTAAACTGGATTGTTGTCTAGGTGTTATTGTAAGGTAGCAAACCTTCCCTAGGGGTTATAACCTTCTGGGTCATTATATTTTGAGTAGTGAGCTCTAGGCAGTGTGCCTGAATGCATGTGCATTCCCCATTATAATATTTACACATACTACTATAGAGGATCATCTTATTGTGGGTAGGTTCCCACCATAGTTTTTCTCTTAACTAGTTTTTCCACGTCAAAATCTTGGTGTTATGTGTGTTGTTTTTATTGTGCTTATCTTTATTCTTGTTGTAGTTGATCATATAGGAGATTGTACTTAATTTGTTTAATCTGGTGAAAACTGACTCACCCCCCTTGTTAGTTTTCCTTCATTGTTGTTGTCAACAATTGGTATCAGAGCTAGATCCTCTAGGAGAAGCTTAGATGCTTGAGGAGATCTAGGATGGCAACCTATGTATTCAAGAAAGAGAGTCTGAGATTTGATGGAAATAATTATACTATATGGAAGGACTGGATGGAGTGTCATTTGAAGTTTCCTAGAGATGATTATTGGAAGATTACAAAGAATACCTACATTGTTCCTCAGAATGGTCTTGTTACTACAGCTGAGATCAAGGCCGTTGAACATAAAATAAGAGCTAAGGAAGCATTTCTGAATGCCCTAACCAATTCAAAGATGACTAATGTGATGGATCTCCAAACTGAACATGAGATCTGGGAAAAGTTAGAGACCCTGTATGAAGGAGATAAACATGTCAAAGTTGCTAAGGTACAAATTTTAAAATGAAAGTATGAGATGTTGAAGATGGGAGAAGATGAGAACATATAATCCTTTATGGCTAAAGTGAATGAGCTTGTTATGAACATCAAATGCGTCGATGGAACTCTTGAATAAGATGAGATTGTTGTTAAAGTGTTGAGATCTTTACCTCTTGCTTACAAATCTAAAGTTACTACTATTGATGAGATCTGAACTGTGACTATTATGACAAGAGACATGTTGGTTGGCAAGCTTGTTGCTTTTAAGTTGAGTGAATCTGGAGAATCACAAGGTAAATCTAAGACTATATTTAAAGTCACTGTATCCAAGAAGTAGAAGTATGATCTGAGAGAGAGTTCATAGAGGGTTTCTATATATGAAAGAGAGATGAGAGAAATGGAAGAAAAGGAAAGAGATTTGGATGGGATCGAATCACTTATTACTCAAAGATTGCCTAAGGGAGCTAGTAAGTATGATGGGAACTTGCCTTTAAACAATTTCTTTGGTAATAATATAGGACATTTTGCTTCTAGGTGTCCTAGAAGAAATGATAAGCATGATAAATTTTAAAGGAATGATAGGTATGATAAGCATGGTAGATTTTAGAAGCATGACAAGTATGATAATCCCTACAAACCTAATTGGAAGTACATATATCAGAAGAGATGTTATTATGCTACTGATGAAGGTCTGATAGATGAAGAATCTGAGAATGGGAATTCAGAAGATGAATTTGTATTTATTGCTAGCAAGGAAGATGATTTGGTACTAGTGAATTCTACAAGCTACATTGTTGAGGGGAAAGCTTTGGTTGCTAAGATTGAAGAGAAATATGAATGGGTAATTGACAGAGGTTGTTCACATCATATGATAAGTGATAAAAGAAAATTTGTGAATATGGAGAGGTATGATGGTGGTATAGTGATATTTTGAGATGATAAAGCTTGTGTGATTCGTGGTAGAGGTTCTATTTCCTTTGATGGTAAGCATAATACTGATGATGTCTTATATTTTAAATGTTTAAAGCATAATCTTTTGAGTGTTGGACAAATGGTTGACAAGGGATATGATTTTCAATTCAAGAATGGTAAATGCAAGATTCTAAATGCCTCTGATATAGAAATTGCATATGGAATTAAGACTAAAGGTAATATATTTCACTTGAATGTTGGTGATAAAAGTTGTCTGATTGCACAAATAGATGAAAGTTGGTTGTGGCATAGAAGGATGCGTCATGTTAATTTTGACTGCATAATTAAGATAAGTTCTACTCAAGCTGTTAGAGATATGTCTAAAATTTTTAAGCCTTCTAATCTGGTATGTAAATGGTGAAGTCACCAGTTAGGAGGGACGCCAAAGAGATCAATCTAGACCGGGCATCAAGAGTAAACACAATGGAAACAAGAGGATATGATGGAGGAAAAGAAGAACTGAATGAATTAGATCATGAAAACTGATTACAGATAATTGGTAACATCTGTATTACAAGATTCGACTCACTGGCCTGATACAAACATGCTCAGTTATAGAATTGGTCAAATCCAGACCTTCAAACCTTCAGATCTATCTTCTATGTTCTACCTGACTGATTTCTAATGCTGAATTTCAATGATTTATATGATCTAAGGAGATCCGATTGGCCCAAAAAGGGATTGAATGTTGAAGAGAAAGATCAAACATGTAAAACCAACAGGTCGACCTTCGCCAAAGAGATTCCTCCAGAAAATCCAAAGGATGAAGTACAGATCAAAGGGAAGGTATACATGCCAAGGAACATCATAATCAACGAATTGGGCTCTGCAAGGTACTAAAAGGATCTGGTAGATCACCAATGCAAATATCTCCAAATGGTTTTAGTGTCAGAAAACTCTCGGGATCTGGAATCGATACTTGCTCAAAAATTATCCAAATGCTCCATGATTTAGGAATAAATAAGATGATCATGTCCTCAAGAAAAATCCAACTCTACAAGATCTAGTGAGCCAACGCAAGGAAATATAAAAAGAAATGTTGAAACTGCAAAACAAAAAATAAACAGAAAAATAAATATTTTAGGATGATGCAAGATTGCCATGAATCGGGGATGCTCTTGCATTAGACATCTGAGGTTGTTGAAAAAGTGCATCCCCCACTTTGCTGGGGTCAGAGGAAAACCAAGGCAATTCACCTCTGCCTGAGAAATCCAAGACATATCTTCAACTAGTCTATCCTTCGAATTCACAAGATACTCCTTATACTGACTTCTCTAAGTACTACATCCAATCCTACTGTCCAAAATATCTTCAATCTAATCTGGTTCCTTTTAGGTTAACTGTTTCTCTAGGTCTATAATATTATCTTCACTGATTTGTGATTCATGATACTAATGTAGATCTGCAATGTTAAATGAAGGTGAAATAATCAAACTATCTGGTAACTCCACTTCATATGCATTTCTGGAACTGAACTTCCTCAAGATCTTAGAAGGTCCAAACTTCTTCATCTGCAACTTGTTGTAGGTTCCAACTAGAAATATTTCTTTTCTCAGATATACCTTCACTTCATCGCCAACTTTAAATTCTTTATGTCTCCTCTTCTCATATGCTTTGTCCTTATACTTGTTGTTCATATATTCCAAATGCTATTTAACCTAAATATGTAAGGTTGCCATATGTTCCACAAACCCTTATGCTTCTACACTCCTCTTTTCTTCATTATTGATATCTCTCAATTCTGATATACCTCTAAGGTGTTCTCTGGTAACTATCTCAAAAGGTGTTCTTCTGGTACTCCTATTCACTGAATTATTATAGGAAAACTCTGTTGGCATATGCACACTCCAATGAGACATTGAAGGTGATTGAAGGTTTTCTCATTGATGGCAACCTTACAATCCTATGACACCAGCAAGACATTCCACCGGCACAAACAAGATCAGACTCTACACCGGCACTTAGACCACCGACACCAGCAGTGAAAGGAAGCATACTGACATAGAGGCCGACATGATTTTTGTTGTAATATGTTTTTTTTATTAATGTAAAATCTTTATAAGCCGACTTGGCAACATTGTAAAATGACTCATATATATAAGAGATCATTGTAGAATATTTAGAAGCAAGATATGGAATGTAATTAGGCAGACCTATAATGCGTATTATAGGTTATGTAAGAAGCAGAGCAGAAACCAGTATTGGATCTGGCATTATAGATGCTATTCTGAAGCAGTACAAGACATTGGATTTATATAATCCATTTTGTAAGTCAATGAGACTTCTATTTTGAGTAGTGTGCTCTAGGCACTTGGCCTTCCTGCACATGCAGGCCCCTCTTGTAGCAGTAATATTCTGTTATTGGCCAGTAAGTGAATATTGTGGGTCACAAATCCCACACTGGGTTTCCTCATTAAATCTTTGTGTTATGGTGTGTTTTTCATGTGGTTGCTTTTATCTCTATTTATTGCATTACTTCTTGCTTATCGGTACACAGTTCTAATATGTTCTACATGTTTTGAGTTAAGAAATTTAATATACCGGTTAGATACTGATTCACCCCCCCCTCTTAGTATTTGTGGGAATCCTAACAATTGGTATTAGAGCCTGGTCCTCTATTTTTAGAAGCCTAACAACTTGAGGAAGATCTTGACACTGGTAGAGATGGAAAATCTGATGAAGCAACTAGAAGCAGCTCTCTCAGATTTTGATACAGAAAAATTGAAAAATATCAAACTTGAAGATGATCTGAAGGCAGCTTAGGAAATTATTCAAGCACTTCAAGAAAATATTACCATAGCAAGAAACAAGAGAAGAGAACTCTATGAAAAGATGCAAATTGAGGATGATGAAAAAGAAACTCTTAATGATATGATAAACAAGCTAAAGTTAGAGAACATAACAACAAGGAATGAGATGCAAGATATGACCATGAGATTCTGTAAGGAAATTGAAGATAGGAAGAAGAATGAAGAAGAGTTGACCAAAAGACTAAGTGATGTAGCAAATGAGAACACAAGACTTAGCTATGAAAATGATTTGTTGAAGACAGATATGATGCATACACAAAATGACTCCAATGAACTGATGAGACAAAAAGAGATCTTAGAAAGAGAACTGGATATTGCAAATCAGCATAAAGAAAAATTCAAGAAAAGCTCAGAAGAACTTGGTGACTTGTTGAAGATTCAGAAGCCTAATGGTGACACTTGTGGAATTGGCTTTGAGGTAGGACAAAGCTTCGGTACTGCAAACACACAGGATCATAGTAAACCGGTAAGACAACCTACTGCTTACAAATTTAATGGAAAATGCTTTAACTGTAATAAGTATGGTCATAGAGAAAATCAATGTTGATCTAGAAGTTATAAAAATATCAACACACCCATCGGTCAATGTTCAAAATGCAACAAATTTGGTTATAACTCTGAAAAATTGTAGAATGAATGTGAGATGTTATGTTTGTGGAAGATTTGGACACCTATCTAAGAAATATAGAACACAAACTAGGATACATTATGGGAAAGCTATTTAGAAGAATAATGTGACTTGCTATGCATGTAACAAGATTAGGCATATTGCAAAATTTTGCACAAGTAAAGGATCACCGGAAGACAACAAAAGTTCTATTTTGAAAGGAAAAGAAAAAGTTGAAGAGGTTAAGCAAGAATTCTCAAAATAATGGATTAGAAAGTCATACCTAAATAATCTTGGAAATACTCCTCCACCGGTAGAACCAATCAACACTCCACTGGCAGAACATAGTAGTACTCCACCACCAGGAAGCTCTTCATCAAATTGAAGAAAGTTTCTTTAAGGGTTTGGCAATCAAATGAGACATATGCTATTATTCCCTCAGTTGATGGTAAAGATAGAAATTATTTCTATACCGGCAAACAAAGTTAAGTGAATACTTCACCGGCATGCATTAAATGTGGTAGTTGGTGAATTGACATTATATATTAGTGGTTTTGGCTCCATTTGACTTCACCAAGCATTCAAACATTCAAAGAGCACAAAATCTCCAAAGCTAAGGCAATTCGAGCAAGGAAGCAAAGCATTTCAGCATTCATCCCTCCTAAGGCAGAAAAAGGTATTTATAATCATGGCATCCTCCTCTACACCTGAATTCATAGAAAACTCTACTGTTGTCGAGGTAATGAAATGCCCTAGGCCCGTATTTTAGCTAGTTCCCGAGATAGCTAAAAAGGATGAAAATGTTGGTGCATTCTCCCAAATTCCCAAAGGAGTTGTTTATGCAGAAGACCCTAGAATTTATATCCATTGCCACATAGAAGAACTAGGAGATGAAGAAATAAAAAACATGTACAAATCTGGTATCTGTGATGATTTTGGTAAAGTAAAACCTGAACACCAAATTGTTGAAACCCTAGGATTCACTGAGATCCTTAGCATTCCGAACTTTCCTAAGGAAGTTATTAGGATAGTATTGAGTAGGGTACATGGTGAATTCTTTTGGTTAGATTCGGTTCACAAAATTACAAAGGAAGCTGTGAAAGCTGTAACGGGGTTACCCTCCACCGGTAGCAGACCAGACAAGACAAAGAAGGTCTCAAATGACCTGGTAATGAACTTAACTGGTGGAATATCCGACAGAAGGTCTCTAACAGTTAATGATATGACCAACATAAATGTGAGATTTGTTAGCATGATTTTAGGATACAAAGCAACTCATGCAAACACTTAACTCAGTTTCCAGTTTATGCATAAAAAGTGCACATGATATGGTTAAAGATAATGTGAAAATTGATGTATGTGAATGGCTAAAGGATGAGTTGATTGATAATTTAGGAAAAATTTAGAAGGATAAGAAAGGGACTTTTAGGTTTGGTAATTTACTTGTATGCTTAATGCTACACATAACCAAATAGGTGCCCGGTATAGGCAACAAGAACCTTGGATTTGACATACCGGTAGGGAAACAGTTATTAGACCTATTCAACAACATGGGTGAAAACAAGGAAAAGAATATCAATGAGTATTTTCAAGCACTAAAGGCCATAATGAACAAAAGAATTAGACTGTCATAGATAGTTGTTAACAAATATAAGGATGAGATCTGGATGGAAGCAGTGATCCCAAGAACAATTTGGGTTACTGAAATGGGCTATGAGACTGATGACCACATCATTGAGACATATGCTAAAGCCCTTCTGGAAGCACCCAAGGAACCCAAGGAAGAAGTATTCAGTAGTTCTGAGACAATTGAAATCCAAATTCAATCTAAGAAGAGAGTAAAGAAAGTTGAAGCAATTGTGAGAAAAGGCTCAAGGCAGGCTAAGGCTATCAAAGAAGATGTACTGAAAGAAACCGATATCACAGAGGATGAGTTGGTAACATTACAGCCTGAAACTCACCTATCACCGGTAGCAACTTCTTCAGAGAATGACATGCCAGCAACATTTAAAAGAGTTGTGAGGAAAAGGGATCCTTCACCGGTATCCACACCCTCGCCTAGAAGAACTAGACAAAAACAACAGGCAGTGAGGTCTCCGGTAAAGAAGACAACCCCAAAGAAAAAGCTAACACCTAAGAAGAAAAGGACTTCTCAAAACATTGCCCCAATTGATGAATTGCTAAATGAAATCACAGAGGAAGGAAAACTTGAGAACATAGAAAAATTATATGATACACTATCAGCAGATGAGAAAGAGCAAGTTGAAAACAGTGTCATTTCACACCTAGATATCTATAAGAAGTTCTTAATGCAAGTGGTAGATGAACTACCAAATGAACTTTTCAAGAGACTGGAAGCAAGAAGACAAGCTATGGTAGAGCTTGATAAGAAAATTAAAATTGAAAAATTACTTGTTGTTTACCCAGTAAACTCACCCAAGGAGATAGATGACTTAATTGCAGAAGCCAACCAGTCAGTATTCTCTACTGCACACTAGCATATTGCACTCATGGCAGGAAGAGTAAATGAGGTAACAAAAGATACAGAAAATGCATGGGATATATTCCTTGTGGAGAAGGAAAAATAGGAAGAGTACATAAATCCTAAACCAATAAAAGTATATCAGAAAGACAAGGACAAAGGGAAAGGAAAGGTTGGTGGACCTCCTAGCATCAAAATAAAAGATAACTTATCCCCACTGCCTCTGATTACTCCACCGGTAACAACAACTGAAGACAAACTGATAGATGATAATGTGGATGTATCACAAGAGGATACTAATCCTAATCCTGAGGTACTTTACACAGTGGATGTTGATACTCAAAAGGTCAACATTGTGGTAGATAAAGACACAACCGGTAAGATTGACATGGCTAGTGAGCCACTAGTAACTGACAACATTGATAACACTGAAGGAAAAGTGGAAGATGATAGCATAGGGAATCAGATAGAGACTTAGACAGAGATTGGAACAGATCAACAGGTAGAGACACAAACAAAGAGACAAGCAAAGCAACAGGCTCCAGAACAGGAACAGGTTCATATGGAAACAGTGCCACTAGCAACAGGAGAGAAACAAAAACCATTACTTAAGGAAATGGAAACACAGACTGACCTACCAGAGGTCACTACAAGCATGGTTACTTCCTCCATTGGTAGAATTCAAAATGTTGGTTCCTCCTTAGCATGTTACAAATCAATAAATGTAACTCAAGTTATTTTAGATTCTTTAAAGAAAATAACTAATTGTAGTTTACAAGCCTATAAAGCTATAGATGACACAATCCCAATTTTGAAGATGGTAGCTCCAAACTGCAATGTAGATAATAAGGATTCTTTGAGCCAACTTGACACTTTGTCTAAGTACATTACTAACTACACAGTGATAGTTGAGCAAATAAAGGAAGAGGCATTGGAAGAGAAATTGGAAATTGAAAAACAAAAATTCTTTGATGATCAAATAAAGAAGTGTACTAGGGAATTTGACACACTTCTACTAGAACTATGCATCTCATTGAAGGAATTTAAAACTCTATACAGAGACATCTACAAGACAAATTTCTTGACAGTTGACATAGATAAGAAAATGAGCAAGGTACAAGAAGAAATAAATAAACTTGCTGACAATTTTGTTAACTCACCTGATGCATTATCAGTTTTTGAACAAAAGATAACAAGTTTTGAGGAAGAATTACTTAAGTTAGAAAGAGAAAAGGAGAGAATAATAAACAAGGCTAAGAATCTGAGACTAAGACTAAGTCCAAGACTAGACCATCTAGCATCCTTGAGGAAGGAAATATTTGAGGCATTAGTACAGGGATAGAAAACACCGGTAGAGCATATGCAACACCTCACCGGTACAGTACAAAGAACTGAGGCAGAAATAAAAGATAGTAAGAAGTTTATGGAAAGCATAAATTTGGTTTTGGCGGATATTTTTCAAATTGTAACCACCCAGTTACAAGGTTGAGACAAAAAACTATAACTCTATTGACACCTTGACAACCTTTGTCATTGATGCCAAAGGGGGAGTAGTGGTATGAGAAAATAATCAGGCAAAGGACTCACCTACTCAAGGGGAGCTCATATATTTTTGGTACACATTTTTGGAAACATTTTTTGGATTACAAGTTTTGGATACACTTTTGAAATTTTCTCATGAGTGTTGCCATCAATGCCAAAGGGGGATATTGTTGGCATATGCACACTCCAATGAGACATTGAAGGTGATTGAAGGTTTTTTCATTGATGGCAACCTTACAATCCTATGACACTGGCAAGACATTCCACTGGCACAAACAAGAACAAACTCTACACCGACACTCAAACCACCGGCACCGGCAGTGAAAGGAAGCATATCGACACAAAGGCCGACATGATTTTTGTTGTAATATATTTTGTTTATTATTGTAAACTCTTTATAAGCCGACTTGGAAACATTGTAAAATGACTCATATATATAAGAGATCATTGTATAATATTTAGAAGCGAGATATGGAATGTAATTAGGTAGACCTATTATGCGAATTATAGGTTAAGAGTTTATGTAAGAAGCAGAGCAGAAACTGGTACTGGATCTAGCATTATAGATGTTATTCTGAAGCAGTACAAGACACTGGATTTATATAATCCATTTTGTAAGTCAATGAGACTTCTATTTTGAGCAGTGTGCTCTAGGCACTTGGCCTTCCTGCATGTGCAGGCCCCTCTTGTAGCAGTAATATTCTCTTATTGGCCAGTAAGTGAATATTGTGGGTCACAAATCCCACACCAGGTTTCCTCATTAAATCTTTGTGTTATGGTGTGTTTTTCATGTGGTTGCTTTTATCTATGTTTATTGCATTACTTCTTGCTTATTGGTACACAGTTCTAATATGTTCTACATGTTTTAAGTTAAGAAATTTAATATACTGGTTAGATACTGATTCACCCCCCCTCTCAGTAGTTGTGAGAATCCTAAAAAACTCTTCTTGTGAAAGAATCAAATCCCAACTTTTGATTTTCTCTCCAACTAAACATCTCAACAAATTTCCCAAGCTCTGGTTTACTACCTCTGTCTGTCTATCAGTGTGTGGGTGAAAAGTAGAACTGAATTTCAAATTTTTCTTCATCTTCTTCCAAAGTGTTCTCAAAAAGTAACCAACAAACTTAGTATCTCTATCTGAAATTATGCTTCTAGGTAATCCATGCAATCTCACTACCTCCTCAAAAAATAAGTTAGCTACATGCACTACATCTGGTGTCTTCCTACAAGGTATGAAATGAGACATCTTTGAGAATCTATCCACCACCAAAAATATAGAATCATTCCCTCTCTATGTCTTAGGTAATCTAAGTATGAAATCCATGCCTGTGTCCTCCCAAGGTCTCTCCGGTACTATCAAAGGTCTATACAATCCCACATTCTGACTACTATCTTTTACAACTTGACAAACTCTACAACTATGCACAAATTTCCTAACATCTTTATGAATCTATGGCCAAAAGTAATGCTCACTCACCAATGCTACTATTTTATCAACACCAAAGTTTCGGGGTAATCGTCCACTATGCTTCTCCTTTATCAGATTCTCCCTCATAGAACTCTTAGGTATACACAAGTGAAGTCCAGTGAATAACATCCCATCTTGAATGAAGTAATCCAACCACTTTCTCCTATCTACCATAATCTAAGTCATGATCATACAATATCTTCAACTCCTCAAATCCTAATACTGTCACTCTCATCTCTGTCAGCAAATTCCTCCTTCTACTCAATGCATCAACAACTTTGTTTGACTTTCCACTCCTATGCTTCAACATAAAGGTGAAACTCTACAAAGATTATACCCATCTCATATGTCTCTGATTCAACTTACTTTGATTATTCAAATACTGCAAGGGTTGATGATCGGTATACAACACAAACTCCTTCGACAATAGGTAATGTCTCCACTTCTTCAAGGCTTGAACTATGGCATAAAATTCTTGATCATACATTGAATATCTCCTCTTGACATCATTCAATTTCTCATTGAAATAAGCTATTGCTCTCCCTTCTTGACTCAATACTACTCTGATTGCATTCCCACTTGCATGACTGTCCATTTGAAATACTTTGTTGAAATCTGGTAAAGCTAACACAGGCTGCTAAGTGACCTTCTACTTCAATAATTCAAAAATTTATTTTCTCATGTAGTCCACTTAAATTCCTTCCTATTTCTCATTGTCTACATCAGAGGGCTGCAAACTGAACTAAAATTTCTGATAAACTTTTGATAGAAACTAGCCAATCCATGAAATGATCTTACCTCTCCAATGCTTTTTGGTGTCAGCCATTTGTACAGTTTCTTTCACCTTCTCAGGACCCATCTTCAATCCATCCGTAGATATCACAAATCCCAAATAGACTAACTCTTCCTTCATGAAAGTACACATATTAAGGTTATCAACAAGTTCTATTCTCTCAACCTCTGTAAAACTTGTCTTAAAAGAAAAAAATGCTCCTCTTTTGTCTTACTAAAGATTCAAATGTCATCCAAATATACAATAACAAACTTACCCAATAATTTCTTCAATACCTCATTCATCAACCTCATGAAAGTGCTTGATGCATTAGTCAACCCAAAAGGCATCACCAACCATTCATACAACCGTTCATTTGTCTTGAATGTTGTCTTCCACTCATCTCCTTCTCTGTTTCTGATATGATGATATCCACTCTTCAATTATATCTTTGTGTAGTATTTGGCTCCACTCAAATAGTCCATTATGTCATCCATCCTAGGTAAAGGAAATTGGTACTTCACTGTGATCTTTATATTGCTCTAGAACCAGTACACATCCTCCATTCTCCATTCTTCTTAGGTGCTAACACTGTTGGTACTTCACAAGGACTCAAACTTTCTCTAATCAAACCTTTCTTCAACAATTCCTACACTTGTATGTTCAACTCTTCATTCTCTGTCGGTGTGATCCGATGTGTAGCTTTGTTAGGAAAACTAGCTTTGGGAATCAGGTCCATGCAATGACTAATACATATCACAAGGGGTAATCCATCAGACACGTTATCTTAAATAATGTCTTTATACTCTATTAGCAATTCCTTTATCTCTTCCGATTGATCTTCTTCATGCTCTGAGTTCTCAATCTTCTTAGGAACTAAGGAAAAACACACATTTTCATATATCATCCCATCCAAGAATTTCCTTCTATCTACCAAATAGATTTTTGCATTTGTACAGACTTCACTCTTCAAAGACTCCTCCAAGGGTAACAAAATTTGCTTTATCCCATTCACCATAATAGTGTATATATTCTTTCTCCCATCATGTATTGCCTGTTTATCAAACTGCCAAGGTCTACCTAACAAAAGGTGACACATATTCATAGGCATAATATCACTCAGAACTTCATCATGATAATTCCCAATTTTTAATTTTACCAAACATTTCTCACTTACTAACAACTTATCATCATCCTGAATCTATGCTATCTGATAAGGCTTAGGGTCTTTCAATCTTTCCAACTTCAACTTATTCACCATTTCCTCTTAAACAAGATTATATGAATTACCAATATCAATAACAACTTTACAATACTTATCGGATACCTTACATCTGGTCTTGAACAAATTTCTCCTCTACAAGGGCTCTTCATCTTCTCTGGTATGACACAAAGCTCTCCTCCTCATCAACAATTCTCCATCTTCTGGTTTGTTAGCTAATCTGGTTGGCCTTTCTTCCACCAATTTTGTTCTCCTAGTGTTATCTATCTTCTTACATTCTAAAGCATGATGTCCTTCTCCTTCACACTCATAGAAAGTTCCTCTAAATACTCTCTTATCTTGTCTTCTATCAACTTTTCCAAAATCCTCACTCTGGTAGCCATCACTTTCTCTCCTCAAGTAGAATTTTTTTATTATCCTTTTGGTATGAACTACCATCTTTTCTTACTTCCTTGTCCTTGTTCTGATCTATATATGTTCCACTTCTTCTAGTATATCCTCTTCCTCCAGAAAACCTTCCACCTCTACCTCGTTGTTTCTGCTCATGTCTCTTTTTTAACTTCTCTTCTTCTTTCAGGGCATACTGGTAAGCTTCTTCAACACTCTGCAACTTGATCAAACTGATTTCATCTTGTAAAGGCATTCACAGTACATTTATATATCTCACAACTTGTTCAACCTCATCATAGACATGTCCGGATCTGATATTCAACTTGTAGAATGCTTTGATATACTCTTTCACACTAGATTCCTTCTTCTTTAATTTCTGTAACTTCTGAAATAGATCTCCTTGATAATCAGCTGGCGTAAACTTTGATTTTAACTTAGCAACCATCCACTCCCATGATTTGATCTTCTCTTTACCTCTTCTCTATCTATCAACCTACAGATGCTCCCAGCAAAGAGATGCATGACCTTTATGTTGGAATCCAAGAACACTGAGAGGGAGGGGGTGAATAAGTGTTCTACAGGTGAATGAATTTTTGAACTTACTACTAATCAATCAGATGATAGAATATAAAATTAAATTTCATAAATAAAGAAACACATAAATCAATACCATAACACCAGTATTTTTACATGAAAAACCCTGCAAAGGGAAAAACCATGGTGGGGCTGATACCCACAATATCTACATACTTGATCAAGGTATACAAATATCATATAAGGGGGTATGCACATGCATATAATCTCACAATCCAAAGATCACTACTCAAACAAAAGTCTCACTGACTTAAACAACATTACATAATTATTACAAACAAAAATGAACTTAAAGGACCAGTTGGAGAAAAAAGGTCACGAGAAGAGGACTAGAGCCAACACTAGGAATCAGGGCAACATCAAGGGATGAGAGATGGATGATTTAAAGACCTCTATGAACAACATGAAGCAGATGGTGGTTCATGCTGAAGACACTATGAAAAATATCTAGCTATCTTGGTCTTTGTCTTTGTCTTTGTGCTATCCTTTTGCTTTCTTTTTGTTGTCCTTATGCGGACCTTTGTGTTTTTTGATCCCTTTTTGGTTTAGGTGGGATCAGTTTTTTGTTGGGATGATCAGGCACAACTCTTTTAAGCTCTAATGCTTTTTCTATTTCCTGTTATGTAAAAGGTTTGAGTTCCTTTCAAAAACCTATTTTTACTTAATCAAAACAAAAATTAACTTAAATAGTGCATCTAACCATACTAGATAAGTTCCGGTTTGAGCTCTGTCAACCTTCACTGAACCGGTGATCTAATACTCTATTCTACTCTGTTGTGCTATCAGTTAGGATTGCACATGCGTAATTGCACACAAATGCTAACACTCACTAACCAATTTAATGAAATCCACCGCTAAGTGATCTCCCTTAAATACTCTTTTAACTTGTTCAATATGTCAGCCTCAAGATGAAAATAAATCTATCGGCTGCCGGATCACAAAGCATGTTATGAATTATCCCGATGATCATAACTTGATGTCGGTCCACATGCTACCTTCAATTCCACAAATGATTTTACCAGGTCCCAAAATATCTTAATCAGGTCCTAAATATAAGTTACCATTACCAAGAATAACTAGTTAATAAGAGTAAACAATAGGGTGTGCATGCCGGTTGGCCCAATGAAGACAAAAGAATAAGACAATGATTCCACATGAGAAATACCAACACCTGAAGATGATTTTCCATCAATGACAACCCAAAATTCTATTTACCTGAGAAGGTGACTACGAGATGAGTGTCAATTTCCAACAATCTCTCCCTTTGGCATTGATGGCAACAGTCATGTGAAAAATGATGTTACCTCTGAGTGCTCCCCCTATCTAGTACATCCATGAAACTATATACATCTGGTACTCTCCCCCTATAATATGAATAGATTTTTCATTGCACTCCTCCCCCTTTGACATCAATGAAAAAGTGGGATGCCTACCAAAATGTTGTACACATATATACATACTAGTTCTTATACATGTTTTAAAATACCTGTATACAAAGTCTTCAAAAATATAAAATAAGTATCCCATCCCTACTTAAGAGAATCAAGAATGGAGTTGACTCCATTCAAGATACTGGCATAATACTCAATGGCTTGGGATTCGGTTGGATCGTCATGCTGAATATTAGCTATACACTCTATTTTAAGACATATCATGTTATCTAACCAGGGACCTATAAAATTCCAAAGCTCTGTTGCTCACCTTATTATATTGTCCCTTTCCTTTTTGCCAAAACTGGACCTTCTAAAGAACTTCTTTAATTTGCTTCCATATTATAAGAATTAGAAATCTGGAGAAAGTGGTCCTTACAATCCAAAATTTGCTTGTTTATGGGTGCACTAAGCTTGGAAAAATCTAGACATGTCTTATACACTTTACCTCCTTCCACTAATACTTGATCAATAGATTGTAAATAAGTTTGAAGTTTAGCCTTTTCTAATGCTATCATCTACAAAAATGTCCGCTTCTTCGCCTCAACAAATTTATCTTTCACTTCAAGTGCTGAAATCTTCACCAAAGAATCATATTGCTTAGGAATGTATTCAATTATTTCATGTAGTTTACCGGAAGAGCTTGAGCTCTCCTTAGCCTAAAATTCTAGAACAAGACAATTCAAAACATTAAAAGTATTCTAAATTAATTCTCTATCTTTAGATTCCTCTTGTGCCAATTCCTGAGTTGCCTATGCTTGAAGTGCTATAGTCGCCAAAACCTTTTCCCCTGGTGACATCAAATGATAAGGTTTATCAAAATTGATAGAGAATTGTGGCATTTTCCCTTTAGCTTTTGATAGTGACATGTCATTTTCCAAACTGGAAAGGAAATTTGAATATGTCTTCTTGCTTGTGTCTGTCGATGACTTATCTTCAGATGTCTTTACCTCATGTGCACCGGTGGCTTCGCCACTTGGTGCTTCACTCTGTTTAGGTGCATCTTCTGAAACTTTATCATCTCAACCTTTATCCTTATCAACATCTGCCTCAACATCTTGTACATGGGTTTCCAAAGGATTTTGTCTATCCTCAGCTCTAAAATTGGAGTCATTAGTAACTGGTGGAGTAATAACTGGTGGATTAGTATCCACATTCTACTCATCCTTCTTTTTTGGTTCCTTGTGCTTAGGTATCTGAATGTCCTGTGACTGTACGAAACTAGGACTAAACTCATAACCATGATTTAAAACAATTCTGACCCACATGTCTATAGTCTCCTTCCAGACCTCTTCATATTTTTCAAGCATTAAATTATCAGTGTTTGGGATTGAATTATGTCACACCTATCTTATTAATCAAATCAGCAAGCTTTGTCAGAGTTATTGATGGAAAAAGATTAACTAATTATGTTTTTCTCATCTGCCGGTCCAAATTTTGTACATGTAATTTTCTAACCTCTAATCTATCATACAATTCCTTAGGCAAAATATTCTCCAACTCAATCAATGTCCTACGAAAAGAATCAAGATATAAAACAATTTCTTCCTCTTACTTCTTCTTGTCCTTATCATCAAAATCATCATAAAATGTAGAAATGTTGTCTAAATTTCTATCATTAATAATTTGATCAATGATTTCCTGAGCATCTAACTTTTTATGCTTATCGGTTCTCCTTTTAGCTTCCGGTTTAGACTACTCATCTACCTTAGGCTTCCTCTTATGAACAATAGTAATCTTAGGAGTTCTCTGAGGTGGCTCCTTTACTGGTTCCTTCTTTTGATCTTCCTTGTCTTCTCTCACAACTCTTGTAAATACACCTTTCTTCTTTGGAGCTTGTTTGATTTCCTCATCAAATTTAGTCTCCTCTGAAGAAACACTCATATAATGCTTAGTCTGTTTTTGCTTCCTCTGCACTAATTTCTTCGGCTTAAGACTAGCATGCTTGTTGGATGGTCCTTCTATTTGTTTGGATGGTTCTGTAGTAACTAGGACCACATTAGGAGTGGCCTGAGCTAAATTCTTAGCCTCTCTCTCCTCCTTCCTCTTCTACCTCTATTCTTCCTTCCTCTAGACTTCAAGGATTTTGACCTTATGTTCTACTTCAGCCACGTCATGGCCTTCACTGATTAATTGTTCTATTGCAACCCTTGTCATTTTCCTTCTGATGGCGGGTGCAACTTGTTCTTGATGAACTTTCAGACCCTTTTCCCGAGTTTTGCAAACTTTGTCTTCCTTCTCATCAACTAGATCTTTCAGTAAATGTTGTGCATATGCATCCAGTGTGGCCTCATCTACTTCATAACCCATCAGCATGATCTAGACTATTCTAGGTTGGACTGCCTCCATCATGCATTCATCTTTATTAACCATAAAACAAATTGTGTCCTTGTATTTCTCAACAATTTATTTTATAATTTGTACTCTATTTTTCATTTCTTCTTGAAAAGTTTTGAAAAAGGCCCACAGATTAGCCTTTTGTTGCATACAACCTTGCTGGTCTAATATTTGAGCAATTTGTATTGCAACCGGACTATCAAAATCCCATTGAATCTTCTCATAACCTAATACCATATTCAGAAAGTAAAATGTCAAGCATATGATGAAAGAACCATACCAGAAAGTATTCTTCTTGCCTTGCTTAATCTTCTAGAGATTGGTCATCGACTCCTTTAGAATAACACTACATAGATCATAATGTGCATCTTCTTTGACCATTTGGTATGCAATGTGAATGGCAGTTTTGGAAACTGAGTTCAGACAGTTTGACTGATAAAACTTATAGCCAATCACCATCGCTGCAAATTTCACATATATATCTCTTATATCATTAACTCTAATAGATCTATCATCATATGTGGCATTGATGAGTATGCAGAGATCTGTGTTTGATATTGACCAAACCCCTGGAAAACCTCCGACCTTGTGAAGGCATGTAAAATTCTTTATCACTTCCTTTGTAATTTTTTACGACTGGTCCAACCACAGGAATTCCCCATGAATACGCTTGAGAGTATACCGTACCCATTTATTTTTCATCAAAAGTCAGAAAATCCATGAACTGGGTAAAACCCTTTCTTTGCAAATGTGCATATTCTAGTTTAAGTTGATTGTCAGTGATTAGGTAGTCAGTGAACATGCAGGACATCTCATAATTCCCAATCTCCTTGATATCCCAGTGAATATATACCCTAATATCTTCAGTATGAAGAACACCATGGCAAAGACTTGAAAATGCTCCCAAAGGATCATGCAAAAGTGATTTGAAAGGATGTTTCTTAAATTCTAGACAAGGGAGGTTTTTGATTTCCACTACCAAAGGAGTATCAACATTTGATAATGAAGCCATGATAAATTTTGAAGGTTTCTGCAAATGGTAAATACCTTGATAACTTGTTGGATGATGAAATGCTCTTCAGATTCAGATGCTTGCACAAATCTCCTTTGGACTCTTGAATGCCTTAGAAATCGCTCTTCAGAATGCTCGATCATTGTGTGAAGAAATGATTTAACTTTTTCCCTTTTATCACTATTAACCCTAATTTTCAACTATCATAAATGCTATTGGAGAATCTAACTGGATCACATAATTTGCATATAGGTTCCAGTAAACACTTAAATTTTCTTGAGTATCCATCCACAATCAAAATTCTCTGGTTGCAGACCTAATTTGGGGTGCTTTTATTATCTATAAATGATTTTCCTACCCCTAAGGCAAAGTGCCTAAGTTACCGATTGAAGTTCCTTCTTCCGGTGCAAGACTTGTTGGTTCTACCGATTGATTTGCAAGTTGTGTATCTGATTTTCGAACACATCTTCTCTCATGTTGTTTTCTGATATCTTCAACCTTTGCCTTTTCTTTCTCATCTAAATTTCCATCAGCTACCAGTGGATTATTACTCATGCAATACTTAGCAATATGTCTAGTCTTGTTGCATGCATAACAAACAACATTATTCTTTTAAATTTCTTTGTTATACCCTTGATTTCCTATTGATCTGCATTGGTTAGCCATATGTCCAAATCTACTACAGGCATGACATCTGACATTTCCAAGACCGGTGAATGATACATTGTTCTGATTATTCCTGTTTCCACACTAACTTGCTATATGACTATATTTATTGCAAACAAAGCATGTACCATTAAATTTGTGAGCATTAGGCTATTTTACCAGTGATTTTTGGTTCCTATTGGTATGATTCTACTTATGACTAGATGATTGACCTTGTTGTGCAGTACCAGAGCTTTCTCCTACTTCATATCTAAGAGCTCTCTTGTCATTAACATCTCTTTGGCTCTTCAACAATTCATCAAGTCTTACAAAGTTGGCTTTTAACTTGTTGTTGTACTCATTTGCAGTGGCCAAATCATCTCTCATGATTATGATCTATCTTTCAAGTTCCTTTTCATTATTCTGAGACTGAATCAGTTCAAGTTTCGGCATATCATTCTCATGTAACAGTCTATTGCATTCATCTGATATGTCCTTCAATGCTTGAGATAGGTTTTCTTCATTCTTCTTCTCGTCTTCAATCTCCTTGCACATTCTCATGGTTGGGGCTTGCATTTCATTCTTCAAGGAAGTATTTTCTTGAGTGAGTTTCTGATCTTGATCTTTCAAGGCATCTTCTTCATCACTACTAATTTTTCAGTTGATCGTAGAGTTCATTCCTCTTAGCTTGAGCAACTAATAGCTTTCCCTATAATGAAATGATGTAATCTCTGGATTGCCTTAGTTCATTCTTCATTTTGTTGCTTTTCTCCTTTTCATCATCAAGATCCTGAAGAGCAAGTTGAAGTTTCTGCTGCAAACTAGTTTCCATTGATTCCAAGTTCCAGATCTTCCTCAAGTCATTAAACTTATTTCAAGGAACTAGGATTTGATGCCAATTGTTGGAATCCAAGAACACTGAGGAGGGAGGTGAATCAATGTTCTATTGGTGAATGAATTTATGAAATTACCAATGATCAACCAAATGAAAAAATATAAAATTAAAGTGCATAAACAAAGTAACACATAAAGCAATACCATAACATCAATATTTTTACATGGAAAACTGATGCAGGAGCATCCAGGAGGGCAAATGAACAAAGGAGGACACCAAGGACTAAGGAGAGTGATATGACATCACTAGAGGTCAATTGGAATGTTTTGAAGCCTATAATGGCCTATTGTAATGTTGAATTCAATAAATTATGTAAAAGTCCTAAAGGTCCTGATAAAGGCTTAAGGACCAAAATGCAATGTAATAGGATGATGGAGTCTAGATAGGTTGGATAGGAGTTTATTGTGATTTAATGATCTTATTATGTCAAAATAAGTTGAATGGGATAGGTTTTAGTTGATTAAAAGTATTAGAAATAAAGTTGAAAATTCAAATTTTGAATTTCAACAACTAGTTCCAGTTTTGGTGGGAAATAAGTTTTAGAGTTGTTTTGACATTTTAATCACTTGGATTAGTTGGAGATTGGTTGGAGTTGGTTGGGGAAGGTCTTATAAAGTCTCTAAAGTAATTTTTGTGTGGTTGGATGATGCTGGTACGGACTTGTACGGACTGTCTCAGAAAATTAATTAAAAAACTCTTTATTTGCTGTCAAATCCTTGTTTTTTCATGCTTTCTTTGCATTGAAAGGCTAAGGGATCATCATTTCTGTACATTGGGGGTTTATTGGTTATTCATTTGATGTATTGAGTGCATTTTTGAATTCTGGAAAGTATCATATTTTTATTTATTGCTGACTGTCCCAGAAAAGACAGTGATTTTTTCACTAATTTGTGAATTTCCAAGCATGTAAGGATCCATCCTATGAATGTACAGGTCTGATTCTCATAGGATGGATGAAAAATAACATTTAAAATAGTTTACTAACCCATGATTGACAGGAAGGAGTGAAGAGTGCAGGTGTACACCATGAAAGTTGCATGAAAGTTGAAGAAAAGTGACTGGAAATGAGTGAAAATGAAGGCTAGAGTGTAGCAGCAGAGAATCTAATTGAACAAGGGGGGTATTTTATGCATTGAAGTGTCTAGAAACACCATCTTGAAGGTGTTTGAACTTTGTTTGAGCCTTGGAAGTGATTGGAAGTGATATTTCTAGAAAGCCCTAGGGAAAAGGGTGATTTAGTGAGGTTTTTTGGTGTTTGGGTATCTAGGAGTGCAACCAAGACCTAAGACCTGAAAAATCCTTGGTTTGGGAACCTAATTGAATACTGTACAAAGTTTTGCAACCTGGTGTTAAGTTTTTCTGGTACTTCCTTTGTAAAGTGGGTGGTTTTTAAGGCTAAAAAGGGGCACATTTGAGGACAGCAAAGGGTCCGTCCAAAATAACCTATATTGGTTTTCAGATATGTTGTGTAACATCCAAATGGGTGTCTAAATATGTAATTTTTTTGTCAAGTTTTTTGGGATGATTTGGAGAAAAGTTGAAAATACCCGATTTGGAGGCTACAAGGAATAGAGCCTAGAAGAGCAAGTTTGGTTTATAAGTTTGAGTCTGAGTTTGGGGGTGTGTAGAACCTTGTCTTATGGTGTTTGGGATGTGTTAAGACCAATAGAGGTGTTGGAACAAACCATTTTGATGTTATCCTTGGTTGGGTGTGTTGAGTTGAGTTTGGTTTTGAATCACCTAGCATGTAGAGGATCCTTTGATGTGTCTCCTTGAGTTGATTTAATCCTTAGGGAGAGTTCCAGAGTTGATCTCTCTGCATCAAAAACCCTACAAAGGGAAAAAACATGGTGGGGTTGATACCCACAATATCTATATACTTGATCAAGGTATACAAATATTACATAAGGGGGTATGCACATGCATACAGGATCACTGCCTAGAGCTCATTTCTCAAACAAAAGTCTCACTAACTGACACAACATTACACAATGATTACAAACATAAATGAACTTAAATAGTGCATCTGACTATGCTGGATAAGTTCCGGTTTAAGCTCTGTCAACCTTCATTGAATTGGTGATATGATACTCTATTTTGCTTTGTTATGCTACCGATTAGGATTGCTCACATGTAACTGTGCATAAATGCTAACACTCGATGACCAATTCGCATACCATAAATCTTTGATTGATTCATATCACAAATTGCATCACCATAATAATAAAATCCATTGCTAAGTGATCTCCCTTAAATACCCTTTTAACTTGTTCAATATGTCAGTGTCAAGATGAAATTAAATCTATCGGCTGGTAGATTACGAAGCATGATATGAATTATCCCAATGATCATAACTTGATGTCGGTCCACACGCTACTTTCAATTCCACAAATAATTTTACCGGGTCCCAAATATCTTAACCAAGTCCTAAATATAAGTTACTAGTACCAATACTAACCGGTTAATAAGAGTAAATGATAGGGTGTATATACCTGTTGTCCCAATGAAGACAAAAGGATAATACAATGGTTCCAGATGAGAAATACCAACACCTAAAGATGAGCTGCCATCAATGACAACCAAAAATGCAATTTACCTCAAAAGGTGACTACTGGATGAGTTTCAATTGTCAACACTTTAAACTAGGTACAGGAATACTTCACCTTTCTTTACTTTGTGGTGTTCTCAAAATCAAAATACTTCTCCATCTCTGAGATCCAATCCATCAATTCATCCAAATCTATCTTTCCATCATACTCTAATAGGGTAAAATGTGGTTTAGTGTTCACCCTACTTAAAAACCTCAAGAACCTTTCTTCATCTAGATCTGTTGGCAAATGCACAATTCAATAATAAATTGTAGGTGATTGAAGGTATTTTCATTGATGGAAACCTTACAATCCTATGGCATTGACACAGGAAGCGACAAGAGCAGCGGCAAAGATGGTTATCGGCACCCCAGCCGACAGGATTTTATTTGTATTTAATTGTAAAAACTTTTATAAAGCCGACAAGGCGAATTGTAATAGGACTCATATATAAGTATGAGATCTTGTAGGATCATTTGTGTATGTATAGGCAGATGCGAACATATTAAGGCAGATTTTAGAATAAGGTTTATGGAAGTTGTATGAGCTTAAACCTGTACTGAACTTGGCATAGCACATGTTGAACCAAAGTAGTACATGATATTGGATTTGCATAATCCATTTTTGTAAGTCAGTGAGACTTCCCTTTTGTATTTAAGCAGTGAGCTTTAGGTAGTTGGCCTTCCTGCATGTGCAGGCCCCTATTGTAAGTAATATTCATTTATTGGCCAGTGAGTGAATATTGTGGGTCACAAATCCCACCGAGGTTTTTCCCACACCAAGTTTCCTCGTTAAAAATATTATGTTATGGTGTGCTTTCTATGTTGTGTCTATTGATCTTATGTATTGCATTAATTCTTGTTTACCAGTACACTAAATTTTGGAATGCAATTTACTAAATAAGATCAGAAAATCACTTAACCGGTTAGATACTGATTCACCCCCCCTCTTAGTATCTTTGGGAATCCTAACAATTGGTATCAGAGTCTGGTCCTCTATTTTCGAAAGTCCAACAGCTTGAGGAAGATTCTGACACCGGTAGAGATGGAAAACTTGAGAAAGAAATTGGAAACAACTCTTTCAGATTATGATGCTGAAAAATTGAAAAATATGAAACTTAAAGATGATCTGAAGGCTGCACAGGAAATCATTCAAGGACTTCAAGAAAATCTCACTGTTGCTAAGAACAAAAGAAGATAACTTTTTGAAAAGATTCAGAGTGATGATGGTGAAAAAGAAACTCTTAATGACCTTGTGAACAAATTGAGACAGGAAAACAGTACAATGAGGAATGAAATGCAAGATATGACTATGAGGTTTTGTAAAGTTATTGAAGACAGAAAGAAGAATGAAGATGACTTGGCTAGGAGAATCAATGATGCTGGAAATGAAAATCTAAGACTTAGTCATGCAAATGATATGTTAAAAATAGATATGATTCACTTGGAGCATGATAAAACTAAACTCATGAGAAAGAAAAATTTCTTAGAAAATGAGTTGGCTACCTCAAATCAACACAAGGAGAAATTCAAGAAAAGCTCAGAAGAACTTGATAACATGCTGAAAAATCAGAAACCTAAAGGAGATACTAATGGTCTTGGCTTTGAAGTGGTGAAAGCTCCAGTACTGCAAACAATCATGATCACAATAAACCGGTAAGACAACCTAATGCTTACAAATTCAATGGGAAATTCTTTAATTGTAACAAGTATGGTCATAGAGAAAATCAATGTAGATCTAGAAACTATCAGAACACTAATGCACCCACCAATCAATGTTCTAAATGCAATAAAATTGGTCATAACTTAGAAAATTGCAGAATGAATGTAAGATGGTATGTTTGTGGAAGATTTGGACACTTATCTAATCAATGCAAAACACATACCAACATAGGATATGGAAGAGCTATTCAGAAAAAACAATGTGACTTGTTATGCTTGTAACAAGATTGGACATATTGCAAAATTTTGTAGAAGTGAGGAATCACCGACAAATAACAAAGGACCCAGTTTGAAAGGTAAAGAGAAGGTTGAAGAGTTAAAGCAAGAATTCTCAAAACAATGGATTAGAAAGTCAGATCAGAATGTTAATGAAACTATTCCTTCATTGGTAGAATGGAGTATCACTTCATCAGCAGGAGATTCTTCATCTAACTGAAAATAAACCTTTTGGGGGTATGGCAACAAATTGAAAAACATGCTAATTTACCCTTGGTTGATGGTGAGAAGTTGGATTACTTCTTTACCGGCAGATGTGTTAAGTTTCACTTAACCGACAAGCATTTAATGTGGTAGTTGAAGGAAATGACATTATAAAGCAAGTGTTTTTCACTCTTTTTCATTCACCAAGCATTCAAATTTCCTTAGAGCGCGAAAAACCTGAGTGAAAGCATCCACATCGAGAAGTGAAGCAAATGATTCAAGTATTCAAACCTAAAGGCAGATTAAGGTATTTATACAATGGCTTCCTCCTCTGCACCTAAATTCATTACAAACCCTACAGTAATTGAAGTGATTAAATTCCCTAGGCCCGTATTTAAAATCAGTCCCAAAGTAGCAAAGAAGGATGATACCCTAGGAGCATTTTCCAAAATACCCAAAGGAGTTTCATATGCTGAGGATCCTAGAATTTACATACATTGTCATATTGAAGAACTAGGTGATGATGAGATTATGAACATGTATAGGATAGTTATATGTGATGTTAATGGTAATGTAAAATTGGAACACAAGATAGCTGAAACCCTAGGTTTTATGGAGATTCTTAGTATTCCTGATTTTCCCAAAGAGGTTATAAGGATTGTATTGAGCAGAGTTCATGGGGAGTTCTTTTGGTTAGATTCCATTCACAAGATAACAATATAGTTGAAACCCTAGGTTTTGTGGAGATTCTTAGTATTCCTAATTTTCCCAAAGAGGTTATAAGGATTGTATTGAGCAGAGTTCATGGGGAGTTCTTTTGGTTAGATTCCATTCACAAGATAACAAAAGAAGTAGTTAGGGCAGTGATAGGCTTGCCTTCCACTGGTAGCATACCTGATAAGACTAAAAAGGTTCCAAATGACACTGTAATGACCCTAGCCGGTGCAACTTATAACAAGAGATCCTTGAGAGTAAATGATGTAAAAGATATCAATGTAAGATTCATTAGCATGATTCTTGGATACAAGGCTACCCATGCCAACATATTAAACTCTGTTTCTAGCTTATGTATCAAAAGTGCTTATGACATGGTAAATAGTAATGCAAAGATTGACATATCCGAATAGTTAAAAGATGTGCTAATAGACAATCTAAAGAAAATTAAGGGTGACAAGAAAGGCACATTCAGATTTGGTAACCTACTTGTATGTCTATTATTGTATATCACCAAGGAAGGTCGTGGTATTGGTAAAAAGGATTTTGGATTTGACATACCGGTAGGAAAACAACTTTTGGATATTTTGAACAACATGGGAGATGGCAGAGAGAAGAACATAATTGAACATTTTCAGGCACTGAAGGCTAGAATGAAAAACATGGAAATATTATCTCAATCCATAGTTGATAAATATCAAAAAGAGACATGTTTTGTTATAAAGAAGGATGAAATCTGGATGGAGGCAGTGGTTCCAAGGACATTTTGGGTTATAGAGATGGGTTATGAGGTAGATGAAAACATAATTGAAACTTATGCTAAAGCCCTTCTAGAAGCCCCTAAAGAACCAACATAAAAAGTATTTGGAAATGCAGAAACCATTGAAAGCAAAATTCAATCATAGAAAAGAATAAAGAAAATTGAACATACAATTAGAAAGGGAACAAGGAAGACAAAAGCAATTAAGGAAGATATATTGAATAAAACTGGTATTAAGGAGAGTGACTTGGAAGGACTACAACTAGAAGCACTTCTTTCACCGGTTGCTACCTCCTCTGACAGTGAAATACCAACAAAGTTTAAAAGGGTAGAAAGAAAAAGAAAACCCTCACCGATGCCCTCTCTCGCGCCCAAGAGAACAATACAGAAACAACAGGCAGTAAGGCCTCCGACAAAGAATATGACACCAAGAAAGAAGAAAGAAAAGCAAGTTGTCCCTCCCTTAGACAACCTTTTAAATGAAATAACTGAAGATGGTAACTTATCAAATATCAGCAAGTTGTATAATACATTTTCAAATGAGGAAAAGGAAAGCATAGAAAACAATGTTATCCTACACTTAGATATCTACAAGAAATTTTTGATAGAAGTTGTAGATGATCTACCTAATGACTTGTATATAAGGTTAGAAGAAAGAAGGGTAGCAATTGTTGAACTGGAAAAAAAGATAAAGGTAGAGAAATTACTTGCAGTTCACCCAGTAAGATCAGCTGAAGAGATTGATGAACTAATAAGTGAGGCTAACCGGATTGTATTTTCTACCAGTCACCAGCATGTAGCATTAATGGCTGGCAGAGTAAATGAGATCATTGAAGAGACAATGGATAAATAGGACATCTTCTTTGTAGAGAAGGAAAAGAAAGAAGAACTTAAATGACCAAATACTTTCAAAGTATATCAAAAAGAAAAAGATAAAGGTAAAGGCAAGATAGGTGGTCCTCCGAGCATAAAGGTAACAGATAACTTGCCCCCACCTTCTTCTGATACTCCACCGACACAAACTATTGATACACCACCAGTAACAGAGAATATGGAGAGTATGGAGACAAGACATGAAGACACCAATCCTGATTCGGAGGTGTTGTATACCATGAATATTGACAGTCAAGAAGTCAACATTATGCTTGATAAGGAAACAACTGAGAAGAGAGATGTGGCAACTGAGCCACCAGCCGAGGAAATTGCAATTGAGACAAATGTTGAGGATACAATTGGAAATGTTGAGATTGGGATTGAAACATATACTAAACAATCAACCAATCCCCTAGATACTGGAAAGACAGATACCACTGATGTACACAATGAAAAACCTACTGATCAACTGGCTACTGATAAATCTATTGAGATACCAGTAGTAGATAGGTCAGAGGTACATACAGAAAAATTGGTAGTTAATGCTGAGATACAATTAGAGAAACAGATAGTGGAAAGCATAGAGAAACCAACAGAGGTAAATTATGAGAAACATGAAGAGGAAAAGGTTCAAAAAGAGACTGTGCCACCGACATCAACTGAGAAACCAAAACCCTTGCTTGTAGAGATGCAAACTCAAATTGACCTACCAGAGGTCACCATAAGCAAAGAGGTTACTCACACCGACAGATTACAAATTGTTAAGGTAGTTGGTCAATCATATGATTCTTCACTGATAGAATTCAGAACAACAAATGTAACAGAGGTATTGCTTGATTCTATTAAGAAAATAACTAATTGCAATGCACTTGCATACAAGGCAATTGATGACACCATACCAATTTTGAAGATGATTACACCCAAATGTAATATAAAAAATAATGATTCTTTAAGCCAATTAGACACATTGTCTAAATACATAACCAACAATCTACTAACAATTGATTAGATCAATGAGGAGACTTTCAGAGAGAAAAATGAATAAAGAGAAGGAAAAATTCTTTGCAGAGTCAATAAATAGATGTAAGGAACATACTGATACATTATTACTGATACTAGGAAGGACAATAATAGACTTCAAGATATTGTACAAAGATTCATGCAAGACAAACATTTTGACAAAGGATATAGATAAAGAGATCAACAGAGCACAAAAAGAAATCAATGACATTGCTGATAATCTAATAGGTTCATCAGACTCCATATCGGTAGTAGAACAGGAAATTGAAGGCTTTGAAGAGAAAATTGAAAAACTTGAAAAAGATAAGGAGAGATTAAAATTTAAGGGAAAGGAACTCAAATGCAGACTTGGTCGAAAACTAAACATCCTCATCTCTTTGAGAAAAGAGATTTTTGAGGCACTTGTTCCTGGACTTAAGATACCGGAAGAACAAATTCACATACTCACCGGTACCATCCAAAGGACAAAAGCAACATTGAAGGATAGTGAGAGGTTAACTAACAACTTAAATTTTGCATTAGCAGATCTATATCAGATTGTAACCCACTGGTTACAGGGATCTTGACAAAAACTACACTCAATTGACATTAATTGACAACCTTTGTCATTGATGCTAAAGGGGGAGTAGTAGAATGAGAAAAATTATTGGTAGAAGAGATCATTTGCTCAGGGGGAGCACACAATTTTGGAGCACATAGTTTTGGCAAGATTTTTTTGGACGTCACATTTTTTGATACAATTTTTGACTTTTTCTCATGAGTGTTGCCATCAATGCCAAAGGGGGAGATTGTTGGAAAATGCACACTCTAACGATAAATTGTAGGTGATTGAAGGTATTTTCATTGATGGCAACCTTACAGTCCTATGGCACCGGTAGACAGAGACACCGACACAGGCAGTGACAATGACAAAGATGATTACCGGCACCCCAGCCAATAGGATTTTATTTTGTATTTAATTGTAAAAGCTTTTGGAAAGCTGACAAGGTGAATTGTAATAGGACTCATATATAAGTATGAGATCTTGTAGGATCATTTGTGGATGTATAGGAAGATGCGAACATAATAAGGCAAATTTTGGAATAAGGTTTATGGAAGTTGTTTGAGCTTAAATCGGTATTGAACCTGGCATAGCAGATGCTGAACCAAAGTAGTACATGATATTGGATTTGCATAATCCTTTTTTGTAAGTCAGTGAGACTTCCCTTTTGTATTTAAGAAAGGAGCTTTAGGCAGTTGGCCTTCCTGCATGTGCAGGCCCCTATTGTAAGTAATATTTATTTATTGGGTAGTGAGTAAATATTGCGGGTTACAAATCCCACCGAGGTTTTTCCCACACTGGGTTTCCTCATTAAAAATATTGTGTTATGGTGTGCTTTCTATGTTGTGGCTATTGATCTTATTTACTGCATTAATTCTTGTTTACCGATACACTGTTTTGGAATGCAATTTACTTAATAAGCTTAGAAAATCACTTAATCGGTTAGATGCTGATTCACCCCCCCCATCTCAGTATCTTTAGGAATCCTAATAAGATCAACCACTGGTGGATTTGCTACTTGTTCTATTGGTGCTTCTTCTTCATCTTCACTCACATCTTCAATAGGTCGGCCTCTTCTCTAGGCTATCTCAACACCTTCCAACCAAGCTACAATTCCTCACAACATTTCCATCATAGCAGGGTCTACATTCTCATGCCCTCCATCATTCCTATTTCCTCTTTGCACCATCTTCACGCCAGTCCTCTGCACTTACAAGTCGGATCCACAATCCGCCACCCCACAACAAAATTCTCTAGACAACACAATCTCTGGAATAAAATCTCGTTTTGAAACCACTTGGTTCAGTCACTGGTTAGGAGGGACCTCAAAGAGATCAATCTGGAGTGGGCAATAAGAGTAAATACAATAGAAACAAGAGGATATGATGGAGGCAATGCAAAACTAAATTAATTAGATCATGAAAACTGATTACAGATAACTAGTAACATTTGGATTACAAGTTTCAACTCACTGGCCTACTACATACATGCTTAGTTACAAAATTGGTCAACTCTAGACCTTCAAACCTTTAGATCTATCTTCTATGTTCTATCTGACTCATTTCTAATGCTCAACTGCAATGATTTATATGATTCAAGGAGATCGGGTTGGCCCAAAAGGGATCAAATACCGAAGAACAAGATGAAATGTGTAAAACCAACAAATCTGCCTCCGCCAAAGAGATTCCTTTGAAAAATCCAAAGGATGAAGTGTGGATCAAAGGGAAGGTTAGCCACATGCCAAGGAACATAAAAATCAATGAATTGGGCTCTACAAGCTATGGAAAGGATCTGATAGATCACCAATGTAAATAGGTCCAAATGGGTCTGGTGCCATAAAATTATCTTGAAATCCAGAATTGATAACTTGCTAGAAAATGATCCAAATGCTCTATAGTTTAGGAATAAAGAAGATGATCATGCCCTCAAGAGAAATACAACTCCACAAGATCCGATGAGCCAATGAAAGGAAATACAAAAAGAAATGTTGAAACTACAAAACAAAAAATAAATATTTTTGGTTGATGCAAGATTCCCATGAACTGGGGATGCTCCTGCATCAATAAAGAATGTTAGTTGGGAAAGAAAACAAGAATTTCATTCAAAAGTAAGTTATATAAATCTAATGGTTTATTGTATCTTGTGTATATTGACTTGTGTGGTCCTACAAGAGTGAGAAGCATATAGGGTGACACATATTTCATGTTGTTGATTGATGACCACGCTAGAATGATGTGGGTTACTTTTCTAAGAGAGAAATCAGAAGCGTTGGAGAAATTCAAGCTATTCAAAACTAAGGTGGACACATAGATAGGGTTGAATCTAAAGTTCCTGAGATTTGATAGAGGAGGAGAATACATATCTGGTGATTTTGATTCATTTTGTGAGAGGAATGAAATTAGAAGATAGGTATTTTTTCCTAGAACCCCTCAATAGAATGGAGTTGTTGAAAGGAAGAATAGAACTATTTTGTATGTTGCTAGGACTATCCTGATTGAAGGAAATGTTGCACATACCTTCTGGAGAGAAGCTGTTAGCACTACTATTTACACATTCAATCGGGTGTATATAAAAGGTATTTCCAGTAAGACTCCTTGTGAGTTATGGTTTGGTCATGTTCCTACAGTTAGATATTTTTGAGTTTTTGGAAGAAAATATTATATCAAAAGAGATGAGGATATAGGAAAGTTTGATGCAAGAAGTGATAAAGGAATCTTCTTGGGTTATTCTATTAAGAGTAAGGACTACCAGCATTACAATAAGAGATTGAAGAAGATAGTGGAAAGTGCAAATGTGAAGGTTGACAAATATCATGGAAAGTAGATCAGAGCATGGAGATATGAGTTTGATGATCAAGATGTTATTTCAAAACCTGTACAGACTGAGACCCTAAAGTAGAATGCTCCAATAGAGATAGTTAATCTAGATATTGTTGTTGCCAATGAAAAAGTTCAAGAACCTGAGAATCATTTAGAAAATCAGATCATTGGTGACAAAAATAAAGGTGTGATGACTAGGAGAAGGATTGTTGCTAAAGAGATATGTTTGATTTCCAAGATTGAACCTAAAGATGTTGCAGAAGCATGTAAAGATGAGAATTGGATAGAAGCTACGGAAGAAGAGTTGAATCAGATTGAGAAGAATAACACATGGGAGCTTGTTCTGAGACCTAAAGACAAGAATGTGATTGGGACTAAATGGGTGTTCCAAAATAAATTGAATGAAGTTGTGAAGTGGTTAGAAACAAAGCAAGATTGGTATGTAAGGGATGCTCATATATGGAAGGAATTTATTATGAGGAGACCTTTTCTCTTGTAGCTAGAATTGAAGCTGATAGATTACTTCTTTCCTATGCTGCTTACAAGAATTTCAAGGTATATCAGATGGATGTGAAGTCAGCCTTTTTGAATGGTGATTTGGAAGAGGAAGTCTACATTGAGAAATTAGATGGATTTTCATTATCAGATGAAGGAGACATGGTATGAGAATTGAAGAAAGCATTGTATGGACTGAAGCAATCCCCTAGAGCCTGGTATGCTAGATTGGACAAGTATTTGATGAAGTTGGGATTCTTTAAAGGTGTTGTTGATAGTAATTTATACTTTAAGGTAGATAATGATAACATTTTGAATCTTTTTGAAGTTTTTGTTGATGACATTATTTTTGGATGAGATGATGATTTGAGTATGAAGTTTGTTGATGATATTGAAAAGGAGTTTGAGAAATATATGATAGGTGAGATGAAATTCTTCTTAGGATTGTAGATTACATAGATTGACAAAGGCATTTTCATTTCTCAATCTAAGTATGTGAAGGAATTGTTTAACTCCTATAGTGATTGGATGCAAGTTGTCTAAGAATGACGAATCTTAAAAACTTAATCAGACCTTTTATAGATCTATGGTTGGTGGAATGTTATACTTGAATCAAACTAGACTAGATATTAGGCATGTTGTTTTGTCTTTGTGAAAGATTTCAAGTTGATCCTAAAGAAAGTCATGTTACTACCGGGAAGAGGATTTTCAGATAATTAAAGGGGACATTTGACTATGGTTTGTGGTATTCAAAGAATAATGATTTCATGTTTTGTGCTTATATGGATGTTGATTGGGCAGGTGATGTTGATGACTGGAAAAGCACTACTGATGGAGCATTATTTTTGGGGAAGAAGTTGGTTTCATGGTTCAGTAAGAAGCAAGATGCTATATCTCTATCTACTGCAAAAGTTGAATACGTTGCTACTGCTAGCAGCTATACTCAGATGGTTTATGAGTATTTGGGATATTCATGTGTCTTTAACTCAGATGGTTTATGATTTTGTGCTCTGAAAGTTATCTTTCTAGTCCCAATTGCTGCTATTAGGTGTTCTTGAGTATTAGTGTGTTGATCGATGGAGATTTGATTAAGTGGTGATGGTGTATCTATTGCAAGTGGTTCTAACATGCTTGTTGTTGTTTCTTAATTATGTCCTATTTATTTTGGTGGTCCACATTAATCTTTGTCCATGTTATTGAATATCTTATGGGTTCGGTGATGTTTTTTGTGTTATGCGACATTTTCAGTGGTGTAGCATGTTGCTATTGATCTTGGCGAGATTTATGGTGGCGTTGCATGTTTGAGGATTTCATTTGGGTTCATGCTATGTCATATTTGGTAGTGTATTAGTCTTGTGGTTGATTTATGTATCATGTGATGTAATTTTATAATTAGGTCTTGAGGTTGATCCAACCTTGTAGTCAAGGTTGATGATTTGTATAAATGGGTGTTATATTCATGTAATTTGTGTATGGTGGTTGCATTTGGATTATCAAAGAGTGGTGTATGTGCGAATAAGAGAGTTCATCTTTTGATGTGAAGTGTAGAGAAAAGAGTGTTGCAGGGAAGACAATTGTGCTTAATCGAAACTGTCATTGGGCATTTGGAGATGCTTCTCTTTTAGTTCATCTAAACGAGATTGTCGTCCAAATATTATTGTAAGGTAGTGAACCTTCCCTGAGGACTATAGCCTTTCAGGTCATTATTGTTGGAAAATGACACTCTATTGGTTTGTTTCACTATGTTGTCATTGATGGCAACATGATTTTGTCTTCTGACTTCATGTTTTGATTCTATGGTATACCGACAGGAACTTTACAGATAATTCACTTGCACTGGTAGGTCAAAAGGATTTTTTTGGTCATTAACAATGCAGAATAACATGGTATAGTAAATGTTATTGATATTGGAGGCCAACATATCTTGGATCCAATATCGGCAATTTGTTTTAATGTACATACATTTATGTTATCTGGCTAACATGTAATTTGATATTGTATATATCTTTGTAAGCCGACATAAGACATAAAAGTTGTATGGGGTATATAGGTCAGTTAAGATTAGATCATTTTGATATAGAGATATATGATGGTATGATGAAAGAATAAGTATCCCATAGAATACTAAGAGGGGGGGTGAATCAGTATATTGAAAAACCAATACAAAGTTCCCAAGCTCAAACTCAGTCAAACAAAGTAAACATATCTCAGTCAAGATCAATATTCTTAGGAATACTTGACATTAACTGGTTTAACTATTATGACAACTTTTAATAGTAAACACCTTCAATCTTTATAAACCTTAATGATGCTTAATCTTAATTCAACATATTCATCTCTCAATGCTTCTACTTAACATGCCTTATCAGAAGTTAACCAAATCAACAAATAAGATAACATCCACAAAAGCATTCACCACTTGACACAAATGTTTATACATGGAAAACTCAAATAGGTAAAAACCACAGTGAGATGGGACTCACAAGGATGGCTATCTGAACTCTTTCAAAGTTCACCCTATTAGGAGCCAAAGCCTGTTAGAGATTTACAATAAGTCATGTTAAGAACTAATTCCGGTTATGAATTTTACCCTGTTAAGGGATTTATAAATATGCCTTGTTAGAAGCACAATACCCTATTAGGAGTAACCTCATTGGAGGATTTAAGAATCCAAGCTAATGGACCACCTTGTTAGATAATTTAATGAGTAACCAAGCTTGTTAGAGCTTACTCGGTTAAGGGGTTTTACTTCTATTATAATTGTTAGAAAACAACAGGTTTTCTTGATCTGTTTGAGTAGCACTACATTTGCTTGACTAGATCCTTCTAAGCTTCAATCTGCCTTCACTCAAAGTGCAGATCCATTCATTGGTTGGGCAACCATACACTCAATAGGTTTTCTACCAATCTTGCGAACAACCTTTACAAACAACTTCATCGACCTTAAATACAAATCAATTAGGTCGGTAACACAACAAAAACCTAATTCTCCTCATTGAGATTATAAACAAGTCGGTTCAATATTGACCGTTAAAAATCATGACAATCTCTTCACATTCTTCAAGAAAATTCCAACTGCTCCATGATCACTGCTCCATTGGACTTTGTAACTCATCACATGTTGTGCATTAAAAGCAATCCACTTTGCTCCTTCCCTAGACAATAAGCAAACACGCCAAACTAATTTGAATATATCCTCATACAATGATCACACGTGTCTCCATCATTACTTCTCATTAGATAATAAACCAACAAACTTGATCAGTTAGGGTTTAACAATTGATAGGGTTTACCTATTACATTACATAGAAAGGTTTGACCCTTTACACTAGTTCACCAGTTCAACTCACAAACTTTACATACTGGTTACAACATCTTCTACAACTCTCTTCTTACCAGTTATTAGCCAATATAAAAAACAACAATATTAATAATAACATGAATACCTTTTACTAATTCAATTGACATCAATGACAACATATCATTAATGCAATCTCTATGCAAAATGCCAATAAATGCAAAATGCCAACAATATAGACATGAGATAAGAGATTATGGATATGCAAATGTAACATGATCCAAAATTATTCAGAGAGATTATGTATGTGAGGAATTTATTGTAAGGATTATTCCAATAAAGGGGTTTAGGGTTTCAAATCAGAATAGTTAGATGTTAAAGTAGAACTGTATTTTGGCATAGAAGATGCTATCTTAAGAAGTTCACACTTCTTCGAATTGTTGTCTGGAATTTTATGTAGTGAGTGAGGCTCCTATTGTGATTGAGTAGTGTGGTCTAGGTTGTAAGCCTTCCTGCAAGTACAGTCCCCTCATATTTTGTAATATCACTTCATATGGCTAGTGGATTGATATTGTGGGTCACAAATCCTACCATGGTTTTTCCTCTTTGAGGTTTTCCACGTATAAATCTATGTGTTATGATTCTCATTTATGTGATTGGCTTATTAGTTGCTTTACTTCTTTCAATTTTGTTTATACCGATATACCGGTTGGTGTATGCATGTTTTAATAAGGCTAAAATTTAATATTCTGGTATAACACCGATTCACCCCCCCTCTCAGTGTTATTGGTTTCCAACAATTGGTATCAGAGCCTTGTGCCTCAGAGGAAGTTTAACATCTTGAGGAAGATCCTAAAACCAGAATCAATGAATATGGCTTTGGAAAAGAAGCTTGAGATGACACTTGAAGATTATGATGTTGAAAGGATGAAAAACTTAAAGCTACAAGATGAATTGAATTTTGCTAAGGAATTCATTCTTGTCCTGCAAGGGAGGATATCATCTTTTCAAGCTAGGAGGAAGGGATGTTTGCAAAATCTAGATGATGAAGAGAAAAATGCACTTAAGGAACAATGTCAGAAATTGAGTCAGGAGAACATGGTAATGAAAAATGAAATGCAAGTTATAACTATGAGGATGTCTAAGGAGATCGAGGAAAAAAAGAAAAAGGAAGAAAATCTTGTTGTATCCCTAAAGAACAAGTTTGAGGAATGTGGTAGGTTGGTTCATGAAAATGATATGTTGAGAACTGATTTCATACAATCCAAAAGTAATGAGCAAGAGCTTGAGAGAAAAATGGTAATACTAAGAGAAGATTTAACTGTTGCAAGTGAGTACAAAGAAAAATTCAAGACCAGGTTAGCACAACTTAATGAGTTCTTAAAGAGACAGAGACAAATTGGAGATTCCAATGGACTTGGATTTGAGCAAGGACAAAGTTCCAGTACTGCTAATGAAGATCAAAACCATAAGGCACCGGTAAGAAAATTCAATGGTAGATGTTTTGTTTGCAATAGATTTGGTCACATGGATAGGCAATGTAGAAACAAAGCAAATCAGAACCCTGATTCTGCTCCCAGTAAATGCTCTAAATGCAATAAGGTTGTTCATAAAATAGAAGATTGCATAATTAATGTAAAATGCTATGCTTGAGGAAAATTTGGACATATGGCTAATCAATGCAGGTGAAGCAATTTCATTGGTTTTAGCAAAGCAATTCAGAAGAACAATGTTACATGTTATGCATGTAATGAAGTTGGACATATTGCTAAGTTTTCTAGAAGCAGAAATCTATCGGTTAGTAATGGAGGATCAAATGAAAAAGGAAAAGAGAAGGTTAGTGAAATCTGGCAAGATCATACTCAGAGATGGGTTAGGAAGATTGGAGAACAATCATTAGATGGGAATGTCCCAGTTACTTATTTGGTAGAAGAGACAACTCCTGCACCAATAGGAAACTTATTTGGTAGCTAAGGTAGATACCTTAGGGGTAGGCAAAATTCATGAAGATGTTGCATATGCCCCGGGAAGAGGTTCTGGAAGATGTTCTAGATATTGGAGAGGATTATCCGACATGGATATGTTCTGAGAGAGATCTGGTATCTTTCACCGGTAGTCATTTATGTCAATGGAAGATTAGGGTTTTCCTCGAAGGTTAAAAGGTCAAAGACACTTCATTGTTAATCACCCTACATTCAGAGCAATTTCAGAGTGATTCAGGGCGACTAAGTGCGATCAGAGGCTATTCAAAGGAAATCAGATTTCTTCTTGAGCGATTTCACCGACGTCTGGAAGAATTTGTTGAAGGTTTTCATTAAGAGCAATCAAAAGGTATTTTTCTTTAAACATGGAAGCAAGATCATCTTCTATTCCTATTTTTGTTGCAAAACCAACTGTCATGGAGGTCAAGGACCACCCCAAGCTAATTTTCAAGAGCTATCCACATGTGGCTACCCTGGAAGACTTGGTTGGAGCATTTTCTCATGTTCTAAAGGGAGTTGTGTATGTAGAGGATATTAGGGCATATATTCACTATCATATCGAGGACTTGGGAACTTCATAAATCAAGGAAATGTATATGAGTGAGCTAATGGGAGAATCTAAAAAGATCAAATTGGCATATCAACATATTGAAGAACTAGAGTTTACAGACATTCTGGATCTTTTGGAGTTTGAGGATGAAATAATCAGATATGTACTAAGAAGTGTACATGGGGAATTCATATGGTTGAAAAGACCTTACAAAATCACCAAGGAAGCCATCCGGGCAATCACTAGTTTGCCATCGGCAGGGCAACATCCAGACAAGAAAGTTTCAAATGACTTCGTGAGGAAGATCACTGGCGCTACATATGACAAAAGATCCATGAAAGTGAGCACTATCACTGACACATACATCAAATTTGGTAGAATGATTATCAGATATAAGGTAACTTAGTCAAACTAACTGAATTCTGTTTCCAGTTCATGCATTTTGGCTGCATATAAAATGATGAGAGATAATTTAAATATAGATCTATGCAGTTGGATGCTTGATGAGTTTATTAATCAACGTAGGAAAGATTAAGGGTGAGAAGAAGGGAACTTTTTGGTATGAGAACTTGTTAGTTTACCTAATGTTATATTTTTTGAATGATACACCTGGTACTGGTAAGAGGCAATGGGCTTTTGACATTCTTGTAGGAAGACAACTGAAGTAGTCAATTGCTGCATTAGAAAGCCAAAGAGATGATAAGATATCAGTGTATTTTAAGGAATTTAAAAAAACTATGAAGTCTAGGGTAAGGGTACCTAAACATATTATAGAAAAATATTCTACCGACATATGCTTCATGGTAAAGAAGGATGATACTCTCATGGAAGCAGTTAAGCCCCATAAGATTTGGATTGAAGAAATGGGCTATGAGGTAGATGCACAAATTCTTGATGGAAACGCAAAAATGCTAATTGATGCACCATTAGATGAGGTAGAGAAGCCTTGTGGTACTGCACAACAGAAAACTCAAAAGGTTGAAAGAGAGTTCAACCAGAAGAAAAGGGAGAAACAAGAAGGAAAAGCAAGTAAGTTTGTGCAGAAGGTCTCAAAGGACATTAAAGCACTAATTGATGTTGTCTCGGAGAAAGGTAGAAAGAGGAAGGATTTGGAAGCAAAAGAAAAGAAGCAACTGATTAGGAAGGTCACAATCAAGCTATTGCCACAAAAGAAAGAACCTAAAGCTACACCTACAATTGCATTTGGTATTGCCAAGAGGAAGAAGAAGAGTGTCATTGACTTAGCAATTGAAACTGGTAATGTAACTATCATACCACCTAAAACTTGTGCAAAAATTGTAGATGAAATCACTAAAGATGGCATGTTGATGAATGTTAAATTTAATTATGAAAAATTAGAGGATGATGAATAGAGAGAGGTAGAGGAAACAATCCTATTATACTTGGATATTTATAAGAAAGCCTTAATAGAGATATAAAATCAAATATCGGCTGAGTTATATAACATGTTAGATGCTAGAAGATTATCAACTATGCAAGAAGATAAACACATTAAAATTCAAGAACTATTATCTATTTGTATTACAATAGCTCCAGATGAAATGGAAAAGAAACTTGAGATGGAAGATAGAAAAGTTTTCAATAGAAAACATAGGATAATTAGTCTGTTGCTAGGGAGAGTGAATGAAATAATAAAGGAAACTCAAAAAGCATGGTTCAAATTTTTGGGAGAAAACAAAGGATTCTTTACTTCACTGGAAACCAAGATAGACACTGTAGATACCCTGGTTGAAGGAAAAGGAAAGGGGATTATAGGCAATTCACCATCAGTTTTGGAAAATATTAAGATAGTCAAAATTGAGCCACCAGTAAATATAGATGTACAAACAAATACTGAGATATCGGTTAATACTGAGAATGAACAAGCTATCATTGTACATGATACTAATATTGAGGACAATTTTCCTCTGGATACAAATGTACAGGTTGAATATATTGTTCCTACAAAGGAACCGACAGTTACACAGACTGCACCAAGTGGTGAAGCCATTGGTGCAAGTGAGGAGGAGGTCATAAAGGATAAAACGTCAGAGGAGAAAACAAGGGAATCCGACAGGGAACCGGTTGTTGGTCCAACATTATTGTCAATTGACACTTCTCAAATAGAAAAGAAAACCATCACAAAGATGTGTCCCACTGAACTAATGATGATGGCTGCTCAAAAACTGATGAAGGAAGGATCCATAAACAAGGGGATTATAGATCAATCAATCATTATTCTACATAGATTTGTCCCTCAATGTAAGATTGAAAATGAAGCGAGCCCTTCTAGCAAGCTTAAGGTAATCACTGGGAACATATCAAAAGACTTTCAATCCTTACAACAAATCTCAAATTGGCAAGCACTAGAAAGGTTTACTCAGGCTAAGAGAGCCGCTTTTGATCAGGTAATTAAAATAGAGAAGAAAAAGATTAAGGAGAAGCTAATCCTAATAGAAAATTCTTTGAAATAATGTACAAGTATATAGAGTATGTTGTAATACTGAAATACTTACAACAAATGTAGATAAAAAGATAAAAGAGATTCAGGAGAAAATTGCAAGTATTGCTAACTCTTTTGATGGATTAATTTCATTGCCTACATCAATTGATGGTCAAATTTTGATTTTGGAGAACCCAAATTCTACTCTTGAGAAGGAAAGAGACAAAATAATTTGAAGAACCAAAAGTCTGAGAGGCTTGGTGAGTCCACGATTGGATTCACTCTGTGTACACAAGAAAGAATGCATGGATATGGTGGGAAAGCCCACACCGACAGAGGTAAATAAAAAAGATTCTTTTGCACATTTATTAAGTGGACTTGTATCTATTTCCAACACATTCAAAACCATCTGAGATACTTATGTGGAGTTATTGGAGAAGGATTATCTAGAAATTTTGAAGTTGGTTAAGCTTTGGTAAGACATTTTTTGGGGGATATTCAGTGTACAGTTCTTATTCTTTGATAGTTCTTTTAATTTTTTTTTATGGCATTGATGTCAAAGGGGGAGTAGTATAGATGTGAAAAAAAGTAAATGAGTTGTATACATTAGGGGGAGTTTTGGAGATTTGGAGTATTTTTCTTATTTAGCTCAGGGGGAGCACGGCAGGATGAAACCAACAAATGAAACCTTGACCATTTTTCACATGAGTGTTTCCATCAATGCCAAAGGGGGAGATTGTTGGCAATTGACACTCTATTGGTTGGTTTCACTATGTTGTCATTGATGGAAACATGATTTTGTGTTCCGGCTTCATGTTTTGATTCTATGGTATATCGACATGCACTTCACAGATACTTCACCCACACCAACAGGTCAGAAGGATTTCTTTGGTTACTGGCAATGCAGGCCAACATGGTATAGTAAAGGTTATTGGTATTGGAGATCAACATATCTTGGATTCGCCATTGATAATTTATTTTAATGTTCATACATTTATGTTATCTAACCAACATGTAATATGATATTGTATATATCTTTGTAAGTTGACATAAGGCATAAAAGTTGTATAGGGTATATAGGTCAGTTAAGATTAGATCATTTTGATATAGAGATATAGACATGAGATAAGATATTACAGATATGCGAATGTAACATGATGTGAAATTATTCAGAGAGATTATGTATGTGAGGAATTTATTATAAGGGTTATTCTGGTAAAGGGGTTTAGGGTTTCAAACATGAACAAATAGAGCTTAAACCAGAACTGTATTCTAGCATAAAAGATGCTATCTTAAGTAGTTCACACTTCTTCAGATTGTTTTCAAGAATTTTATGTAGTCAGTGAGGCTCCTATTATGATTGAGTAGTGTGCTCTAGGCTGTAAGCCTTCCTGCAAGTGCAGGCCCCTCATATTTTGTAATATTTCTTCATATGGCTAGTGGATTGATATTGTGGGTCACAAATCCCACTGTGGTTTTTCCTCTTTGAGGTTTTCTACGTATAAATTTGTGTTATGATTCTCATTTATGTAATTGGCTTATTAGTTTCTTTACTTATTTTAATTTTTTTTATACTGGTATACCAGTTGGTGTATGCATGTTTTAATAAGGCTAAAATCTTCTATTCTGGTATAACACTGATTTAGCCCCCACCTCTCAGTGTTATTGGTTTCCAACAATTATATTTTGAATAGTGAGCTCTAGGTAGTGTGCTAGAATGCATATGCATTCCCCATTGTAATATTTACACATACTATTGTAAAGTATCATCTTATTGTGGGTAGGTTTCCACTGTTTTTCTTTTCTTAACTGGGTTTTCCACATCAAATTCTTGGTGTTATGTGTGTTGTTGTTATTGTGCTCATCTTTAATCTTATTATAGTTCATCATATATGAGATTCTGCTTAATTTATTTAATTTGGTGAAAACTTATTCACCCCCCTCTTAGTTTTCCCTAATTGTTGTTGCCAACACCTTTTATCTTGTTATCGAAGTTGTGAGATCCCAAAGTCCACTGGCGGTTTGGTAGATCTTGCATCCTCGATGACTTGGTGAAAGTTTTTCAATAGGAACCCTTTTTACTTTACTAAGAATATGATTGACTTCATACCCTCGCTAAAGTGGGGGATAAGTGTATCATCCTAAAAATGTACCCCTTTGCAATTTTGACTATATTTGGGTCCCCACCTTAGTGTTTGCACCCCTAGGCATGATTTGCACCTGATTATTTTCATACCACTCAAGTATTGTTCCATTTTTTAACTTTACATCAATTTGGCACCTTGTCATATCCCCAAAATAGGGTAGGACCAAGGTGTGGTGCCTTAGTCCTCACTAGGACCGTGACACCACACCATGGTCCTCCTCATTTTGGGCCCCTCAAAAACCCCTTTTTCATTTTGAAAAATGAGCAAGATTCCTATCTCTATGTCAGATTATGTCAAAAATTTAATTAGTTTTCTGACAGACAATTATAAAAGGAGGTTTTTGCCTCTCATTATGATAATCCACACACATGAAATTAAATTTGACATCAAAAAATCAAACATTCAAAGAGAAATTGAGAAGTTATCAGTCTTCTTTGAAGCCTTAGAGAAGCAATAAAGTCAAGACTCAAGCATTGAAATAGACATTTTTCATCCTATTTTGTTGAAAACTTCATAAAACCCTAATCCTGTGTGGAGAAAAAAAATACTTCACAACTGTTGGCAATTGACACTTAATCGGTACTCACCGATATTCATGATTCGGCAGCTGACATTTAGGGAAATCGACAAACTAGGAACTGGTACATGAGGCCAACATAGGAGATTGATCCGATAGGTCTAAACAATAACAATCAATGGCATCAGTCATGAAGTTTAATGTATTTATTTTTATCTAGGCTGACATGTAAATAAATTGTAATATCATTGTAAGCCAACATAAGGCATTTATGTTTATGTTTGGGAAGGGTATTTAAGTTAGTCTTGTTATGATACTTTTGGATATGATGATGATGATGATGGTGTGAGATATTGTGCAAATATTATTGATCGATTATATGCAAACATAATATTCTCTAGTCAGTCTTGGTTATTGGTTTAAGGTTTGGGATATAAAGAAAGTTACCAGTAAAGAAGGACACAGTGGAAACCGGTACAGTCAGTGCTTGAATCGAAACTCATCCAGCATCACTGATGCATTCTCTGGGTTCAAAATTTTGTATGTAAACCATTATTTGGTGTTTGTAGTCTATGAGGCTCCTTTTGTGATGAGCAGTGTGCTCTAGGTTGTTGGCCTTCCTGCATGTGTAGGCCCCTATTGTAATATTTAATCATTTGGCCAATGGATAGATATTGTGGGTCACCAATCCCACTATGGTTTTTCCTCTTTGAGGTTTTCCACATATAAATATCTATGTTATGGTGTATACTCTTGTGGTGGAATTATTTGTACTTGTTGTTATATTCTTTTATGGTACTAGTTACTGAAACACTTTGTTAATAAGGTTAAAACTTATCTTACCGATCAAAAACTGATTCACCGCCCCCCTCTCAATGTTATTGGATTCCAACAACCATGAGGTATATCATTTAGTTCTCAGGCATTATTCACCATCTCTCTCAAAAGGATACTCTTCCATTATAACAATTTCAATTATCTTTATCTCAATTTTATGGTTAATTCCAAAACTAGGGTTTGACCTAAGGAAAGCCCCTATTCCCAACCTATTTCTCTTTCATTCTCTATGTAGGAAGTAGGTATAGAGTTGTGATCTTTAAGATAATCTTTATTTACAGTGATAAATAAATCCCCCTTCGGTGTGCAAAAAGTGTAGAGGACCATGGAGACCACCAACACGATCTTGACATTTTACGTGCTATTTGAAGAATTAGATCCAAATCTACATACGTTTCCTAGTTCCAAGTGCACGACTCAATCCCGCATCTGTAGCTCATTGTTTTCATGTTTTTACCTTCATTTTCAACACTTTATTTGAATTCAACATTTAAACTTAAAAAAGAGAACCCCAAATTGATAAATACAATGAATATTAAGTTTGAATCCTTGCTAGTTTGTGACTGTATCTATTGGATTCCCCCTCTTTTGAATGTAATGGTCATCCCAAGAAAAAATTAGTTATTTTCTTCCTCTAATGGTGGAAACCCTAATTTTTCACAATTATACCTTTGCCAATATGGCATATATGAGGACACAAGTTGGTAATGGCATCTTAGGTATAAACATTTAAATTTTTACAGTTATAAGCTTTTGAACTCACATGCATTTTCTTTTGGTTTATCCAAGGTCGAGGAGCACAAAGAGATTTGTGAAGGATGTGCTAAAGGCAAGAATGCAAGGGAAAAAAATTCAAAGGGCAATGCATCGATGTCCTTTCACCTACTTCAAATTTTTCATTCAGATATTTGTCGTCCTATGCAAATGAAGAGTTTGGGTAAGTCATCATATTTAATCACTTTTATTGGATTACTCATAAAATTGTTGGGTGTATTTTTTGAGGGCCAAGGATGAAGCCTTGGATACATTCAAGAGGTTTAAAGCATTTGTGGAAAATGAGTAAGGGTGCAAAATCAAATATTTGAGGATTGATCATGGAAGAGAATTTTGTTCAACATAATTTTAGAGATATTAAGATATGAATGGTATCAGGAGGCAACTTATCACTACAAACACTCCTCAACAAAATGTAGTAGTTGAAAGGAAAAATCATATAGTGGTTGAAATAGTAAGAGAATGTTACAAACTAAGGGATTGAGAAATTCTTATTGGAGAGATGCAATTGCTACAACAGTGTACATCCTCTATCAAATTCCCATCAGTGCACTCGAAAAGATTACTCCTCATGAAGCATGGTATGAGAAAATAACTAATGTTAATCATTTCAAAATTTTGCTTGTTTGACCTATTTGCATGTCCCTAATCAAAATTGACAAAAATTAGATGCTAAAAGTGAGTCATGTACTTTTGTTGAGTATAGCCTTGAGAAACACAATGCCTATAGATTGTTTAATCATCTCACTAGTAATCTTATTATCTCAACATATGTAATTTTTTATGAAGGGGTAGTCTATGGTCAACAAAAAGGCCATGTTGAGAAGGCAAAAACAATTTTGAAGGATGTTATTATTGCTGATATTGATCATGAGTAGCTTGCTATACTTGTATTTCAAGTGCTACAAATCCACCAAGCCGCCCTCATCTAGTTCTTTAGTTTCAAGTGCAAGTATAACTTGAAATCCAAGCTCTACAAGGAAGGTAAGAAGATTGAGTGATATTTATCAAAGGAGTGAATATAAAACACATGAAAAAAATTCATTAGGTGAGACAGTGAATTTTTCTTTATTTACCAAGACTAATTTTGAAGCATCATGTTTTAAAAATGCATGTACTAATGAGGTTTGGATGCAAGCAATGGAAGAAGAGATGGATTCCATTCACAAAAATGAAACTTGGGAGCTTATAGAGCTTCCACATAAACAAAATAAGACTGACACAAAATGGATCTACAAGACTAAGTTTAGCAATGATGGGAGTGTTGAAAGGCATAAGGCAATATTAGTTTCTAAAGGCTTAACAAAGAAGTATGGTATTGATTATGAAGATAAATTTGCACCAATATCAAGAGAAAATACTATCAAAATAATTGGAACATATACATCATATGGACATGAAAAATGCCATTGTAAATGGGTACTTAGAAGAGGGAGTATATGAGGAACAACCACAAAGTTTTGAAGTGGAAGGAAAAGAGCATCATGTCTATAGGAATATAAGGCTTTTTATGGCCTTAAGAAAGCACCAAGAGCATGGTATGAGAACATTGATGGATATTTTTAGGAGAATGACCTCAAGAGAGCTAAGAGTGAATCTACTCTTTACTACAAGCAAGAAGGTAATGAAATTCTTATCCTAAGTTTGTATTTTGATGATCTGTTGTATACGGGTAGTATTTATAAGATGAAATATGAGTTCAAAGTTGCTATGATGAATGAATTTGAGATGATAGATCTAGGTATTATGAAATATTTTCTTGGAATGTAGGTTTATCAAAGTATGGATGAAATTTTCATTTTCAAACAAAGGATGCAATGGATATGTTGAAGAAATTTGACATGGTTGATTGTAACCCAGCTTCCACTCCAAGTACTCATGGATTTGTGTTGTGTAGAGATGATGGCACTGAAAGGGTTGATGAAACATCTTATAGATGTATTATTGAGAGTTTGATGTTTCTAACCCACACAACGACTGATATTGCATATTCAGTTTCACTTATTTCAAGGTACATGAAAAATCCATTAGAAATACACATGAAGGAAGCCAAGAGAATTTTGAGGTATGTGAAAGGCACTATAAATTTTGGTATTCATTATTATTCTTCTAAAAAGTTCAATCTTGTTGGCTTTAGTGATTCAAATTGGGGAGGCAGTTTGGGTGACCATAAGTATACATCTAAAGAATCGTTTCTCTTTTGGTTCTAGTTTCATTTCTTGGAGCTCAAAAAAGTAAAGCATTATTTCCATCTCATCCATGGAATTAGAGTATGTTGCAATCAACTAAATAGGTACACAATATTTTTGGCTTAGAAAAGTTTTAGAAGAAATTGGAGAGAAGCAAATTCACTTTATAGTGATTTATTGTGATAATGTGAGTGCCATCAAGTTAGCTAAGAATCTGGTTCATCATACTAGGACACAAAATTTTGATATGAAATATCATTTCATCAAGGATTGGGTGCAAAAGAGAGAAGTTGAAATAAAGAACATAAACACTTAGGATCAACTAGTAGATATCTTTACCAAAGTGGTTGCAAAAGCTCAATTTTTGACACTTTGAGATAAGATTGTGAGGCATCTCAGCATCAAGGGGGAGTATGAACATAATTGATGTTGCATGTGCATAATTTGCATGCTAATTTTAACATTCATCACTACTTTGAAATAAAGACTTTCAGTTCTTCTTTTAGAACACCTATTTTAGATTTAGTTAGTTTTTAGTTTAGAACAAATAAAACATATGCATTCACATGCTAAAATAAACCACTATATTTAACTTAGAGGTGTAGTTTTGTAAAGTGGAAAATTTAAGCCTTAGCAAATTCACCACTTGGAAGGAGAAATCACTAAGTCAATTTTCTCTTAGAGGACTTTACATTGAAAAGAGGGGTTGAATCTACTAGATCAAATTCTAAATGATACAAGGAATGAATACTAAGTAGATTGATTGTGTTTGGAATGTGTTTAACCCTCTTTTATAAGTTGAATAAGTAAAATGCTAAAATTGAAGATAAAATAAGCAGAAACAGTGAGCTACAGATTTGAGATTTTATCATTGACCTGGATTTGAGAAGTTTGAGATGGCTTGGAGCTACTATATGAAATCTACCAAAAGTAGCAAGGACCATGTGTCTAGACCAGGACAACCACCCTATTGGTCCTCCAAACTTTTTTCCCATTGAAAAGGGTTTTTCCATCCCTGCAAATAAAGCTTAACTCTAGAGGTACAACTGTGCACCTATTTCCTACATGGAGAAAGAAGAAGAAAGGGGTTGGGAATAGGGCTTTGCCTAAGTCAAACCCCAGTTTTGAATCAACCTTGAATAAAATACTACAAATGTTTGAAATAAATTATGGAAAGGTATACCTTCAGATCTATAATAGATGATGATGCTTTTTCTTCTTGAATGTAATTGCATGTGTTGTATGAAATGACAAAACCCTAACACACACATGCTTGCAAATGAATCATGTAATGATTCTCCACAATTGATGAATGAGGAATATGCAGCCTTAAAGAATGCTTGGATGATTGATGTAGTCTCCTCGCCTTATGATTGTATCTTCACCTTATTCCTGTATATGGTTGTTATCATCTTATGCCAAATGAGAAGGGAAGACCTCTTTATATACTTGCCTATTGTCAAACTTATTAATTTTTTGACATAGGCCAACATGAAGAATGTTTTCCTGCTCAAATTTGGGATAGGGCCTAGGAGGAAAAATTGGTCCTACTTAGGGAGGACTAGGGTATGGCGCCCTAGTCCTACCATAATTTGGGATAGGGACAAGGGACTATGCAAGGTGCAAAGTGGGAAAATTAATCTTAGTTACATCGGGAAGGCATAAATGGGTCCCGATCAAGCATGGGGATGAGACCGCTAAGGTAAGGGCCCCAAATGTGGTCAAAATTATAGAGGGTACAATTTTAGGATGCTACATTTAGCCCCCACTTTAGAGGAAGTACAAGCTTATGAAAATACTCATGGTAAAGTAGAAGAAAGAGAGATGAAGATGAATAATGTAGAGAAAGATCATAAGGAGTATAAGATGTCACTAATTTTGAGGAATAAATCCCCAAATCTTAGGATCTCAACTCACTCAAACATATGCAAGGGCACACTGTAGTGTCATAAAATTGCAACCCTAGCAATTTATGACTGCATTAGGCTCCTCACGCATGCAAACTCGAATCCTCTAGCTTGTTCGAAGACCAGAGAGTGCTCGTCTTGTGAAAACTGGTTCTTCCTTGGCCTTTGCATCACTCTATCAATACTCTTCCCTGGACACAGGGGTAGGTGCCCCTTTTCCTCCTTGGAAAGGGGTGTGGTACCCTTGTCCTCCCAAGACAAGGACATGCTACCCCTGTCCCTGCCCTATTTTGAGGTAGGACTTTTCTAGTGTAAGCATTGTGGGTTGTGCTGTGAGTGGGAAATCTCCCCTATGTCGGCCCATGATGAAATTCAAATCCTTCAAACATGTATTTGGGGGGGTATTCTCTCTCTCATTTGCATAAGCTAGATGAGTGGGAAATTCACAAGCGATCAAGCATTCAAGAGCATTCAAGCATTCAAGCCTTCTTTTCCAACATTGAGCATTCTCAAGTCTCCCTTCAAGGCTAGGTGTTGCATTCAAGTCAAGGATTAAACCATTGAAGAGCAGATTGATTCCAATATACAATTCCACACAAACATTTCTATCAACATTGCTACTACAACCTCCCTAGAGGTGATTTACAATTCAGTCTTTCATTTACATCTACCTGCAAGTACTTTCTTTCATTACTTGGTTAATTCCAAAACTGGGGTTTGATCTAAAGGCAAACCCCCAATCCCAACACATTTCCTTCTCTTTTTTGTGTGTAGGTAGCAGGTGCGTAGCTTTACTTTCGAATTCAGGCTTCATTTGCAGAGGCAAAAAAACCCTTTTCATTTCACAGATTTTTTAGAGGATCGTGTACATTCCTGCCATGGTCCGAAGAACTTTTTGTCAAATTTATAGGGTGACTTCATCTTGACATTTTACTGCCAAATCTAGGTACACAACTTCATCCCATATTCAGATCTCAAGTTATAATCAATTCTTTATCATTTTTGCACTACATAATTCAATCAATTTCCTTTCTAAATCAAACAAAAGGGGAATAAGGGGATCATCATAACATCCTTAATTCATTCAGAATTCAATCTATCATCTTTGTGTGGATATTGGATCTAGTGAATTACCCTTTATCTCCCTAATGTAATGGTGAAAAGTGCTTGAAGGATAATCAATAGTGAAACTCTCATCTCTCTTTGAGGGAAAGGGTTAGTTTTCCTCTTGATCTATCACATCATTTTCCCACCATCACAATTTGGTGAACCCAATGTATTTCATGCTATCCTTTGAACAACATTGCATATTTTTCATTTACAAGTTTCAATTTTCTGCAAACTTAGTGGTTAATTCATTAAAAACCCTAGTTTTTAAATTTAAAATTGAATTTGTGATTTGTAAAAATTGCTTGTGTCTTAGATCTAAAAATTGTTGTGTTTGTCAAATTCAATTTCCTCATTGTCTTGTTCAATTTGCAATTAAAATTTACAAAATTAAGAGGTTACTTGTTAAAACCCTAATTTTCAAAAATCATATTGACCTTGTGCAAAAATTGGATTTCAACTTAATTTTTAGATTTCTGATTATTCTCAGATTTGTCTTCAATCCCATAATTCAAAATTTTAATTTCCCCCTTTTTGTTCCCAAAATTCAAATTTCAAAATTAAGTGGTTAGGTCATTAAACCTTAATTTTTAAAATTAATTGAATTTTGTGTGAATTTCAAATCAATTTCATTTACATTCAGATTTCTACACATTTTCCAAGGTGTCCCTATCCATTAGATTTTACCCTTTTCCAAATTGCACTTCAATTCCTCTTTTTCTTCAAAACCCTAATAGGGTCTTATTTCGCCTTTGTCTCTTCATTTCACCCATCTAGAGATCATAAAATTCGCCAATTTTTTCGGGATTAGCTTTAAAATCATTGCAATATCCATCCCAAAAAATTTCAAAAAAAGTTGGTCAGACCATGTGCATTCGCACCATGGTCCTCGATTTTTTTCTCAAAATTTTGGGAGACTGTTATGACTGTATTTATTAGCCTAAATCCGAAAGATTGGCTGATTTTATCGATTTTTGAACCCTCTAGAATCAAAAATACCTTCAAAATTCAACATTTCAACTTTCAAGAAAATTTTTAAAGTTAAGAGGTCAATTATTCTCTGCCCTGATTTTAAAATAAAATTAAGTGGTATTCCCTTGGCCCTAATTTTAAAAATTCCAATTTCCTTTCATTTTTGGAAATTGTGTCATCCTCTTCCTCCAACAAAATTCAAATTGTGTAATCTTTATTTCCTTACATTTTGCATTACTCAGTTTTGTAAACTTTGTTCCACAATTCAAAATTCAATTTTTCCCTCTAGTGCATGATTTTTACCACTATTAGTCCTACCTATTTTGTTCCCGTTAGATGAAGCATTAGAATTAAGGCTTCCCAATGTTTAATTACTGAGGAGATGGAGACTAATTTGGGTGACTTCTTTAATGAGGATCATGCTAATTCTTCCCATCCTAATCATGTGCCCATTGATGGATCTCATGATGAAGAAGAAGCTTTAACTAGGGTTTCTTTAGATCAACTTTCTACATTGGACAATCAATTTGATAGCTTTCAACAATGGATGTCCCAAGAATACCCTAATAGTGAAGCTCTTCCATTAATTTAAGTTCTTAAGCGCATGCTTCAAAGTGATAAGAATGGAATTGATATCTTTTGTGGCATTGAACATATTGTTGATTCTAATGTCATGCCTATCAAGAGTTGTGTTGAAACCCTAGGGTACTCACAACCTTCAACACAAGTCAATTCCTCTATTCCTTTGACCAATCCTATGACTAGTATTCCTACTTTCACATCTAACATTGTGGCTACTTCAACTCAAAATGTCATTCCTACAACCATAGGTCATGGGGGAAATCCCTCTTCTTCATTTAATCCTCCATTGTTACCTATGTCTTCCATGAGTATTCCTACTATTCCTCAACAAATCAGTGTGACACAAGGGGGCAATTCCTTCAACAACTTTATTCCTCCTTTAAGTGTCCCTTTTTCTACCCATTCATCACTAATGCCTACTTATCATAGTGTCCCACCACCTTATTCCTAGTCTGTGCCTTCTTTCAACAATATTACACCACCTTCTCAATCACCTATGTCTAACATTAATTCTTCCATCGAAATGATAATTAACAATCTTTCCCAAACTGTGTCTTCCTTATAACAACAAATTGCTTCCATGAGTCAATCCAAGTTTAGTGTGCCCACCTTTGATGTTGTGAGCCCACTTTCTCTTGATATTGTTAAAGCCATACCACCTAAACATGTTGAGATCCCTCAATTGGAACTCTATAATGGAAAAGGTGATCCTATTATGCATGTCAAAACATTTCAAACCTTGTGTACTGATTTTGCTTATGATCAGTGATTTCTTGCAAAATTATTTACAAGAACACTAAGAGATAAGGCCTTACAATGGTATTACTATCTATCTTCTTATTCTATCACTGATTTCATTAGTAGATATAAGAATTTGTGTGCTCAAATTTCTTTTCAAATGCTTGATAATGACATTCAAAGAATTTGCATTTCTAATTTATGAAAAGATATCAGGGAAAAGCTTATTTTGTCTAAGTTTACATCCTTTCAGTAGTTGTGCGCAACCCTCCACAATTATCAACTGGCTATGAGTCAAATGGAGCAATCCACTCATATGGCTCTGTGTGATAAGGAGGAGAGTGTTCAATAACCATTTGTGAAGTTCAAACCAACAAAAAGATTCATCAAGTTCAATGATCCAATCAACAACAACCATGTGAATGCTACAACAGGTGTGCCTCCTATTTCTATTTTTTTCCAAAGAGAAAGACAATTTACTCCTTTGAATGAATCTTTGCATAGTATTATGTCTCAGTTATTGCATAGAAATGTTATCAAACTTCCTCCTATAAAACAAGTTGATCCTTCCAAACTTGCATCTCCTCATTTTGATAACAATTCCTTTTGCCAATTTCATCGTCAACTTGGTCATGATACTAAGAAATGTTTTGCATTGAAACATAATGTTCGGGACTTGATTGATAATAATACTATATTTGTGGTAGGTGTGAATGATAAAGGAAATAAATCAGTTGCCACTCCTAATCAAAATCTTAATATTTTCACTGATCCCTTGCCATCTCATACCTCTAATGTTATTGAGATTTCACCTAGTTCTCTCTCTTCCGAAACACTCATATGTATGGCTTCAAACTTGGTTAACATGGTAGAAACACAAGTTTTGCCTAAGGATCCCTATATTACATTTGACCCTAGTGAGACCATTAGAGCACCCAATGGCCCTTTATACATAGCTGCAAAGGTTAAGGATATCCCTTGCCATGGTGCCCTGATTAATCCCTCTTGGATGGTTAATGTCATAACTAAAGAGTATCTTTTCATTTTACGATTGCATAAACCATTATATGAGGCTTCTAATGTATTTGTGAAGTTATTTGATGGCTTCTCTTATCCTACCATTGGTTCTATCACCCTTCCTGTTGCAGTCCATGCTAAATCCATGGATGTGGACTTTGTTATCATACCTTCCTCTGAGCAATTTCGTGTGAAGTTGGGCTATCCTTGGCTATCTTCCATGAAGCTTGTTTCTTCTCCAATCCACAAGTGTCTTAAATTTCCTCACAATGGAGAAATCATAACTATGAACCATAACTTATTTCATCCATCCGAAAGAAGCTTTGGTGTTCCTATTGATCTCTTTTGGCCTAAACAATTTCAATCTCTTCCATCAAGGAGCGATGCTCTTTTTCAATCTTATCAAAAATGGAAGAACGATATGATCTTATCCTTAAGTCAACCTAGATCTCCAATACTTGACATTCCTATTATTCTTCAAGATGAGGTTCTTCCCCTCTCGGATAGAACTAATCTTCCTCCTAAGGAAAATTGTCCACCTACTCCTATGGATGTGACTTTACCTTCTCTTAAGGAGAACCCAAATATTCTTCCTAAGGTTATAACTATCCCTCCTCCTCATGATGGACTTGGTCTCCTCCCTACACCTAATATTCCTCCTTTCTATGGCGTAGTTCCACCTCCTTCCTCTTATTGAGAGAAGATGCCTACTTCTCCTATTGTTCAACCAAAAAGACCTCAACCTAAACCTTCCACTATCCAGGAGAGAAATGTTCCTCCTTCTTCAAGTATTCCTCCTCATTCTCAGCCTTGCACTAAGACTCAACAAAATCATTGTGCGAGAGAACATTGACGAAGACGCCATATTAGAGCTCATGAAGCTATCCCTCAAAATAATTAATCTCCTTAGACTCCAACAATTGAAATGATTCCCTTTTCTCCTAAGAAAGATGTTCAACCAATATCTCCAAATCATAAGCTGCATAAAACATCTGATGGTTTTACTCCTATTTGTGTTCTTTCTCCTCTTTCTTTAAACTTTGATGCAAAAATGAGTGAAAATTTTATTTATAATGGTAATACAACTCCTAATTCTTTGACAGTGAACATGAATATATTGATGTGGACAAACATTTATCAGATGATTTTTCATAAACTTTAATCCTAGCTCCTAGACTCAAACAAAGTAACTTACAACATGAGAATAGTCCTTATTTGGATCTTGTGATAGCTCCATCTATTGTTCTCGATATCACTCCTCTAGCATGTTGCTCGCCTTCCTGAAATAGTGATGAGCAAGATCAGGAGACGGATGTCATGCTAGACTAGAAATATTAGCACTACAAATCTTCTCTCTCCTTTCTTTCTCTTTTGTGACCATTCTTCTATGTGTATCCCTATTCTTCTATTGTTCCCTTAATGTCTACTTGCGGACGATGCAAAGAATTGAGATCTCTTCTTGGTCTCTTTCATGTTGACTCACAAACATCCTCTCTTCCCTTTCTTCTAAGGTAGTGTCCTTCTTTGAGGAATGAAGATTATTCTATGCACATACATATATGATATACATGAGTTATCATACAACATACTGACCCCGAGGAAATAGACACTACCTTGTGTTTTCTATTTATTATCCCTAGGTTTATACCTTGATTGGGGGATAAATCCTTGCAATAACGTGCTCCCTTTATTTTCTCTCTCTTGGGTGTATCCTACCTTAAATAAATCACTCTTGATAAGGCATGTGCGATCGCTTTAACGTGGGGGCATATACTCCGCTCATATTTTCCTTCTTGTGATACTTAGAATTACTTAGTGAACTTTGTTTTGCTTTGTAATCTTTGTATCCTTTCTTTCATGACTCATAGTGAAGGGAACTTTGCTACTTGTAGTCATGGTTATCCCCTTCTTGATCTTCCCTTTTACTTTTTCAAACGAAGTCGTAAGATCCTAAGTCCAGTGGGCGCTTGGCACATCTTGCCTCCCTAACGTGGTGAAAGTCTTTTCAATCTTGTTTCCTTGTACTTTACTGGTAGTATTGGCATATTATTATACTCTCGCTAAAGTGGGGGCTAAATATAGTGTCATAAAATTGTGACCCTAGAAATTTATGACTGCATTAGGGTCCTCACATATGAGAACTCGAATCCTCTAGCTTGATTGGAGACCAGAGAGTGCTCGACTTGTGAAAACTGATTCTTCCTTGGCCTCCATATCACTCTGTCCACACTCTGCCCTAGAGACAAGGGTAGGACAAGGGCATGGTACCCCTATCCTCCCTTGGATATGGGCATGGAACCCTTGTCCTCCCAGGTTAGGGGTGTGGCACCCCTGTCCCTGCCCTATTTTGGGGCAGGACCTTTCTAGTGCAAGCATTGTGGGTTGTGGAGTGAGCGGGAAATCTCCCCAATGTTGGCCCATGACAAAATTCAAATCCTTCAAACATGTATTTAAGGGGTAATTCACTCTCTCATTTTCATAATTTGGATGAGTGTGAAATTCACAAGTGATCAAGCATTCAAGAACATTCTTTTCCAGCATTGAGCATTCTCAAGTCTCCCTTCAAGGCTAGGTGTTGCATTCAAGTCAAGGATTCAACCATTGACAAGGAGATTGATTCCAACATACAATTCCACACAAACATTTCTATCAAGATTTCTACTACAACGTCCCTTCAGGTGATTTACAATTTAGTCTTTCATTTACATCTACTTGTAAGTACTTTCTTTCATTACTTGGTTAACTCCAAAATAGGGGTTTGACCTAAAGGCAAACCCCCAATCCCAACACATTTCCCTCTCTTTTTTGTGTGTAGGTTGCAGGTACGTAGTTGTACTTTCAGATTTGGGCTTCATTTGTAGAGGTGGAAAAACCCTTTTCGTTTCACAGATTTTTCGGAGGATTGTTTACATTCCTGCCACGGTCCAAACAACTTTTCATCAAATTTACAGGGCGACTTCATCTTGAGATTTTACTGCCAAATCCAAGTGCACAGCTTTAGTCCATATTTATATCTCAAGTTATAATCGATTATGTCACTTTTGCACTACATAATTCAATCAATTTCCTTTCTAAATCAAACAAAAGGGGAATAAGGGGATCATCATAACATCCTTAATTCATTCAAAATTTAATCTATCATCTTTGTGTGGAGATTGGATCTAGTGAATTACCCCTTATCTCCCTAATATAATGGTGAAAAGTTCTTGAAGGATAATCAATAGTTAAACTCTCATCTCTCTTTGGAGAAAAGGGTTAGTTTTCCTCTTGATCTATCACTCATCATTTTCCCACCATCACACACACAAGACAAGACAAGAACAAAAAGAAAAACAAAGACACAAATAGAAACAAAGACAAATAAAAAGAGACATAAAAGATAAAACTTTTCTGTATTTCCGGTTCAATAATCACAAGTTTTTGTTCATCATCTGTTGTATCAAATTTGCTGGTATCATCAGATTTATCAAAGTACTCATCAATCTTCTTTTTCCTTTTGTTTGAACACTTGAAAACTTTTCTATTAGTAGAGTAGTCAAGGAATGTTCCTTCATCACTTTTAGGGTCAAATTTATTAGTATATTCATCTCTTTTTATAAAACACCTACTGCCAGACACTTTGAAATAACTAACATTAGGAGTTTTACCATACCATAACTCACATGGTGTCTTGTCATTACCATTCTTCACCAGTACTCGGTTCAATGTGTATATTGTAGTGCTAGCTGCTTCTCTCCAAAACATCATAGGTACATCTCTTTGTATCAACGTAGTCCTTGCCCCTTCAAAAATGGTTTTGTTTCACCTTTCTACAATTCCATTCTATTGTGGTGTCCTTGGAGCAGATAATTGCCTCTTTATTCCATTTTCATCACAATATCTCACAAACTCATCTGATGTAGACTCTCCACCCCGATCAGATCTTAGGCACTTAAGATTCAGATTACCGTTTTCCTTTTCCACTAAGGCTTTGAATGCCTTGAACTTTCTGAAAGCTTCTAACTTTTCCTTCAAAAAAGTAACCCACATCATCCTTGAAAAATCATCATTAAATAACATGACATAGTTGTCACGATAAAAAATTCTAGTCCTCATAGGACCACCTAAGTCAGTGTGAACCAAATCTAGAATATTCTCAGAAGAAAAAATATTAACTCTTAAAAGCATATGTAGTCATCTTACCCAATTGAGATTATTAACACATCACATTGTTTGGTTTAACAAGCAATGGCATACCTCTCACCATGATAGACTTGTTGACCTTAACCACGTTATCAAAGTTCACAGAACAAAACCTTCTATGCCATAACTAACTATCTTCAACCTTAGCAACCAAACAACTATTTTCATTAGCATTTAGATGGATTAAGTTACCTTTATTTTGTTTACCAGTACAGATTAACTCTCCTTTGCATCCTAAGATCCTACACACTCCATTCTTAAACTCAAGATGATAACCTTTGTCATTGAACTGACCAACACTCAACAAGTTATGCTTCAAACCTTCAACCCAATACACATCATCATCATTAATTTTTCCATTCAAAGAGATAAAACCTTTACCTTTTACCATACAAGGTGAATTGTTCCCAAATCTTACTACACCACCATCAAATTCTTCAAGAGAAACAAACTTGTTCTTATCACCGGTCATGTGGTGTGAGCAACCACTGTCAAGAATCCATTCATCACTATTGTCAATGTGAGATAATAAAGCCTTCTTATTAGATAGATCTTCCTTAACAACAAAAAAAAAATCTCTTCAGTGTCTTCATCCTTAGATTCCTCATCAGTGGCACCTTCATCAACTGCAACATAGCACTATTTCTTTCCTTTCCCTTATATTTTCTAAACTTTTCCTTTTGATTACTATTAGGATAGTTTGCAGCTATACATTCTATCTTGTTACAGAGAAACACTTAAGAGGAAGCTTGCCTTTGTACTTACCAGTGCCTCTAGGAAGTCTTTTTGCCAATATAGCTTCAAATTCCATCAGATTATCTTCATTATCCACATCAACTTTACTACCGCCATGAAGACCTGACCTGCATTCATGACTATGACAAACATCTTTCCGTTTTATCACTGGTGCACTAGATATAGCTTTGAAAGCAGATTTTGTCTTAGGTACACTATTATAAAATATATTCAACTTAAAAGCAGTGAGCTTACCAATCGAAGAATCAATTGTAACCTTGTCCTTACTAATTGACCTCAACTCTTGAATAGAAGACACTCTAATAGCATAGGTAGGCAATAGGATTCTAAGCATTTTACTCACCATAGTGTCTTCTTCTATAGTACCACCTGCACTTTTGATTCCACCGACAACTTCTTTTATCCTCTGTCCATATTGAGTGATATTTTCACCTTCCATCATTCTCATATCATCAAACTTTCCTCTATGGCTCTCTTCTATAGCCTTTTGAACATGCTTATCACCACCATATATTAATTCTAACTTCTCCAAACTTCAAAAGAAGTTTCTAAACCATGGATGTCAATATATTTAAAATCATAAAGTATACTTACAATGGCTTCCAATGCTTGAACATTCTCTTATTTCTCCTTAAGCGGATCTGTAATCAAAGGACTATTAGGAGGTACATATTTAGTAACAACATGCTGCCAGCATTGAGTACCCATACCTTTGATGTAAATCTTCATTCTATCACTCCATATTTCATAGTTGTCCTTAGTGAGTTTGGGAACCTCCTTCTTCATCATCTTCCTCGGATCTTTACCTCAAGCGGTTAAGCTTCTACACAAAGAGGACTTGGTGCTCTGATACCAATTGTTATTGTGAGGATCAAATTATTACTGAGAGGGAGGGGGGGTGAATCAATAATAATAATAAACTAAAATATTTTACCAGTCTACAAATACGTCTCAACAACAGTTCATAACCAGTACCGGTAACTACTCAATCAATCACTTAAAGGAGATTTACCAAACTACTCATTCATTTGTTCATCAACATGTAAGCAATGTAATGATATAAAATCCACACATAAACAAATCAACCACTATAAAAACATTGCTCTTTTTCACGTGGAAACCCAAATGGGAAAAACCATGGTGGGAATTTGTACCCACAAAATTTACACTCTTTCGGAATGAACCCTATTAAAGGCCTAGCCTGGTTAGGAGCTTTACAATAATGCCCGGTTAAGAGAAGACCCTATTAGGAGTCACCTAGTGAAGGGATTATAACCTCAGCCTTGTTAGGAGCTATACCCTATTAGGAGTAACCTTGCTAAAGGATTTAAACTCAAGTTAATGAGCCACTCGGTGGAGGGATTTACAATATCAGCCCTATTAGGACCTACCCGGTTAAGGGATTTTAAAACTGCCGTAACTGTTAGGGAACAATAGTTAAATGATTTGATCATAGCACTCTCTACTTGATAGTATAGATCCATTTCAGCTGAAATCTACTTCTCACATGTAGACACCTCAATTTGGTTCGACACACTCTTCTTCTTAGACCACCGACACAATAAACCTTCTCAAACTAGACCTAAATACACTTTCAACTCAGTCGGTTACGTAACCCTAACTTATAATGAATTTACATCATAAATCATATTAAATCATTAAATTTCATCATACAGATCATTACAACAAATTTTAAGACAATTATAGTCATTGATTTATCAAAACACATCACCGCACATCGATCTGATAAGTTGTCAAACCCTTATCACATTCTCCTACTCACTTCATTGTTTCCCAATAAATTCAATCCTTGCACATGCTCAAACAACACCTTATCATTTCACATCGATTTAGACACATCACCACTAAGTTAAGAACATGAAAAGATCCACCACCAAATCGTAAAACATCACTGATTAAGGATCTTGTTACCAGTTCTCAAACCCTACACTAAATATACAATAGTCAATTACAAACATGACTTCTAGTTCTCCAAACATGATGTGGTTCCTATCATGGACTCATTATAATGTCATAAGAATACATTCCAAAATGCAACACCTAACTCAACACAGATCTCTACTGCAACCATCTCCTTCTCAATTCTTGCTTACCAGTTGACTGCTACTTAGCATTTTTGCTGTCCAACTCAATCTATTACCGGTTAGTCTATACCGGTAGACTTAGATAACTTAGATGACATACAAAATATAAACAAACATGGTTTCCATGAATGACAACACAATAACTAATCATAAAACATCATATCATAATTATATCATCACCAAAAGTCCATCAGTCTCAATCTCCTCATATCAACATCATCCTTTAACGATACATCATCATCTCCATCAGTTATGCCAACATGCCAACATCATCCATAGGAGATTTATTATTTTTTTATAGGCCTTCTATGATACCTTGTGTAGGAGGGTTTATAGCGACTCAAATGTCTTAATCAAATTTGCCAAGTTCTTGTCCTCTAAAACCTTGTTTTGATATTATGTTAAAGCCACTCCTATAAGTGTCTCTTGATTGATAAGAGGGGGAGCATTATAATAAATTTATTTAGAGTTTGTAGTGTAAGTATGTCTAGAAGGAATGAAAGGATTAGTAGATGGAGAAGAAATATCTTGTGAAGGAGGATTTTCCTTTCTTTAATCGTTCATATCCTCTTTGGTAGATTGATAAGGGAGATCCTTGTCATCCAAGGCATCATATTTACTTAGTGTTATGTGGGGAGAGATATCATGAATGAAATGCATGATATCATCTTATCTACAAATGTTTTGATGTTTAGGATAGGCCTTTGGAAAATAAGGAGGATCTATAGAGATGGAAACACCAATATTTTGATCATGACCCCCTTGTGCAAGGGTATGTGTTTGAGAAGAAGATGGGGCCATGTCACTCTTTAATGCTTTCTCTCCATTAGAAAGATCATTGACAGGATTATTAGCTCTTACTTCATTCACATTAGATACCTTAGGAGAGATATAAGTGCTAGGTGTTTAATTAACATCTCTAGGATTGGGATCTACAAAAGAAATACACTTTCCTAACAACATCACCATAAATCAACTTAAAAATTCTTAAAATGCAATATGTCCAAGTGCTATGAATGAAAAGAAGTAACATGAAATGAAAGAAGCCATTATCCGACACATGATTATAATAAATGTATGTAAAAAGAAATATAGTCATATGTGAAATAGCAAATAGATCAAATCCATTGATTGCCATGACAAAAATAAATTAGGAAAATTTATTTAAATTAATGAGATTCACAATTTGACGATTTGTTTTTTGTGTGTTTTTAAATGAGAATTTGGAAATTGTAATTTGTAAAATAATTGAATAATGCAAAATTTTAGAAAAATATTATTCAATTAAATAAGTAAATTGATTGAAAGAAGAAAATGCAATTTTCTAGGAAATTTAAAATTAGGATTATGTAAGAATAATCTCTTAATTTAAAATTAAAATTATCCAATAAGAGATTTAAATTTAAAATTAGGGCCTTGTGAAAATAACCTCTTAATTTTAAAATTTAAATTTGAAATGTTGAAATTTGGAATGGAAAGAATTAATTTAAATATTAAAATTAGGATTCTTTAGTTAACCTCTTAATTTTAAAATTTAAATTTGAAATTATCCACAAGAAAATTAAATTCAAAATTAGGGTCTCGTAGAAAGAACCACATAATTTTAAAATTTAAATTCGAAAAATAGATCTAAGATTGGAATTTAGAAATTGAAAAATTAATTTAAATTTAAAAATTAGGGTCTTTTTAATTAACCACTTAATTTTAAAATTTAAATTGGAAATTGAAATTTGATCCAAGATTGTAATTTTCATTGGAATTAAAATCAAATTTGAAGAGGGAAATTCAAAATTTAAACAACCCACAAGCTCAATTTTTTTTAAAAAGTTTTAAAACTTAGGGTTTTTGGAATTAACCACTTAATTTTAAATTTTAATGTGTAGATGAAAATGTGAATTTATAAATTAAATGAAGTATTTAGATCTAGAATAATTTATCTAAATTAAACAAATCACAACCTCAATTTTGAAATTAAAAATTAGGGTTTTAGTGAAATTAACCTCTAAATTTGTGAAATTTGCAAGAAAATCAATCTTATAAATGAAATAGTGAGCTACAGATTCAGGATTTCATCATGCACTTGGATCTGAGAAGTTTGAGATGACTCAGAGCTTCTTTGCAAAATCTACCAAAAGTGGCAAGGATCGTGTGTTCAGATGAGGGCTCCCACCCTCTTGGTCCTCCAAACTTTTCGCACGTTGAAAGGTTTTTTCTGTCTTTGCAAATAAATCTTAATTCCAGAGGTACAATTGTGCACCTATTTCCTATACACAGAAAGAAGAAGAAAGGGGTTGGGAATGGGGGTTTGCCTAAGTTAAACCCCGGTTTGGAATAAACCTTGAATGAAATACTGCAAATTCTTGAAATAAATGATGGAAAGGTATACCTTTAGATTTTCAATAGATGATGATGATTCTTTTGGTTCTTTAATGTAATCACATATGTTGTATGAAATTGCATGAACATGAAAAAACCCTAACACACACATGCTTTCAAATGAATGATGTAATGATGCTCCACAATGATGAATGAGGAATATGTAGCCTTAAAGAATGCTTGAATGCTTGATGTAGTCTCTTCGCCTTATGATTGTATCTTCATCTTATGCTTGTATATTCTTGTTATTGTCTTATGCCAAATGAGAGGGGAAGACCTCTTTATATACTTTCCTATTGTCAAACTTATTAATTTTTGGACATAGGCTGACATGAAGAATTTTTTTCAACTCAAATTCAGGATAGGGCCTAGGGGAAAAATAGGTCCCACTTAGGGAGGACCAAGGCATGTAACCCTAGTCCTACCCCAGATTGGGATAGGGACAAGGGGCTATGCAAGGTGCAAAGTGGGAAAATGAAGCTTAGTTGCATGGGGGAGGCATAAATGGGTCCTGATAGAGCATGGGGATGAGACCACTAAGCTAAGGGCCCCAAATGCGGTCAAAATTGTAGAGGGAGCAATTTTAGGATGCTACAAGTTTATTTTTGATTATTCATAGTAAACTATTTTTAAACTTGTGTGCATTTTTTTTTTAAAATAATGCATGCTCCACTACTACCTGTATATGCTCTATTTTGGGTTGTGCATGCCCTGTTTTTAAATGGCCATGAAATGTTAGCTGTAGAGGCTCTCTATATTTGTAAGACTTTGTTTTTTTTTACTAAGTAGTTGCAATAATAAAGAATATAATTCTGAAACAAGGGTGCTCTATTTTATAAATTCAGTGTAGTTTATTTCAATGAAAATTGTTCATCTATGTTCTTGATGCTTATCACTTTTATTTGTCATTATTAATTTTATCAGTTGGCTATAAGAATAGAAGTTTCAATCTTGAATCTATAGTGAAGAAGGTGGTGATGACATAATAAAGACTCTAGACATGGTGCCATTACAAGTTGCCAAAAACCCAATGGGATTAATAAGCGTAAAAAATTCTCTCTCTCAAAAATTGTACCTCAGTTCAGCTAAAATAGTGGTCAAAATTAGAATATGGGTATAGGTGGTATTGGAAAGACCACACTTGCAAAGGCCATGTATAGTGAAGTTTACGGTTCTTTTGAAGTTGATTCATTTGTATTTAATGTCCGTGACACTAGGCTTACAAAATTGAAGGGAAAATTCTTAAGGATTTGATTAAGTATGAGGAGGAAGTGTCCATTGTGGAAAAGGGCAAATATTTGTTGATAAATCGATTGAGTGGAGTGTGTGCCCTCCTTATTTTAGATGATGTTGATGATTGCCTGCAATTGGATGCCTCCTAGTAGCCTCTTAATCATAACTGCTAAAGATTGACATATTTGCTGCTCACATCTGATCTGCATGCATTCACGATATGGACAGACTAGAGAAAAGTCATGGTCTTCATCTATTTAGTTGGAATGCCTTCCTTAAAGCATCCCCAATTCTCAATTATGAAGAGCTCTCCAATAGAATAGTGGATTCTTACAAGGGGCACCCTCTTTCTCTTGGTATCATTGGAGCTTTCTTGTATGATAAGCAAAAAAATACAAACATTAACTGCTCGAATGAAACTCTTGTGAGAAAAATAACAAGTGTAGAAAATTTGCAAAGAAGAACAATAACACAGAACACACAAATTTATTTGGAAAAACTTGGTAAAAATATACCAGTAAAAAACCATAGGCAAATTTTGTCTTTCATATTGATTCTCAGGAATTACAGAGTTATAACAATCTCAAACTATACATCAAAACATGACTTTGAGCAGCCTAAAACAACCAAGTTGTAGAGTCCTACTTGATGATAACTTACTAAATATAGTAAGTATGTCTCACACAACTAGATATGTAAAACACATGTCAAAATTACTATTTATAGAAAGTTTATTAACAAAAATTTCTATTTATGTAGAATTACTAGTGGGTAATCCAAGATGATGCAACCACTACTAGCTAAGATAGCCATGATGATGCAACCACTGCTAGCTAAGATAGCCATGATGACTCAACCACTGCTAGCTAAGAGTCCAATTTGGACTTCACATTCCAACATTCTCCCACTTGAAGTCAAATTTCAAACTTTGAATAATTCTTCTACTGAAAGACCATTGCCAATGCTGCCTATCATCACATAATTTGTAGACCAAGAGAAGTTCTGCACCAAATGAACTTCTCTCTACAAATAGGTTTCGTCATAATATCCATAAATTTTATATCAGTGTGAATCTTGGCTAAAGAGATATGTCCTCCTTTCACCACTTTACGAACAAAATGATATTGAATATCAACATGCTTTGTTCTGGAATGGTAAGTTGAGTTTCAGGCTAAGTGTAAAGCACTTTGACTATCACAATGGAGTATCATGTTATCTTGCTTCACTTGCAATTCACCCAAAAGTCTATGAAGCCAAATCGCCTCCTTGCTAGCCTATGTTGATGCCATATATTCTGCCTCAGTAGTAGACAATGCCACCACTGCCTACAAATTTGACACCCAACTAACAACACCTCCATCTAAAGAGAAAACATAACCTATTGTAGACTTTCTCTTATCTTTGTCTCCAACAAAATTTGCATCCACATACCCATTTACTTGAAGACTACTCTCATTGTAATAGATAACAACATCTGAAGTGCCTCTCAAATATCTGAGAATCCACTTCATAGTTGTCCAATGATTAGTGCTAGGATTCACCATGTACCTACTAAAAACTCCCACTACTTGTGCAATGTCTGGTCAAGTGCACACCATGGTGAACATAAGACTTCCTACTACTGATAAGTACGATGCATGAGCCATCTGTGTCTTCTCTGCTTTTGTCTTAGGACACTGTTGAGAAGACAATTCAATATGAACAAGAAATGGAGTACTAATTGGTTGTGCTTTCTACATATTGAAGTGATGTAGAACCTTCTCCACATAAGTTTTTTGTGAACCATAATTTCTTATTGTTTCTATCTCTATGTATCCTCATTCCAAGAATTTGATTTGCACTGCCTAAGTACTTCATCTCAAACTCCCTAGCAAGCTGAGTTTTTCAAATGGATGATTTTATACATGTTGGGACCTACTACCAACATATCATCAACATACAATAGTAGAATAATAAAACTACCATCATCATACCTATAAAAATAGGCACAAGGATCAGCCTCACATCTACTAAAACCCAAACTCAACATTAAGGAATCAAACCTCTTGTACCAACACCTTGGCACCTGTTTCAAACCATACAATGATTTTCTCAGCCCACAAACAAGATTCTCTTTTCCTCTTTCCTCAAAACCTTATGACTACTACATATAAATCTCCTCAGAGAGATCACCATGCAAGAAGGTTTTTTTTCCATCTAACTATTCTAACTCCAAATCAAGACTAGCAACAAGAGCTAAAACAACTCTAACAAGTACTTAACCATATAACAGGTGAAAAAATTTCATCAAAATCAATGCCATATTTCCGTGCATACCACTTGGCCACCAACCGAGATTTATATCTTTCCAAAATATCATTTAAATCCCTCTTCAACTTGAAGATCCACTTCTTCCCAATAGATTTTCTCCCCTTAGTAAATGACACAAGATCCCATGTTTTTTTTTATGCAGAGCTTCCATCTCCTCTTCCATAGAAACTCTCCATTTGCTTGCACATTTAGCTTCACAAGCCTCCTGATATGAACTAGGTTAATGAACATCAATAAGTAATGCATAAGAAGAATTACAAGTAAGAGAATACCTTAGAGGTGGTTTGATTACTCTACTAGATCTTCTTAAAACACGTGATGATTCACCCTATGGCTCAACTACTTGTTGTTCTTTTAGTTAATCTTCATCTAGTTGCTCTACATCTGATTGTTCTTCATCAAGCACATCTAGATGATCATCACATTTTTCCACCTCTACTGGAATAAATTCCATACCTTGTTGTTATTTACCTCTTTAGATTGATTTTTCATGAAAATACACATCTCAACTAACAATAATCTTGTGGGCAGCAATATCCCACAATCTGTACCTCTTTCTACCTTCTACATAGCCAAGAAAAATATATTTTGTGGACTTCTTGTCCAACTTATTTCTAATCTCTTTAGGAATATGTACATAAGCATTACAACCAAAAATATGGAGGAATGAGTAATCAACTAGTTTACCTTTCCATATTTCCTCTAGAATTCTATTGTCAAGAGTAGCAGTGGGAGATCTATTGATCAAGAAACAATCTATATTTATAGCCTCACCCCGAAATTTCTGCTCCAAACCAACAGTACTCAACATGCATATGGTTCGCTCCATGATTGCATGGTTCATGCATTCAACAAAACCATTTTGTTGTGGTGTCCTAGCAACCATCAACTGCCTTGCAATTCCATGCTCACTAGAAAACTGATTAAATTATGTTGAACAAAACTCACCTTTGTTATCACTTCTAAGACATTTTATTGTCTTACCTTTTTTATTCTCTACCAGAGCTCTAAACCACTTAAAACAAGAAAACACTTCAGATTTCTTCTTGAGAAGATAAATCCACAACTTACGAAAATAATCATCTATAAATGAAACAAAATATGATGAACCTCCAATATATGTTACAGGAGCTTCCCAAGTATCTGAATGAATTAGATCTAATACATCTTTGCTTATGGTAGTACTTATAGAAAAACCTAGTCTATCTGTTTTCCAAACAAGCAATGTTCACAAAAACTTAAATCTTTAGATTTTTTACCTGGGATAAGATATTTTCTTATGGTAGTACCTTGAGACCTCATTCACTCATATGGCCTAGACTTTTATGCCATGTTGATAATGAGTCCATCTCTGCATCAGATACCACAACAACCTCTCCAATGTTAGTTTGTCCAACCAACCTATAGATATTTCCAACCTTCTCTCTTTTTAGCACAACCAAAACTCCCTTTGTTACCTTGAGACAACTATTTTCACCACTGAATCGATAACCTTGTTCATAAAAAATTCCAAGTGAAATTAATAATTTCTTTAAACCAGGTACATGCCTAACATGTTGAATAGTTCTAACTACTCCATCAAACATCTTGATTCTTACCTCTCCTTCACCAACAACTTCCCATGGGTTGTCATTTCCCATGTCGACATACCACCATCACAAGACCGATAAGTAGAAAACAAGTCTCGATGTGGTGTCATATGGAAGGAAGCACCAGAATCAAGAATCCAAACATGAAGTAAAGAACTTCTCAAATTAACAGTTAATACCTCTCCATCTTCTAATGGTGTCTGAACTTCAACAATGTTTGTCTCAGATGTTGGCGTACTAGGATTCTCCTTGGTTGCTTTTGGCAACCTGCAATCCTTCTTGACATGTCCATTCTTGCCACAGTTCCAACATTTCATCCTTTTCTAACCTTTTGATTTGGACCTGGTTTGTCCACACTCAGTATTTTCTCTTCCCGAGTTCTGCTTCTTGCAACAAGGGCTTCATTAGAAGAAGATCCTTGAGATGTATTTCACCTTGAATCTTCAAAGATTAAAGTAGCCACCACATCCTCAAAGATCAACTTCCCACTCGGTGCATAATTACTGAGAGCCATAACGAACTGATCCCAACTATCTGGCAAAGAGCAAAGTAATATTGTTGCCTTATCTTCTTCATCAATTTTCACACCCACTGAAACCAACTTGCTTGTTAGTGTATTGAAATCGTTCAGATGATCAATGAAAGATGAATTGTCACACATCCTCAAATTATAAAACTATCTCCTTAGAATAATTTTGTTATCTAATGACTTCGTCTCATACAACTTTGTAGGTTTATTCCACAAGTCATGAGTAGATTTCTCCTCTACAACATTAAACAAAACTGAATCTTCTAGAGATAATTGGATTGTTTCTCTAGCCATGTTATTCATGGTATTCCAATATCCCATGCTTATAATTGTAGGTTTTGATGATACTCCTTTAAGAGCTCTGTCACATCCATCCTTCACCAACAAAGCTTGAATCTTAAGCTTCCATAGAGAAAAAATTGAACCATCAAACTTATGTACCTCAAATCTAGTAACACTATTTCCAGCCATTGTTCATTTCTTAAAAAAACAACTTCTACAAAAATAACCTATGCTTTGATGTCGATTGTGAGAAAAATAACAAGTGTAGAAAATTTACAGAGAAGAACAATAACACACAACACACAAATTTATGTGGAAAAACCTGGTAAAAATATACCAGTAAAAAACCACGGGCAAATTTTGTCTTTCGTATTGATTCTTAGGAATTATAGAGTTACAACAATCTCAAAACTGTACATCAAAACATGACTTCGAGTAGCCTAAAACAACCGAGTTGCAGAAACTTGAAGACACTTACTAAATATAGTAAGTATGACTCACACAACTGCATGTAAAACACATGTCGAAATTACTAAAAATAGAAAGTTTATTAACAAAAATTTCTATTTATAGTAAGTCTCAAAAAAATGTTGCGCCTCTCGGTAGGACGCCTTCGACATGTCGCCTAATGGTGAGCGCCTAACAACAGACTAGTGGGTAATCCATGATGATGCAACCACTGCTAGCTAAGATAGCCATGATGAAACAACTACTGCTAGTTAGGATAGCCATGATAACTGAACCACTACTAGCTAAGAGTCCAATTTGGACTTCACATTCCAACAACTCTTAACAACATTATAGTGAATAGAGACATTTTTAAAACACTCAAGATTAGTTATAGTGTTCTTAGTGTAGAAGAAAAGGAAATATTTTTGGACATTGGTTGCTTTTTTATTGGAGAATGCACAACAAATCCCAATATTGTATGGAAATCCATGTACAGGATAGTGCACATTTCTATCACCAATCTTTCAATGAAGCTTCTAGTAAAGATAGATGAGAAATGTGTATTTGGTATGCATGATTTTATGCGAGATATGAGGTGAATCATTGTTGAAGAAGAGAAAACTCGACAATGGCAGACTGCCCAGTCAAGTAGCTCATTCAAAAATGTTATCAATATTAATATCTCTGGTCTTCATCTCTATAAAGGTCATTCAGGGTGTCTTACAAGGTTGTCCACACCTAGTATTTGGTATCTTTATTTGGAGAAAGGGCACATAAAAGATAACATAAATAGTCTTCTCCAAGTTTGAGATGGCTAAAGGTGGGTTCTTGTTCCTTTCCAATGACAATACATAGCTCTATTTTGTTCAAGGAATTTATTTTAGCGATGGAGAAGTAATCTACATTTATTGTTGGCAACACTTCACAATTGAGGATTATGGACTCGACTCAGTGAAAATTATTATAAAACCTCCCTGAAACCAATAGTCATTTGTCACATTTGTAGTCCTTGAATTTATCTAGATGTCAAAAGTTGGATTGTCTTCCTAACACTATTTCCAACCTCTCACAAGTGCTATATATGAATTTGATTTACTGTGAAAAATTAATATACCTTCTTGATAGCATTGTAAACTTGTCAGAACTGTAATAATTGAACTTAACTAAAAGCGGGATAAAAATTTATTCAAAACAAGAGAAGTACAAATCAATAAGGGCCAACCTCTCAACAAAAAAAAAGAACACTATACAACCCTATCTCTATCCAACAACTAATCCAACATGAGAAACAATTCTAAAGATAATTTCCCCCTATCTACAATAGTCCAAGCCTGCAGTTGATCAGAAGCCCATTTAGTTAGACAATCTACTAGTCCATTCCACTCCCTTGGAATGTGAATAAAATTAATAGATACCAAAGAGAAACACAACCTAATAATTCCTCTAATAACCAAAGATAAGTGACAATTAACATCATCAAGCCACTACTCATTTAGTAGAGTCACCACCACTTGAGAATTGGATTCACAAATAATCCTTTCCCAACATGAAATACAACATCACATGTTATAAAATCTTAATTTATGTTCTAATAGAACTGGCAAGCTATCATAGCTAAAGCACTTAAGTCTGAGCTGCTATGAAAAATTAGTGAGCATTCCAGAAAGCATTAGGAACTTGTCAAAAGTGTAAAGGTTGGATATGTTGGGTTGTTATGGTGAGAGAGAGAAGAGAAAGAGAGAGATAGGTCTAAATTTTGGGGGAGATAAAGAGAATGAGAGAGAGAGAGAGAGAGAGAGAGAGAGAGAGAGAGAGAGAGAGAGAGAGAGAGAGAGAGAGAGGAGCATGCTAATTACCAAAATTATATTGATAGGAGCATGCTAATTACCAAAATTTGACTAAGTTTAAAAAATTATATGATATTATAAATTTTTTAATCTACATTATAACTCCTAGAGATCTGAAACCTCTCTCAAAAATCCTGCTAATATATACATGGAATATAGCTTAATGTACATAAGGAAGGAAAAAGACATTAAAATATGAATTAAACTTAAATATTATATTTCATGCATATATTCTTATTGGGGGACATATTTTGAATTGAGTTTTACAAATTTAATCAAAGTGAGAGAGAGAGAATTTATGAAAGTGCAATTTTCATTTGGCACTCAACAAAAGTTCTAGATTGGGATATATGAACCCTTTGTGTTGGATTTACCTTGGGAATCCAATCTAGAGGGTTGAATGACTATTTCATACCAACGATGTGTTTTTATGAAATGATAAAAAAAAATCACATATGTTTGGTCATGTTATCCACCATGTTTGCATGTATTTCTATTGGCATGATTGGTGTAATTGATGTAGATGAGGTTATGCCTGATGAAGATGCGGTGATGTAGTTAAAGACTGATGACTGAATTGATAGAGGATAAGAGAATATTTGAGATGAAGAGATTGACATTTTGTGATTAGATGACTTGATAAGTTTTTTTGTGTTGTCATTGATGGCAACTAATGTTAAATGATGTTAACTAATGTTTCCCAATGTTTGGTTTGTCATCTAAGTAATTTAGTCTACCAGAGACAAGGTTTACTGACAATATACAAAAGCCTATGCAATAGGAATTTAACCGGTAAATGTAAATATGTTTGACTTGAAGTGGATGTTTGGTGATGATTGGTGATTTGCGATTTGGAATGTAAGATTTTATCATGGTAATGAGTATCTGACCGAAACCACATATTATGATGACTATCGAAAGGCATGTTTCTAATTTCAGATGAATTTTTGCCAGGGTTTTAGTAGGGTTTTAGAACCGGTGATGAAATCATCAAACCAGTAATGATTTTTGGTATGGTGGTGATCAACATCAAGTTCACGTGTTGATGCTAATGCGACACAAACTACATGAAGTGTTTGAAAGATGTTTTGATGCATTTGGAGAGAAAATTTCTTGGTAATGTGCAAAGTGCTTAGCAGAATGAGCTAAGGGTTTGACTTTGTACCAAATTGACTTACTGTGACGACTTGTGATCATTCAACGACTGATGTTGATTTGTAATTGATTGTAATGATCCATATGTTGATCTGTAATGAGTTTTAAAGATTTGTAATGATCTATGATGTAATTTAGGTTTTAGTGGATGACCTAGTGTAAAGCATTATTTATGTTGGCTTACTTGATGTTCATTGTGTCGATGATCTTAGAGAAGAGTGTGAAGTCATACTAGAGAAGAGTTAGATCTTCCTAAGAGTTGCATATAGTGGAGCATAACTGGATCTAATCTAGTAAGCTAAGAAGTGCAAGTAATAGATCACTTTTTCACTATTGTTTCCTAACAGTTGTAGCAGATTAAATCCCTTAATCGGGTAGGTCTTGACAGGCCTTAATCTTGTAAATCCCCTAAAAGGGTATCTCTTGAAAAGAGTGGTAAATCCTCTCATGAGGTTGATCCTAATAGTTCATTAAGCTCCTAATCAGGATACACATCCAAATCCCTTAACCGGGTGACTCCTAATAGGGTTTTTTCCTAACAGGGCGTATTGTAAGCTCCTAATAGGGTGTACTTCAAAAGAGTACAAATCTTTGTGGGTACTAACTCCCACCATGGTTTTTCCCTATTTGGGTTTCCACATCAAAATATGGTGTTCATGTGTGGAATGATTTTCATGTGATGTTATTGATTATCTTTAGTTTATTCATTATTTTTGAATACATCAGTTATAGCAGTTTATTAGAGATTTATCAGTGGTTACTGGCACTATTTAATGAATAGGCATATGTGGTAAATGAAGTTAGATTTATTGTAATTTTGATTTGGGTTTAAAGTTTCAAATTTGTGTTAATATTGATTCACCCCCCCTCTCAATATTAACCGGATCCTCATAGAATTAATAATTGGTATTAGAGCTTTGGTCCTCTATGTGTAGAAAACCTAACCACTCAAGGGAAAGATTATGAGAAAGTCAAGATGATGAAGAAAGAGGGTCCTAAGTTCAACAAGGATAAATACAAGATGTAGAAAGGTAGAATGAAGATCTATATCAAAGGTCTTGGTGTACAATATTGGAAGCAAGTTGAAACAAAATATGTTGCTCCTACTACTACTCCCTTGACACTAGATGAACTAATAGTGCAGAAAGAGAACATGCAAGCCTTAGAAGCTATTGTTAGTACTTTATCTAATTCAGAATATATTGATGTTCAAGGATTAGAAACTATAGGTGAGGTTTGGGAGAAGTTAGATATAATCTATGGAAGAGATGAGCATGTACAAAGAGCTAAAGAGGAAAGCTTGAGAGGAAAGTTTGATGACATGGGAATACTTGAAGGAGAAAACATTGCATAGTATGGTTAGACAAACAAAGAAGTTGTTGGTGGCATAAAGAATGTTGGAGGTAAAATGGATGATGACGCAATAGTAAGTAAAATGCTTAGAACTCTTCAACCTCAGTATGCTATAAGAGTATTTGCAATCCAAGAACTTAAAACTATTTCAAAGGATAAGGTAACTGTTGATTCATTGATTGGTAAGCTTACAAATTTTGAGTTGAATAGTTTTGACAATAGTGTGACAAAATCTACTGAATTTTCCTTTAAAACTTCTGTTACCGATTCAATTGCTAGAAAAGGAAAAGATATATGTCAAAATAATGAGTGCAGGTCAAGTCATGGAAGTAACTAGGGAAATGAAGACAATGAAGATTAGGTGATGGAACTTGAGGCACTCTTAGCAAAAAGATTTCCAAGAGGCACCAGTAAGTATAAAGGAAAGCTACCTTCGAAGTGTTTCTCTTGTAGTAAAATTGGTCATATTGTTGCTAAATTTTTTAATGCTAACAAGAAAGAGAAATTTAGACAATATAGAGGAAAGAGTAAAAAAAGATGTTATGTTGCAGTAGATGAAGGTGTGACCGATGAGGAGTCTGAAGATGAAGATGACAATGAGGAAATTGTGTTTGTATCTGTGAAGGAGAAACAAACAGATGAAAAGGCACTAGTATCTCATATGGAGAATAGTGATGAATGGATTATAGATAGTGGTTGCTCACACCACATGGCCGAAGAGAAAAGTAAGTTCATTACCCTTGATGAATTTGATGGTGGTGTTGTTAGATTTGGAAATAACTCTCTTTGCATGGTGAAAGGTAAAGGTTCAATTTCTCTAAATGGGAAGAGTAATGTTGATGATGTATTTTGGGTTGATGGTCTAAAACATAATCTTTCAAGTGTTGGTCAACACAATGATAAAGGTTATTTGCTTGAGATTAAAAGTGGAGTCTACATAATTCTTGGAGGTAATGGTGAGTTGATTTCTACCAAGAAGCAAACTAGAGGTAAATTATTCCATTTGAATAGTAATGCTAATAATTGTTTGGTTGCAAGAATGGAAGATAGTTTGTTATGGCATAAAAGATGTTGTCATGTTAATTTTCATAATTTGGACAAGGTAAGAAAGTCAAGTGTTGTAAGAGGATTGCCCCAACTTGTTAAACCGGATAATGTGATATGCAAAGATTGTCAAATTGGTAAGAAGACCTCTATTTCTTTCAAGAGCAAGAATTGTACTTCTGAGAATATTTTTGATTTGGTACATGCTGATCTATATGGCCCTATGAGAACGAAGAGTTATTACGATGATAGGTATTTCATGATTTTCACTTATGACTATTCTAAAATTATGTGAGTGACATTTTTGAAGGAGAAATCAGAAGCATTTTGTAAATTTAAATCATTTAAAGCTCTGGTTGAGAATGAACTGTTAGGTCCCAAAGACAACTGAGAGGGGGGGGGGGGTGAATCAGTTGTCTAATAATATTAAACCAAAAACAACTTAATCAAATTACTGCTTAATACCAGTGAGACAGTCTATTATATCGGTGGACAAATTTAATAGATAAATGCAATACCGGTAAAGATTAATGTATGAAATTAAAAGAAAAAGTCATCCACAACACATAACACCAATATTTGTATGTGGAAACCCTGTAAGGGGAAAAACCATGGTGGGAAACCTTACCCACAATCAGATGATACTACTTCAGATAGTAAGTGTACATAAATGGGGTCTACACATGCAGAAAGGCCAAGCACCTAGAGCTTACTGCTCAATCACAAATGGGAGTCACACTGACTACAATTGGATGGTTAAGTCCAATAAGAATGTACTGCACAAAATAGCATCTTCATATGCTGTATTCAGTACTGGTGTAGTTCTGATATGCTTTCACAAAAACCTAGCTTCACCTTCAAATGATGTCTGCATGTATAGCTCTGCATAATCTCTCATATACCTTTGCACAAAATCTTTTTCGCATTCCCCACTCAATCTTACAATTAAGACCTTACATTTATACCATAACCTAAGACCAATTTTAGTAGGTCAGCTCTGCAAGATATTACAATAAAATCTTCTTACAAATAATACAATATCCGATGCAATAACTGATTCAACATGTCGGCTTAATGCATTTACAACAATAATTAATCATTTCCATAGTGTGCCATGCTGATTTGGAAATGATAATCCTGTCAGTGTAACCCTGGACCTATTTGCCGGTAACAACAAATATGCAAATACGAATATGCCAATAAACAATTCTCCAAGATAAGATGTCCAAACAATGTCTTCGACATTACTAAGTGTTTTCCAAGTCACTCCAAGTGTCGGTGATCATTATTTCCTGCCGGTGTATCATATATCGGTGATTGCGCAAAAGTCACTTGCTTACCGGTGAATGTTGCTGGATCTCCAAAGTGCTAGAGTTTTAGTAGGTGTTGACATCAATGACAAAACCATACCAAAATACTAACAATACCCCCCTTTGGCATTGATGGCAACACAAGATGGAAAAACCATCAAAGTGCCAAAACAGAAATGCCAAGTATAAAAACCAACAATCTCCCCAAAGTAACAATCTCTCCCCTTGAGAGTAGCATGTGTTTCCTTATGTTTTTCTGTACCAATCTCTTCCCAAAAGATAATGTGTTTTTCCATAGATATCTCTCCCTCTTTGACATCAAATGCTAAAGTTACAACAAAATTAGGTCCATATACAAAATACCAACCAATTACAATATACCAACTACTCCCCTTGAGAAGTAGCTTCCTCATCAAAGCTGGAGTAAGAATATATCTCTACTAATTCTGTCGGTTGATGACAGACATTAACTCTCTAAGTATCTACCGGTGGGGGTATGACCCCAAGCTGTTCTCTAAGATATTCAAAAGTCTCCTTAGGTAAAGGTTTAGTGAAAATATCTGCAAGTTGTTCTTTAGTATTCACATAAACCAGTTTTATTTCTTTTGCTTCAACTTTTTCTCTTAGAAAATTCATTTTGATGGAAACATGTTTTGTTTTGGAATGTAGTACCAGATTCTTAGATATATCAATTGTTGCTGTGTTATCATAATAGATAGTTATAGGTTCCTTGCATTTTACCTTTAAATCTTTCAACATTTGTTTAAGCCAAAGTACCCATGTACAGTTAGTTGTTGCTACAACATATTCTGATTCTGTTGTTGATAAAGATGTACAACTCTATTTCTTACTTAACCAAGAAACTAATCTGCTTCCAAGAAAAAATGCTTCGCTGGTGGTGCTTTTTCTATCATCAATATCTCCTTCCCAATTTGCATTTGTGTATGCACATAGGTCAAAGTTTTCATCTCTAGGATACCATAATCTAAGATTTGTAGTGCCTTGTAAGTATTGGAAAATCCTTTTTACAGCTGATTCATGATTTTCTCTAGGATTACTCTGAAATCTTAAAACAATACATACTGCATTCATGATATTAGGTCTAGTTTGTGTCAAATACAGTAAACCTCCTATCATAGATTTGTACCTTGTTGGATTAATAGGAGTAGATTCATCTCTTAAAGATAGTTTGTCATTTGTAGTCATGGGTGTGCCTACCAGTTTAGAGTTCTCCATCCCAAATTTCTTAAGTAACTCTTTTAAGTATTTTGATTGACTCAAGAATATACCTTTGTCAGTCTGTAAAATTTGTAATCCTAAAAAGAATCTTATTTCACCAATCATAGACATTTCAAATTCTTGCTGCATTTTAATAGAAAAGTCTTTACACAATCCATCTTCTCCTCCAAAGACTATATCATCAACAAAAACTTCTATAGCCAAGATGTCATCATTAGTCACTTTATAGTATATAAGTACTGTCAGCATTACCTTTTGAAAAACCAATTTTTAAAAGATACTTATCCAATCTTGCATACCAAGCTCTTGGAGCTTGCTTCAATCCATACAAAGCTTTCTTTAACCTGCAAACCATATCGTTGTCATCTATTAAAGAAAATCCATCAGGTTGTTTAATGTAAACTCCCTCCTCAAGATCTCCATTTAGAAATGCCCATTTAATATCCATTTGATATACTTTGTAGTTCTTATGTGCTGAAAAGGCCAAAAACAATCTAACTACTTCAATTCTAGCTACCGGTGCAAAGGTTTCATTATAGTCAACTCCTTCTTTTTGAGAATATCCCTTACACACTAGTCTTGCTTTATTTCTGATAACCTTACCATCTTCATTAAGTTTGTTTCTGAATACCCATTTTGTTCCAATTACATTTTTATCTTTAGGCCAGGGAACTAATGCCCAAGTGTTATTTTTCTCAATTTTCTCTAATTCTTCTTCCATAGCTTTAGTCCAATATTTATCTTCACATGCCTCATTAATTGATGATGGTTCAATTTGAGAAATAAGACATACCTCTTCATTTGCCAATCTTCTTCTTGTCATAACTCCTTTGTATTTGTTTCCAATTATCTGATCTTCAGAATGATTCAATCTTACATACCGGGGTGTCTTTGTTTGCTATTGTTCCTTGGCTACAGTGGAACTTTTAGATGATACCAGTGTAACTGGATCTTCACTCTGTACCGGTGGATTTGGTGTAGGTTCATTTGTTAGAATTTTTGTTGCCAGTTCAGAATCTATATACCTTGAAGTTCCTATGAATTGTTCATCAATCTTTACATTTGTACTCTCAACAATTTTCTGCAATCTCTTGTTAAAATATCTATATGCTTTACTCTTAGATGAATAACCAAGAAATATTCCTTCATCACTTCTAGGATCGAATTTCCCAATGTACTCATCTCTTCTGATGTAACATTTACTTCCAAATATTCTGAAATATTTAAGAGTAGGAGTAATACCAAACCATAGTTCATGAGGGGTCTTATCGGTTTCACCTTTGATATGAACTTTGTTGAATGTATAGACCCCTGTGCTTACTTCCTCTCTCCAATATACATGTGGTAGATTTTCTTCTAATAACATACTTCTAGCTGCATCCAAGATAGTTCTATTTTTCCTGTCAACAACTCCATTCTGCTATGGTGTCCGAGGTGTTGATAGCTATCTTCTGATTCCATTCACTTCACAGAATGCATTGAAATCCTTATATGTAAATTCTCCTCCTTGATATAATCTTAAACATTTGATTTTCTTACTAGTTTCATTATCAACCATTGCTTTGAACAATTTAAACTTTCCAAGTGCTTCTGATTTTTCTCTGAGAAAAGTAACCCAACACATTCTAGAATAGTCATCAATTATTAGCATGAAATATCTATCACCTTGTAATCTTTTAGTTCTAGCTAGACCACATAAATTAGTATGAATTAAATCAAGAGCATTATTTGATTTTTCTAGAATACTTTTGAAACTAGCTCTAACCTGTTTTCTAAATTGACATTCCTTACATACTGTGTTGTGAGGTTTGACAATTTTAGGTAAATCTCTAACTGCCTTAGTAGTACTGATTTTTACCATACAATCAAAATTTTCATGACAGAGTCTCTTATGCCATAACCAACTTTCATTAATGTGTGCAATCAAGCATGTCTTTTCACTATTATTCAAATGAAAGATATTACCTCTAGTCTAATTACCGTTTGCAATTTCTAAACCAGTTCTTTTCATGATTTTGCATTTATCATTCTTAAATTGTAACTGAAATCCTTTCTCAACTAATTGACCAACACTCAAAAGATTATGCTTTAAACCTTCAACATAGTAAACATTGTCAGTGTTATGCTTACCATCAAGAGATATTGAACCCTTACCTTTGATTTGACAAGCTTTGTCATCTCCAAATCTTACTAAGCCTCCATTATATTCTTGAAAGTTCAAGAATTTACCTTTATCTCCTGTCATATGATATGAACATCCAGAATCAATGATCCATTCATCCTTTACTTCAATTTTAGTTGCCAAGGCCTGTTCTACCAGTTGGACTGTAGGTGTCAGTTGATCTTCTTTTATAGAAACAAAAACCCATCCATTGTCTGTCGGATCTTCATTAGAATCATCAGTCACTCCTTCATCAGCAACATAACAAGATTTGTCCTTATTCTTCTTAAATCTGTATCTTTGATATTCAAGATTAGGCTTGTATGTCCTTCTAGCTTCTTCTCTTAGTCTAGCATGTCTATCAGGGCATCTTGAAGCCATATGACCAATCTTATTACAGTTAAAACATTTAAAGGGTGCTTTACCTTCATACTTACTTCCAAGTAGACCTTTAGGCATTTTTCTTGCAAATAGTGCTTCAAGTTCTTCATTTTCTTTCCTACTTTCTTCAAGTTCTCTTGCATAAAAGGCTTTCCAATCAAATTTGTCAAATGATGATGCAGAAGATGTTGATGCTTTGAAGGCTAAATCCATTTTTATAGTAGCAACAAGGCCAAATTCCTCAATTTCAAATGCTGAAAGTTTTTCAATCAATGTATCCCTAGTTACTGATGTATTAGGCATTGTTCTTAGCTCATTTATAGCAGTAACCTTCATTTTATATGCTGGTGGCAATCCTCTTAAAACTTTTGAAACAATTTCATCTTCACTTAAGGTTCCTCCACAACATTTTATACCCAAAACAATTTCATTAACCCTTTCCATAAAAGCAAAAATTCTTTCATCTTCTTCCATTTTCAGATTTTCATACCTGACCCGGAAGCTTTCAAGTTTTGCAATTTTGACTATGGAATCTCCTTCATTCAGTGTTTCTAAATGATCCCAAATAGCTTTAGTAGTTGATCTATTTGATAATCCCATGATTTGTTGATCTGTTAATGCGCTCAAAAGTGCTTCTCTTGCTTTGCAATCATTTTCCTCATTTTTAGTCAAGTTAGGTGGATTAGGCTGACTGGAGGTGGGAACGGTATAGCCATTCTTTGTAACATCCTAGATGTCCTTTCCAATGTAATTCAGTTGTGTCTCCATTCTGATCTTCCATATGCCATAGTTGGTTCCATCAAGTTTAGGACTGTCCTTCCTGAAATAGTTAGTAGACATTGGATCTCCTCAAGCTGTTAAACTTCTGCAAAAGAGGACTGGGCTCTGATACCAATTGTTAGATCTTAGAGACAACTGAGAGGGCATAAGGGGGGGGGGGGTGTGGTGAATTAGTTGTCTAATAATATTAAACCAAAAACAACTTAATCAAATTACTGCTTAATACCAGTGAGACAGTCTGTTATACTGGTGGACAGATTTAACAGATAAATGCAATACCAGTAAAGATTAATGTATGAAACTAAAAGACAAAGTCATCCACGACACATAACACCAATATTTGTATGTGGAAACCCTGTAAGGGGAAAAACCATGGTGAGAAACCTTACCCACAATCAGATGATACTATTGCAGATAGTAAGTGTACATAAATGGGGTCTACACATGTAGAAAGGCCAAGCGCCTAGAGCTCACTGCTCAATCACAAATGGGAGTCACATTGACTACAATTGGATGGTTAAGTCCAATAAGAATGTACTGCACAAAATAACATCTTCATATGCTAGATTCAGTACCAGTGTAGTTTTGATATGCTTTCACAAAAACCTAGCTTCACCTTCAAATGATGTTTGCGTGTATAGCTCTGCTTAATCTCTCATATACCTTCACACAAAATCTTTTTCGCATTCCCCACTCAATCTTACAATTAAGACCTTACATTTATACCATAACCTAAGACCAATTTTAGTAGGTTGTCTCTACAAGATATTACAATAAAATATTTTTAGAAATAATACAATATCTGATGCAATAACCAATTCAACATGTCGTCTTAATGCATTTACAACAATAATTAATCATTTCCATAGCGTGTCGTGCTGATCTGGAAAAGATAATCCTACTAGTGTAACCCTGGACCTATTTGCCGGTAACAACAAATATGCAAATACGAATATGCCAATAAACAATTCTCCAAGATAAGATGTCCAAACAATGTCTTCGACATTACCAAGTGTTTTCCAAGTCATTCCAAGTGTCGGTGATCATTATTTCCTGTCAGTGTATCATATACTGGTGACTGTGCAAAAGTCACTTGCTTACTGATGAATGTTGTTGGATCTCCAAAGTGATAGAGTTTTAGTAGGTGTTGACATCAATGACAAAACCATACCAAAATAACAATATGAAACTAGTAAGAACTTGAAGTGTTTAAGATCAGACCAGGGAGGAGAATTCACATCTGATGAATTTGTTAAGTATTGTGATGAATGGGGTATTAGATGTGAATTCACATCAGATCCATCTCTTGATACCCCATTCATCACAATACTTAACAAATTCATCAGATGTGAATTCTCCTCCCTGGTCTGATCTTAAACACTTCAAGTTCTTACCAGTTTCTTGGATAATAGTTCTTATCCAAATACATTGCTTGTAACTATGATTGGTTTAATGCAATGAATGAAGAATTAGATAAAATTGAGAAGAATCAGACATGGTCACTTGTTCCTAGACCTAAGGATAAGAATGTATTTGGAAAAAAATGGGTCTTTAGGAATAAGTTGGATGAAGAAGGAAAAATTGTAAGAAACTGTGTAGGGGAAAAAGTGAGACTAAGTATGGAAACCCTAATCCCACTCGCATACACACTCATGGAATATGAAAGAGCCTAGGGAGGTAAAGAACTTCAGCTACTTCTTATGAGAAAGAGAGATCCGTGGATTACCTCTTAGGTTTTCTATTACTTTGCTATAAATGAGAGAGAGGAATGATGCAAAATTGTAATCTAACTTAGAATGGAAGTAAGAAAGCAAAACCTAATCTGATAATGTAGATCAAAGAACAACTGATATATTGCTAAAAAATACAGATCAGAAGGAAAAATCAGAGGTGCACCTGTGTCTGAAATCTAAGTAGAAATGTTCAGGACTAGGGTGCCATGCCACTGTGCTGATTCTACAATTCTGGAGCTGCAACTGACAAGATGGATTTCAGAGTCTGCAAGACACTGTTCTGCCAAATCCCACTGACATAGGGTAGGAACATGGCACCACGCCACTGTCTTGGGTAGGAATAGGGCACCACACCTCTTTCCTTAAGGTTTTTGCTGAGATCTGCAACCTAGAACTATCCATGTGTGCTCTTCCCGTCCCAAAAATTCCAGCGATGCTTAGATTTGAACCTGTACTTGAAGCTGAAAAATAGGGTTTGGTGTGGCTAGATAGGGTTTTTCCTTAGTCAAAACCTTGTGTTGGCTATTTCCATCTCCACAAATAGCCGATAATATACTGAAAATGTGTATGCAAGATCCTAAAATGAAAGCAAACAATCTAGAGAAACCCTAAACAATAAACCCTAATTGCTTATAATTGAAAAAGTAAATGCTTTAAATACACAATACAAAAGTGATCTAAATCATGAATATGGATCAAAATGAAGCTTATGCAGAGACATGAAAACAACATGAAACCATTGTTGGTATTATGGATGACTTCTTCATGTATTGCATTGGTTTTGTCATTGATGTCAACACTTATCTTTCTGGAGGTCTACATTATTGATTTGGCACTCTGGTTATATTGGTTTATTGATAAATCGACACATTGTGGTCCCGACATGGATATTGGCTTATTCATAGTTACTGGTATATGTTTGACCGACAACTTAGGAAATTGATGATGACTTGTTATCATCTAGAGATCATTTGGTTATGTTAGAGACATGCATTGGATGTTTGCATTTGGTGTTTTGCATATTGGTCTGATCGGGTTCACATATTTGCCTTAATCGACAGATAGGTCCAAGTTATGAACTGACATAGGAAAACATGTTCCAGATCAACATGACATGATTTGAAAATGATTTATTGATTGAATAATGTGTAAATGTATTGAGGCTGACATATTGTATTGCACCAAGGCTTAATTTGTAAATGATTTAAATGTAATATCTTTTGGGAGCCGACCTAATGATTAAGTCTTAGGTTTTGTATAAATAAATGTAAGATCTTATTTGGAAGAAGTGTGTGTGTGTGTGAGTGTGCATATATTGAAGACCATTGTGAAGAGAGAAAATAAGCAAATCCTTGTGTGAATCATACATATATCATGTGAAGGTTGAAGGAAGGTTGTTAAAGGTTATGAAGGTGTTTGGTCCTCTTGTTTAGAAGTTGAACCAGTACTGAATCTAGCATTGAAGATGCTAAATTGAAGCAATACATTGTTATTGGATTTAACCATCCAACTGTGTAGTTAGTGTGACTCCTAATCTTGTGATTGAGTAGTGAGCTCTAGGCGGTTGACCTTTCTGCATGTGTAGACCCCATTATTCTATTCATTTACTATCTGCAGTAGTATCATCTAATTGTGGATAAGGTTTCCCACCATGGTTTTTCCCCTTACTGGGTTTCCACATCAAAGTCTTTGTATCATGTGTTGTGGATGTTGTTTCTCTTTCTGTTTTATGCATTAAGTTGTACTGGTAATACTATAATTGTTAATTTGTTTTACGGTCACTGAGTTTTAAGTTGGAATAATTTGTTTTGCATTGTAATTTATTGACAACTGATTCACCCCCCCACCCCCCCCACTCTTAGTTGTCCTTCCTGGTTCCTAACAATTGGTAGCAAAGCCTAGTCCTCTTTTTGTGGAAGCCTAACAACTTGAGGAGATCCTATGGCAACAAATATCTTTAGGAAAGACAATCCCAAACTTGATAGAATTAACTATGGTATATGGAAGACCAGAATGGAGACACATCTGAACTGCATTGGAAGAGATATATGGGATGTTACAAAGAATGGCTATGTTGCTCCTAATCAGAATAACCCTAATCCACCAACCTTAGCTAAAGACTTGGAGAATGATTGCAAAGCAAGATAAGCACTTCAGAGCACATTATCATATCAAAAAATCATGGGATTATTAGACAAATCTACAACAAAAGCTATTTGGGATAAACAGGAAACATTGAATGAAGGAGATTCCATTGTCAAAATTGAAAAACCGAAATGTTACCGCATCAGGTATGAAAATTTAAAAACGGAAAAGGATGAAAGAATTTCTGCATTTATGGAAAGAGTTAACGAATTTGTTTTAGGAATACAATGTTATGGAGGATCTTTAAGTGAAGATGAAATTGTTTCTAAAGTTTTAAGAGATTTGCCATCGGCTTACAAAATGAAAGTAACAATTATTAATGAGTTGAGAACAATGCCAAATACATCGGTATCTAGAGATACTCTGGTTGGAAAACTTTCAACATTTGAGCTTGAAGAATTTGGTCTTGCTACTACAGTCAAGACTGATATAGGCTTCAAAGAATCAACATCATCATCATCATCATCATCATCATCATCTGACAAATTTGATTGGAAAGCACTTTATGAAAAAGAACTTGAAGATATCAAAAGAGAAAATGAAGAACTTGAAGCACTATTTTCAAGGAAGATGCCTAGAGGTCCAATAGGAAGTATGTATGAAGGTAATGAACCTTTCAAATGTTTTAATTCCAATAAAGTTAGTCATATGGCATCTAGGTGTCCTGATAGACATTCAAGACTAAGAGATAAGACAAAGAGAACATATAAGCCTAACCCTCAATATCAGAGATATAAATTTAAGAAAAACAGAGATAAGTCATGTTACTATGCAGATGAAGGTGTTACAGATGATTCCGATGAAGATCTAGAAGATAGTGGATGGGAATTTGTTGCAATAAAAGAAGATCATATGACACCTATTGTTAAATCGATAGAGAAGGCATTAGCAACAAAAAATAAAGAAATGCATGAATGGATCATTGACAGTGGATTCTCGCATCATATGACTGGTGATAAAGTAAATTCTTATCATTACAGAAATATCATGGAGGTCTAGTAAGATTTGGAGATGACAAAGCTTGTTCAATCAAAGGAAGAGGCACTATATTATTGGATGGTAAGCACAATACTGACAATGTTTATTATGTTGAAGGTTTAAAGCATAATCTTTTGAGTGTTGGTCAGTTAGTGGGAAAAGGATTTCAATTACAATTCAAGAATGGAAAATACAAAATCATAAACCGAACTTGATTGGAAATTGTAACTGGTAATCAAACTAAAGGTAATATCTTTCACTTGAATACCAGTGATAGGACATGTTTGATTGCTCATATTGATGAAAGTTGGTTATGACATAAAAGACTCCGTCATGTGAATTTTGATTGCATTGTAAAGATCAGTTCAACCAAGGTAGTAAGGGATTTACCTAAGATTGTGAAACTTCATAATCCAGTATGTAAGGAATGTCAAATGGGAAAGCAAGTTAGAACAATATTTAAGAGCATTTATGAGAAATCCAATAATATTCTTGATTTAATTCACACTCATTTATGTGGTCTAGCAAGAACAAGAAGTCCTCAAGGTGATAGATACTTTATGCTAATAATTGATTATTATTCTAGAATGGGTTGGGTTACTTTTCTCAGGGAGAAATCAGAAGCTTTTGGAAGATTCAAGATATACAAGGAAATGGTAGAGAATGAAACCGGCAAGAAAATCAAATGTTTGAGATCCGATCAAGGAGGAGAATTCACATCTAGGGAATTCAATGCATTTTGTGAAGAGAATGGAATCAAAAGACAACTATCAGCACCCCAGACACCCCAATAGAATGGAGTTGTCGAAAGAATGAACAAAACTATACTAGATGTAGCAAGATCCATGATGATGGAAGAAAATCTACCTCATATGTATTGGAGAAAAATAGTAGATACAATGGTCTATACTTTCAACAGAGTTCACATCAAAGGTAAAACCAATAAGACCCCTTATGAACTATGGTTCAGTCATATTCCTACTCTTAAAATATTTCAGAATATTTGGAAGCAAATGCTATATTAAGAGAGATGAGTCTATTGGAAAATTTGATCCTAGAAGTGATGAAGGAATATTTCTTGGTTATTCAACTAGAAGCAAGGCATATCGATGTTATAATAAAATATTGCACAAAATCATTGAAAGTAATAATGTGAAGATAGATGAACATTTTAGAGGAGAATCAAGATCTATAGGTTCTGAACCAGAAGTAGAAATGATTATAAATGAACCAGCATGGATTGTAGTAGAACATAATGAAGAACCAGTCACACCAGCATCATCAAAAAACTCAATCGTGACTGAAGAACAACAACATGTGAATGGAAATTAGAATAAACCCAGGTGTGTAAGATTGAACCATTTAGAAAATCAGATAACTGGAAATAAAAATCAAGGTGTTTTGACAAGACGAAGATTGGAAAAAGAAGAGGTATGTTTAATTTCTCAAGTTGAACCAACATCAATTGTTGAAGCATGTAAAGATAAACATTGGATAAAAGCAATGGAAGAAGAATTAGAACAGATTGAAACGAAAAATACTTGGACATTAGTTCCCCAGCCTAAAGAAAAAAATGTAATTGGAACTAAATGGGTATTTAGAAATAAACTTTAATGAAGACAGTGAAGTAATCAGAAATAAATCAAGATTAGTTTGTAAAGGTTATTCTCAGAAAGAAGGAATTGATTATAATGAAACCTTTGCATAGATAGCCAGAATTGAAGTAGTAAGACCGTTTCTTGCATCTGCAGCTCACAAGAACTATAAGGTTTATCAGATGGCTGTAAAATGTGCATTTTTGAATGTCGATCTTGAAGAAGAAGTTCAAATTGAGCAGTCTAATAGATTTTCATTAATAGTTGATAAGGATGTGGTTTGCAGATTAAGAAAAACTTTATATAGATTGAAGCAAGCTCCCAAAGCTTGGTATGCTAGACTGGATAAATATCTTTTAAAGCTTGGATACACCAAAGGTAATGCTGACAATAATTTGTATTACAAAATTATCATTGATGACATTTTGGTTATTGAAGTATTTGTGGATGATATCATTTTTGGAGGAGAAGAAGAGCTATGCAAAGATTTTGCTAATAAGATGTAGGAAGAATTTGAAATGTCTATGATTGGAGAGATAAATTTTCTTCTGGGTTTGCAGATTTCTCAAATAGATAAAGGTATATTCATTTGTCAAACAAAAGACTTGAAGGAAATTTTGAAAAAATTTGGAATGGAAAACTCCAAATCGATAAGCACTGCTCTGACTACAACAGATAAATTGACATCAAAGGATGATTCAGCTCCTATAAATCTGACAAGGTACATATATATGATTGGAGGGTTACTATACTTAACACAAACTAGACCTAATATAATTAATTTTGTATGTATTGTTTCAATATTTCAAAGCAATCCTAAAGAAAATCATGAAACTGCAGTAAAAAGGATTTTTCGGTATCTGCAAGGCAAAACAAATATCAGTTTATGGTATCCTAAGGATGACAATTTTGAGTTATGTGCATATACAGATGCAAATTGGGAAGGAGACGTGGATGATAGAAAGAGTACCATTGGCAACACATTCTTTCTTGGCAGAAGATTAATTTCACGGATCAACAAGAAGAAGACTTGCACATCATTATCTACAACAAAAGTAGAATATGTTGCAGCAACAACTAATTGCACTCAGGTATTATGGATCAAACAAATATTGAAGGATATCAAGGTAAAATGCAAAGAACCAGTAATTATTTACAGTGATAACTCAACAGCAATAGATATATCAAAGAATTTGGTATTTCACTCTAAAATAAAGCATGTTTCTATTAAGTATAAATTTTTGAAAGAAAACATTGAAGCAAATGAAGTGAGATTGGTTTATGTGAACACTAAAGAGCAAATTGCAAATATTTTTACAAAGCCTTTGCCTAAGGAAACATTTGAATATCTAAGAGAGAAGCTTGGGGTAATCACCCCATCAGTAGAGACTTAAATGATGAAGATTGGCATCAAACCGATAGGGACTAACAGAAAAACCTTTTTCCGGCTTGATGAAGGAGAGCTACTGCTTAGGGGGAGTAGTTAGTTGTATGTTATGTTTTGATTTTTAACCACTTTGGCATTTGATGTCAAAGGGGGAGAGATGTCTATGGAAAAACATTGTACTTTGAAGATGTATTTTATTTTTGGTTATATTGCTTCTATTTTTGGTATAGAACTTTGCGTTGATTTATTTAAGGGAGATTGTTGGCATTCTTTTTTGACATTTAGATTGTTTTCCATCTAGTGTTGCCATCAATGCTAAAGGGGGAGATTATTGGTATTATGGATGACTTCATCATGTGTTGCATTGGTTTTGTCATTGATGTCAGCACTTATCTTATTGGAAGTCTACATTGTTGATTTTGTACTTTGGTTATATTCATTTGTTGATGAACCAACACATTATGGTCCCGACATGGATATTGACTTATGCACAGTTACTGGTATATGTTTCACCGGTAGCTCAGGAAGTTGATGATGACTTGTTATCATCTGGAGATCATTTTGTTATGTCAAAGACATGGATTGGATGTTCGCATTTGGAATTTTGCATATTGGTCTGACTGGGTTCACATATTTGCCTTAACTGGTAGATAGGTCCAAGTTATGAACCCGCATAGGAAAACATGTTCCAGATCAGCACGACATGATTTGGAGATGATTTATTGATTGAATAATGTGTAAATGTATTGAGGCTAACATATTGTATTGCACCAAGGCTTAGTTTGTAATTGATTTAAATGTAATATCTTTTGGGAGCCGACCTAATGATTAGGTCTTAGGTTTTGTATAAATAATTGTAAGATCTTATTTGGAAGAAGTGTGTGTGAGTGTGTGTATATTGAAGATCATTGTGAAGAGAGAAAATAAGCAGATCCTTGTTTGAATCACGCTGATATCATCTGAAGGTTGAAGGAAGGTTGTTAATGGTTATGAAGGTGTTTGGTCCTCATGCGCAAAGTTTAAACTGATACTGAATCTGGTATTGAAGATGCTAAATTGAAACAGTACATTATTATTGGATTTAACCATCCAATTGTGTAGTTAGTGTGACTCCTAATTTTGTGATTGAGCAGTGAGCTCTCGACAGTTAGCCTTTTTGCATGTGTAGACCCCATTATTTTATTCACTTACTATCTGTAGTAGTATCATCTAATTATGGGTAAGGTTTCCCATCGTGGTTTTTCCCCTTACTGGGTTTCCACGTCAAAATATCTATATCATGTGTTGTGGATGTTGTTTCTCTTTCTATTTTATGAATTAAGTTGTAATGGTAATACTATAATTATTAATCTATTTTACTGATAGTGAGTTTTAAGTTGGAATAATTTATTTTGGGTTGTAATTTATTGACAACTGATTCACCCCCCTCTCTCAGTTGTCCTTCCCGGTTCCTAACAACCATACCCAACCCCAAGGGAGAGGTACAAGTCAATCATCATTCGGTGATCGCCTATTATTTTTCTACATCTTCAAAAGCCCCCAATTGAGAAAATGATGCTTGATGAATGTTTGATGGATGAATGTTGAATGTTGTTGAAGAGTTCAAAGATCTACTCTTTCACTTCAAAGAAGGCTCTAATGATCCAAAAAATAGCTCTTAGATTCTTAGAAAAAGAACCCTTCAAATGAAGAAAGAGAGCTCTTAACTATGAAACCCTAGATCTTAATTTCATGTTTAGGCTAACCTAGGATTTGAATTTCCTGCTAATCTTTTGGGGTTAATAATTGTTATATCATAGGATTATGGTCTCAAAATTTCAAGTAAAAATCCAAGGTCCATGTGCATTCCCACCACGGTCTGACCAAATTTTCACCAAATTTTTGGGGCTGTTAGATATGATTATATTAGAGTGCATCCCAAAGTTACATCTGATTTTGAGATGTTTTGATATGCAAAATCAAGCCTAAACGGTCGAAATAAGACATAATTAGGATTTATGATTAAATGATTTAGTGGAGGAATAAGATGAAAAGGGGCATGCTTAGGGTAAAGGGCCCAATTTTATAACATGTAAAGTGATGAAACATGACTCTAGATTTAATTAAATTAATTAATTAGATGCTTAAAGGGGAATTAGAAATGCAAGATGCAAGACACACTAAGGCGGGTGCTACCCTAAGTGTGAAATTGTAAAACCCTAGCAAGGGTGTATAATTTACGACACTCCATTTAGCCCCCACTTTAACCATCATATGAGACTACATGCATATGCAAGATAAAGTATAGAAAAGTAAACATTTTTTGAAAAAGGATAAACCATAAGTTGTCAGACAAAGCCCCCAGGGGTATTTGCAGTACACAATTAGGAACCACACCCTACAAAACCACATGTTAGATTGCAAAATCACCTAATTTTTATTAAGGAAGGTGATAAAATTAGTGGGTATCTATATGCTCCACTATTTCGGCTTCCTTATTAGTGAGGTGAAATAGGGTATCATGATTAGCACAATGAATTGTGATAAAGATTTTGACAAAGAAAGTTTACAACAAGGCTTGATCACTCATCCAAGCATGTTATGGAACTAATGTAGGGTGAGAGGGTGAACTCACAATTCCAATGCCAATGATAGTGTGAGAATTAGAGCTTCCTAGCTCAAGATATGATAGAGTGAAGAAAAAGTGCAAAAAATAGGGTTTTAACTTAAAAACATAAAGCAAAAAAGTTCATAACACATAAATATGAAAGTGACACCTTCATTTATCACTTTTTAACTTTTTTGGCACTATTCACTAAAGAGGAGCCCACATATTAGCCATCATGCATTGATTCTGACCTAAGCGACCTACGTGGATGGAGATCTTGTGCCAGTCCATACTCACCGACCGACCATTCAACGAGGTGAGTTGATCTTTCATCAACTCCATTTAACTTTTTCATGCTTTCACAGATTTAGGGATGATGATGTCATTGCCAATACTGGGTCTGGGCCCCCTCTTCAAACACCTAGGGGTCCTAGGGCACCCTGGTCCCCCTACAACACCCTGGTCCCAAGGGGGTGCCCTGGTCCTCTTAGGGCACCCTGGTCCCATCTGGGCACCCTAGTCCTACCTGGGCACCCTGATCCCAGTAGGGCACCCTGGTCCACTTAGGTCACCCTCATCCCTGTTCAGGACGACTAGTGGCAACACGAGATCAGACGATTGAATTTTAGAATAGATAGCATGATTGTATTGATTAGATGGTAATGATAATGATTTATTATTGATGATAGAATGTTTTTCTTTTTGTAGACACTACCATACATCCGCGAGCATACTGCTGACCTCACCTTATGGAGCCTTCAGGAGCAGATCCCAAGGCTGATAGTGGGGGAGAGGGAGTTGTTGTATGCAGTGGGCTTGTGGGATGTGATGACTATGTCGACAATCAGACTCCATTCTACGATGTTGATGGCATTGATATAGAGATGGGATGCAGACACCTCGACATTCTTGTTACCTATGGGGGAGATGACGGTCACCTTCAAGGATGTATACCGCATCTTGCGTCTTCCCATTAGGGGGAGACCATGAGATATCGATCCAATCATACTGAGGATTGTAAGAGAGAGTAGGTGTATGTTATGGGGAGAGTGATACTCACTGAGACGAGGGGTTGTATCATGGTTAGCTAGCTCCTACACCCTACTGACAAGGTTCCATTAGTGATGCGACTCATGATCATGACCCTTGCATTAGCCGTGTGCCCTAATGGGTGCGACACACATATGCATGGATGATTCATCTACACTATCTGAGCGATGAAGAGAAATAGGAGGGTATACTCTTTGGGTTGGAGCATGCTTGTGCGTCTCTATCACGACCTTGGGGAGTATGTGTTTGGGTAGGGATGCAATCTAATGTCATGAAAACTAATATAGGTATGGATATTCGAGCATATTACCTGCATGAGGCCTTTTGGATCCCATATAGACTTAGTCCCAGAGAAGACTAGGGTATTTTCTTATCCACTTACCTGCAAGTGGTGATTCGGCAATCTCCTGCATTGGAGGTTGAGCTTAGACAAATTGATAGTGGGCAGTCATATGGAGACCCCACCTTAGGATGTACATGTGGGTAGGGATACACAAAGAGATGTTCAACATGTAGAGGAACCATCTACTAGAGGGGTGGTATAGCCACATAGTCATTCCCTTCTACTTCGACTGAGTTTGATGACAATTTGAGTTTGAGCAGTGCATTCCTACTAATGTGCCTGTGTACATCCAACATTCACGCATGAAGCCGAGGCTAGGAGCCATTCCTAGGCCTACCTATGATGAGATCAACATCACAGATTCAGATGGGTCTGATCGGGACATTGCAATAGACTATAGAGATGATTCGGGCATGTTGTTAGGCCCAATATGGAAAGATAATGTACTGAGAGGGGAGGGGTGACTCAGTACTTCAAAACCTTTTATCAACAATAACTTCACTGTTATGCATAAACCAAAAACTATTGCAACATAACATAAAGCTAAAACAAATAAATAACAATCATACATGATTCACTCCATAACTCATATATTTTGGTTATGCAGAAACTCTTGGTTAGAGAGAAAAACTGCGGTGGGGATGGCACCCACAACTTCACTACTGCAATAATAAAGAGTGCTTGGTTAGAGCTACATGTTCAGCTATTTCTGATAGCTTACCCTATTAGGAGTATTAATATCTTTAGATCTACCTTGCTAAAGGATTTTACAACACTTATTCTAAATGCTACACCTAGTTAAATGCTTTACAATTTATAGAATTTGTTAGAGTCTTTTACCCTGTTAAAGGTTTCTCTTACAACTTCAAAATATTACAATAAATCATTACAAATATCTGCAACTTTACATCTAGAATGTTATAGCAGATTCTATGTGCTCAAAGTGAGATTACCTTGCTTATAGCATACCTCGGTAACCCATACAGTAACTCGGTAAACCTTTCTGTTTACTCTGTTCTTTGACTGTTCTCTAAAATCGTTCTTGGTGACCTCTGTGTCTCTGTAACAGTCATAACACTCAGTGTTTTCTTATGTATCACACATTTCTTGCTTCATACACCTCTATATATCTCTCTCTCTATCACTATATCCATCTTCTATCTGATCTCAATCCATGCTGTATAAATAGATCTCTTATGTCGGTGATTTGATTCATTACTTTAATCTTACAAACATGATTTATTGAATGAATAACCATACAAAATATTTCATTGGCTAGATGACCTCAAAATCATACACAATCCTTAAGTGCAATTTCCAATGTGATAACGGTTCTATGTTCCTCGATCTTGTAACACGTTTCCAGATGTGTGTCTAGGTTCAATGAATCTAGTAAAACATTTCACTCAGTGTGTATCAACTCGGTGTGTCATTATTGCTGCTCGGTAGACATAGAATGATACTCGGTAGACAACTCGATGTATACTAGGCTTTGTGAATACTTTCTTCTTTAACCAACTTTTCTGTGCATACCGACTGAATGTTTCGGTAGAGGTAACTGACTAGAGTATATAGAATGACTTTGGATATAAAACTAATGGCAACTATAATAAGTAGTAACAATCTCCCCTTTTGACATTAGTTGAGATGTTTGACAAAACTACTTTCAAAGTCATAACTCAAAAATCTATATACTTGCAAAATTTGACTAAACAGACAGTATATACATTAGTCAATGAAATAGTATATTTAGATATACTCCACTTATCACTATACTATACAAAATTCTGATTTTGCATGCTCGGTGATCAATGTTCTGTGATAACTACTCGGTTCACTGCTCTGTTCTCTGTTCCCTGTCAAAATTGACTCAGCATTTGAATACTCTGTTTTGCTCGGTAATTGACTGTGCATTTGAATACTCTGTTTTGCTTGGTATATACTCCCCCTATATACTACATTCCCTTGTATACTTTGATATGATACTCACTCCCCCTTTTTGACAAACATCTAAACTTAGTTGCCATTCGGTGGTGGCAACTGGTCAAAAATGGATTTGTACTTTGTCTTGGCATTGGTGAGAGCGGTAGAGAGGGCATCCTTAACACTGTCCATAAGTGAATTCTAAGCTGTAATGTCAGCTAATAGTGAGATGAGTCCATCTAAGGTGCTTCCCTCTTGCTAAGTGGATAGGGAGGTAGCTTTGTTGATCTGCTCTTGGACAGATGAAAGATGAGGAAGGAATAATGTTTGAAGTGTCATTATGTCCATCCTTATCTTGTGTTCTTCATTCCTTAGGTACAATTATTGAGCCATGAGCTGTTGTAGCTTGGTATAAAAATTTTGAATGGAATGTGGCTCAATAGTCAACTTATTAGAGAGATCGGTGATCTCTTTCTCAATTGCTTGTGTTTTATTTTTGATGTCCTTAAGGAATAGAGAGAATGTATAGAGTTTCTGAAATAAATAAAGAATGTGCTTGAGTTGAGGGGTCAACTTAGCAATAAATTTGACAAGTTTAACTTTGCCAATGGCAATAGCTTTCTGTACCTCTTCAATCATTTTTGCAGTGAGATCCTTGTCTTTTAACTTGCTCAAATATTCGGATGCATCTACTCCAGATGTCTCTATCTTGGTTAGGAGTTCATCTAGTTGAATGTGGATGGCTGCATCTTTGGTTACTATAGCTTCAGGTAGCATGTCGGTTAAGAGTGCTTTCACCTTTTAAATTACTTTATTTTTCTTTTGAATAGCCATTTGCTTCTCCTGTTCGGCTTTGGCTTTGCATAGTTCTTTGAATTCAATGAGTGCTTGCCCTTTTAATTTGGATATATCAACATTGGGAAACACTATTGGTTTAGACAAATCTAATTTGAAACTATTATTTTTCATCTTCTTTTCTTTACCTTTCGTCGGTTGAACTAAAACAATGGCTTGTGAGGCTTGATGACCCTCAATAGGTTGCTCGGTAGAGGCAACACTTTGGTTAGTTCCTTTAACCTCTGATGTAGCCTTTGTTGTGTCCTTCGGTGCTTCAGTGCTTGGGGTCTTAGATGTAATATTTTCAATGCTAGAAGGAACTTGTGAAGACTGTTCCCCGGTGGCCTGAGAAGTAGTTTCTCCTTCTATAGATTTGTGACCTTCTGTCCCTTGTTCAGTATCTTGAGGGGCCTCGGTTGAAGTAGACTGAGTGACTGGAGGATAGGGCTGAACTTGCTCCAAAATTGACTGACTAGATACTAGTTTGGCATATGCATTTCCTTCGATCATTTCCTATTCAGATGCCTCAGTTTCCATGATATCCTCATCTACTTGTATAGTGTCAGCAGGGTCCTGCTCGGTGATATCAGGAACTTGCTCAGTGACATCATCTATTTCAACTTCAGCTTGTTCACCAGCATTCTTGATGTGAAATATTTCCTGCCATTTTTCTTTAGTCTCATTCTCTACATCCAAGTAAAGGCCATTCATCAATTTCAAGGCTCTTTGCTTGACTAGGAATTTTGTGTGGCAGTTTTTCAGATGTTTGGTGATCTCATCTACCGACATGTCTGGGAAAAGATGTACCAAACTTCTTTCTCTCATCTATTTCTCTAAATCCATGGCATACTTCCACTTGTTGTCAATATGCAAGTATAATTCATTTGGAAGTGACTTAGATAATTCCAATGGAGCCAATCAGAATTTCAATAGTGTGCAGATGACAACTTCTTCTATTTGTCTCTTTTCATCATCAGATCTGGATTCATATTTAACATATCTGAATGCTCCAAATCCACCATATTGCTTTAGATTAGCACAAAAATTAACACTATGTACATTTACCTTTTTGCTCTTGACAATCTGAAATTTACTTGCATCTTTAGATTCAGTGTCACTAGACTCTTTGGTCAAAATGAGTCTCCGAGTAGATTTCTTGTAAGTTTTTGTTACCTTGGGTGCGACACCACTCTTTGTTTTCTTACTCGGTGAAGTTGCAGATGCTCTTGTGTTAGGTCACTTTGCAAGAGGAGTTGGTGATACTTTTGATGTATCCTGTTTCTTTCTTTTCAACACTTTTCCCTTAGGAAATTCGGTGCTCAGTGTTATAGCTGCCTCTTAGGCTTCAGATTCCTCTTCGGTGATTACTATAGTTCCCTTGACAGGTGTGGAGGAAGAACCTTCTCCAAATTTCTCCGTTAATGTCTTAATCATCTTTGTTGCCTTCCTTGTAGCCTTGGGTACTACAATGCTCATTTTTACTTTTTCCTTCACTTCTTCATATGTTCCATACCTCAGCTTGCTAGCATGCCTTGGTAATGTCAGAAAAGCATCTATCTGCTATTGTGTGATGTCAAAATCAATCTCATAACCCATAGGTGGTAAAGATTGAGTTCTCGGTTCCACAACATTAACATAGCAGTAATCAGTGTCCACTTCAAAACATATGTCATCCTTATATTTCTCTACTAGCTGGGGTGGAATTCGGTACCTATTATGCATCTTCTCTTGAAACTTGCTAAAATAATCATCCATAATATCATTAAAATTATCACCTAGCTTCTTGATGAAGTCATTGATTTGATGGGTGATTGGTCGGTGTAGCTTCCAAACAACTTTACCGACTGATGGAAATAATTTCTCAAAATAGAAAAACATACATATTAACAATGATCCAAACTTTAGTGTATTCGCTGAATTGTTCTTCTTTGGCTTCCTTATGGTATTGAGATTCTCAAACAATTTTTTCAACAATACCTCACATAAATCAATTTTCATGCCTTTCTTCAAAATTTTATAAGCTAAGTCTACTGCTGCACAAGGTACACTGTTTTTCCTTGCTGACTGGAAGAAACAATAACCTATTACTCTAATGGAAAACTTTAGCTCTACATCAATGACATTGTTCAATTTCAGTCCTCTGCAATCAGATTCTACTCTGGTTAAACTGATCAATTCCTTCTGTGATATCATTTTCTGAGCTCGACCATGATCATAAATAGGGTAACCGGTGATCAAATGAATGATTTCCTTGGTGATCTTAAATGGTTGCTCTTCTAGCCACATGAAGTCATCATGAACTTTGCTTAGAACAAAATTAACCCACTGGGGTTTGAATACATAGGGATAGGTTAGGGCTTTGGTCAATCTCTTGATTCTGATGTGTTCATATTTGCTATCCATTTTACCATCGGTACACAGTTCATCATATGTGTCTTTGATCTCAACATGACCTAGTTCTTCAACTCGACACTTAGTGAAGAATCTTACATCCTCGACTAATAAAACTCTATCCGGAATGAGTGAAAATGCAGTTTTTGTCATCCAGTTCAGATGCAATTTTGGGAGTTAAAGAGTATTTCAGTGAGGGCTTTTTGATGTTCTCAACAACAATGGGATTTTGGATCTTAGGTGCCATTGCAGATTTTAGATAAATACTAACAAAAGATTCGTAGGGTTTGAAGACTTTCAAATGGTAGATGCTTCCTACTTAGCAAATAAAGATAACTTGATATGATCGGTAAACTATCTTGATAATGCGTTGTGATTGATGTAAATACCTTTGAATTTGCTCGGGAGGTGGTTTGATCGCCTTTGATTTGCTTTCCTCTGCTCTCTTGAAATTTGGTGAGTGAAAAATGACCACGCAATAGCTTTAAGTATTCATTGTTCCTTAGCGGGCTTCGTGCAGTTAGGTCAAGAGACATTAAATGCACTCGGTACCACTTCCTTTCTATGCTTTTACCAAGTAGCCAGTCTTCTTGTATTCACCAACTAGACAAGCTTCCAAAAGACTTGATAGAATTTCAAATTTTCTAATTCATCTTTAATTATGCAGATTTTGAATTAAGTGCATGATGAAATAGGAACTTTTAAGATTTGACATGTGAAAGAATGTAGTCCCTTCATACCTTTACCAATTAATTTGGAATAGGTGCACCTAACTAGGTAGGTAAGGTGCTTTCTTCTTTTGACATGATTTCCTTCTTTTTCCAAATCATCTATAATTTGCCTTTTATTTCTTCAAAATCTCCTCTAGGTTGATCTCTGCAATCTCTAGCCAAGTGTCCAACTTTGTGACAATGAAAACATGCCATACCAGGATTTCTCCATGATCTTCGGTTGTTCATTCCAAACCTTATAAAGCAGTTGGCACTTATATGCCCATATCTTCCACAACATTCACACCATATCCTTGTATTGTAATCCCATGGTACTACAGAATATTGTTGGTAAGGATCTATGTGAGTTTGGTAACCTCTAGCATTTGCTCGATGTGCAGACCACATATAGTTCTTTTTCTTAAGCCAACACTTCTCAGTACTATGTCCATATCTATTGCAGTTTTTACAAAACCCTTTGAATTTTGCCTTCTGATAATTGTTAACAGTCTTTGTCCTACATTGATTAGATGTGTGACCATATTTATTGTAGTTGTAACAATAACCATTAGACTTAGTGACATTCGGTTGCTTACCTTTTCTGATTTGGCACAAGTTAGCAGTATGACCTTGATTTCCATAGTAGTTGCAAATAGGCTTCTTTCCTTTGATATTCTTCTTATTTCTAGCTTGCTTTGATGATTCTCCTCTCTTAGTTGTACGAATTACTTTCTTGGTAGAGTCTTTTCCTTTATAACTGAGTCGTGCATCTTTGTTGGGTCTTCTTATATTCAGCTGCTCATCCAACATCTTTGATGCTTCATAACTCTTTTTTAGTGTTTCCTTGGATTTCTTTTCTGTTTCAAGTTCATCGGTCAACCTTGATACTTCAAGTTTCAATGCTTGATTCTCATCATCCTTCAGATTTTCTTCATGATGTGCATAACCCAATTGATCTGACAGATTTTGTTGAATCCCAGTCAACCTTGTGATTTCATCATTCTTTTCAGATACTAATGCTTCAAGCTGTTGTTTATCTCTTTCCAGATCCCTTACTTTATCTTTAGCTGTCCTCAATGCATCAAGATTTTCAGTCATCTGTGTGCTAAAATGTTCATGTCCTCTTTTCATTGCTTTTAGCTGATCAGTTAGTGCTTTGTTCTTTTCTTTCAGTTCTCTAATCATCTCTTCAGTCTCTTCAGATATACTATTCTTAGATGATGTTTCAATTTGTTCCACTAGCTCTTGAGAGTCCTGTAAATCATCAGATAATCTTCTTCTCACTTTCAATGAATTTTGCATTTGTCTTTGCATGTCTGCAATCACTTGATTAGCATGATCCAACTCTTCTTGTAAATATACTATTCTCCGAGATTACTTGTAGCCTTCCATTGATAAGATCTTTCTCTTTAGGCTGTTAAACCCTTTTCCAAGATTCAAGCTCTGATACCAATTGTTAGGCCCAATATGGAAAGCTAATGTACTGAGAGGGGAGGGGTGAATCAATACTTCAAAACATTTTATCAACAATAACTTCACTGTTATGCATAAACCAAAAACTGCTGCAACTTAACATAAAGCTAAAACAAATAAATAACAATCATACATGATTCACTCCATAACTCATATATTTTGGTTATGCAGAAACTCTTGGTTAGAGAGAAAAATTGTGGTGGGGATGGCACCCACAAATTCACTACTGCAATAATAAAGAGTGCTCAGTTAGAGCTACATGTTCAACTATTTTTTATAGCTTACCCTTTCAGGAGTATTAAGATCTTTAGATCTACCTTGCTAAAGGATTTTACAACACTTATTCTAAATGTTGCACCTGGTTAAAGGCTTTACAATTTATAGACTTTTTTAGAGTCTTTTACCCTGTTAAAGGTTTCTCTTACAACTTCAAAATATTACAATAAATCATTACAAATATCTGCAACTTTACATCTGAAATGTTATAGCAAATTCTATGTGCTCAAAGTGAGATTACCTTGCTTATAGCATACCTCAGTAACCCATAAAGTAACTCGGTAAACCCTTCTATTTACTCTGTTCTTTGACTGTTCTCTGAAATCCTTCTTGGTGACCTTTGTGTCTCTGTAATAGTCATAACACTCAGTGCTTTCTTATGTATCACACATTTCTTGCTTCATACACCTCTATATCTCTCTCTCTGTCACTATATCCGTCTTCTATCTGATCTCAATCCATGTTGTATAAATAGATCTCTTATGTTGGTGATCTGATTCATTGCTTCGATCTTACAAACATGATTTATCGAATGAATAACCATACAAAATATTTCATTGGTTAGATGACCTCAAAATCATACACAATCCTTAAGTGCAATTTCCAATGTGATAACGGTTCTATGTTCCTCGATCTTGTAACACATTTCCAGATGTGTGTCTAGGTTCAATGAATCTGGTAAAACATTTCACTCAGTGTATATCAACTCGGTGTGTCATTATTGCTGCTCGGTAGACATAGAATGATACTCGGTAGACAACTCAGTGTATACTGGGCTCTGTGAATACTTTCTTCTTTAACCTACTGTTATGTGCATACCAACTGAATGTTTTGGTAGACGTAATCGACTAGAGTATATAGAATGATTTTGGATATAAAACTAATGGCAACTATAATAAGTAGTAACACACACACCAGTGGTACATCACATGGTGGGGGAGGAAATACCCTGGATCCATCTTCCTAGTAGAATTCCCTGGAGGGAACCTTGGACCATGGAGACAAATAGGCAATAGAGAGGGATCCAATACATTTGAGGAGGGCTCAGATGATTAGGCTGACAACATAGGAGAGTAAGAGGCAGGCGGAGATGAAGATGACCTTGACACGAGAGAGGGAGATCAGGATGGAGATGATGAGGAGGACAAAGAGGAGGAGGATGAGGATTAGGAGGAGGATGAGGAGGAGGAAGACAAGGAGGATGAGTCAGATGCAGTTCCTCATCATTCCAGGGAGGATACCATAGCCCTAGATCCACTAAGCCTCCCATTACAAGTGAAGAAGGACCCTATAAGGGGTACTGATCCTATTTCCCATCATCCCATACCCACTGTACAAAGAGAGTACAAGTGTGGAGACCCTAGTGGGTCCTAGTCTCAGACTGTCTCTTTCCATGATCCCTATTGGTGAGAGGGAGATCTAGGTAAGGTGTCCTATTATTGATTAAATTGTGTATCTTACTTGTTTAGATTTGATAATATAGAATGTGACTGATAAAAATTCCTCTCTTTCTTGCTAACATCTAGGAGTGGCTTTCTCTTATTCATAATGCAGTGACGAACATCATCATGAATGCGCACATTCTTAGTTCCTCACAGATATTGCACAGATCCTATAGGATTACAAGGTGACATGAGGACCTTTTCTCCCATATTCAAACAAAGATGGAGGTCCTACAAGAGAGATTATGATAGACAAAGTGTGACCTAGTAGTGTCACAGATAGAGGTAGCCACATACCATGGGGTTATGATGGAGACAGATCCCAGGAGCTCCTCACAGAGTCACTCGCGGTCCACATCATGATACACCCCCATGGGGCCACCCCCACAACCAAATCAGGAGGGGCCATCTAGCCACCATCCCCAAGATACTAGTCCTAGGGATAGGAGATGATCTTGATATATTGATGTATACATTATGATGCTCATGGATATGTTATTTTAATGCTTAAATAATATATGCATTGCTTAGATTAGAAGTAACATATTTAGTGATGAACATGTATGTCTAATTTAATTTCCATGTGATTGATCTCTCAATGCTTCATGATTAAATTGATACATGTGTGATTTAATTAAATAACTAAGTATTTAATTAAATGTTACTTTGATGATGCAAAAGAAGAATATATTAAGCCTAAGAACTATATGACTAATGTGATTTAATTAACTCTAATCAAACACAACATCATATAATTCTACTTCACATAAGAAATTGTACAACATGCTAGCACATATGAAATGTAAATCTATTACAATTTATATAAAAGAATCCAAGACAAACAATAAAGTAAAGAAACATGCTTGTCAGGAATGAAGTAATATTGACCAAACAATATAACATCATTTAATCCTACTTACTTTAATGAAGATGTGCTAACATATTACCCAATTTTGAAGAAAGAAAAGATATAGAGAGAGAACAAAAAGTAGACTAGAGAGAGAGAGAGAGAGAGAGAGAGAGAGAGAGAAAGAGAACTAGGCATAGTATCTATGAAGGTGCATATCATTTATGGGTTCCTTGAGAGGCATACCTTCCACATCTGCTATCCTGTAAGCACCTGGTCCATAGAATTAGACAACAATGTATGGTCCAAGCCAATTAGGGCTGAATTTTCCTTTCTCCTCAGGTAAGGCATTCACATTGTGCTAGTTCTCGTAAAGGACTTTATCATTGTAAATTCATTGCAAAGTTTTATGATATGCTTGAATATGCTCTAGGGGATTTATACACCATTCATCGAGCATCTCAAGTTGTTGAAGTCTTTTCTCTCTATACGAATCATCATCCACTATACCCCTAAGAGAAACTCTCAAAGAAGGAATTTCTAACTCCAAAGGCATAATGGCATCAACACCATAAACAAGATTATAGGGAGTACAACCTTTAGCAACACGTACAATCATGTGATAGGCCCAAAGAGCATAGGTTAATTGATTATGCCAATCCTTACCATGCTTGTTTACAGTCTTTCAAAGAATTTGTTCAATTATCCTATTAGGAGACTCAACTTGACCATTTGATTAGGGATAATAAGGTATAGAAAATTTATGTTGAATATGATATTTCTTGAGAAACTTCTTCACATCCTTATTTTTGAATGACGTTCCATTATTCAAAACTAAGGAAGAAGGTATCCAAAATCAGGAAATAATGTTTTCCAAAATGAATTGACAAATTACTTCAGTAGCAATGGATCGAAGAGGAACGACTTCCACCAACTTCATAAAGCAATTAGTGGTAGTTATGATGAAGGTATGTCCTTGAGATGAAGGAGGAGATATTATACCAATGAGATCCAAACCCCATGTAGAAAAAGGTCAAGACGCCACTTGAGATCGAAGTTCTTGGGCAGGGGCATGGATCAAATTTCTATGTTGCTGACACTAATGACATTTTTTAACAAACACAAAGGAATCATTTTCCATGGTTTGCCAATAATATCCCATTCAGAGAAATATCTGAACTAAAGATCTACCCCCAAAATGCCCCCCACAAGCACCTGAATGTGCTTCCCCAAGAGAAATAGGGATTTCAGCCTTGTTTAGGCATCAAAGGAGAAGACCATTATAACCCCTCCTATAAAGAACATTAGAAAGGATAATGTATCTAGCAGAAAATTTGCAAATCCTAGCCCTAGTATTTTTATTCGCAGAGTCGGGAAAGGTACCATTACTCAAATATCTCATGATATGCGAGTACCATTCATCAGAATCTATAATGCAACAATATACCACATCATTAGGATTATCAACAATAGTCTGGGTAGTGAGGTTGTGAATAGTGAATTTAGGATCTACCAAGGGGTCCTCTAGAGACACAAGAGAGGCAAAAAATACCATCACATCAGCATGTCTATTATCTTTTTGAGGAACGGGCTCCATGGTATAAGAATTAAATTTTTGCAACAAGGATATAGCTAGATCTCTATATTGTGATAAATTTTCTTTCTTATCTTGATAAACTCCTATCACTTGTCTTATGATTAGTTGAGAATCTCCATAAATATGTAGATGTTTCACATTCAATGCCAAGGCTACTTCAATTCCAACTATATGAGCCTCATATTCAAAAAAGTTGTTGGTACATAAAAAATTGAGATGATATGATAAAGGAATAGGCTTATTTTTAGGAAAGATTAAGACCACCCCTGCCCTCAATCCTGTATGACACTTAGAACCATCAAAGTACAATTCCCAAGTCTCATCAACCTTAGTGAAAAAATGTAATCATCGGGAAAGGACTCTGGATTAGGTAGGGAGAAGGGTGAAGGAGCATCAACTAAGTGGTCAGTCAACGCTTGACCCTTTATTGCCTTTTGTGAGACAAACTTAAGGTCAAACTCGGTCAACATCATAAACCACTTAGCTAAGCATCCAGAAAGCTCAATTTTAGAGAAAATATGCTTAAGAGGATCGAATTTAATGATAACATGGATCTCAGCATTCAAGAGATAATGCCTCAACTTTTGGGTTGCAAAGACTAAAGCAAGGCACTATCTTTCTATTGCAGAATATCAGACTTTGTAATCAAGTAGAGTGCGGCTTATGTAATAAACCAGGCATTATCTACCATCCTTATCACATTGTACCAATAAGGTTGCAAGAGATTGAGGGGAAGTAATAGTGTACATAAGGAAAGGCTTAGTAGGATCAACAGGTTGAAGAATTGGAGTATTGGCCAAATAGGTTTTTACGTCTTCAAATACTTGACGCCAATCCTCATTCCATTGGAACATGATATTATTTTTAAGAAATTATGTGAAGGGAAAGGTACGATCCACAAGTTGATGAATGAACATATGAATAACTTGGATCTTTCCTTGCAAACTTTTTAATTGGGAGACATTCTTAGGAGGTGGCATGTTAACAATAACATCTATCTTCTTCGTATCCACCTCAACGCTATGATGTGAAACTATGAATCCTAATAGTTTTCCACTATCCACACCAAAACACATTTTCGGGGATTCAAATGCATGTTATACTTACGAATTCTCTCAAAGATTTGACGAAGGATCTTAACATGATCTATACGAAGAACAAATTTGGCTAAGATGTTATCAATGTAATCTTATAAGGTTTTATGCATATAGTCATGGAAGATGAGAGTCATGGCACACTGATAGGTTGCGCCTACATTTTTTAATCCAAAAGGCATCACAATCCAAAAAAACGTACCCCAAGGGGTGGTAAAAGGAGTTCTATATTGATCTTGAGAATTATTGAAGATTTGATTATATCTTGAGAAACCATCCATAAAGGATAATAAAGCATGCCCTGCTATCGAATCCACTATCAAATCGATATTTAGGCGAGGAAAGTCATCTTTTAAAGAGGCCTTGTTTAAATCATGAAAATCCGTACATATCCTAATTTTGTTTTTAGCTTTAGTGACAACTACAATGTTTGAAATCCATGGGGAATAATCGATAGGACAAATGAATCCGGCATCCAATAGTTTTTCAATCTTAGCTTTAACAAGTAATACCACTTTAGGGTGAATCTTTCAAATCTTTTTCTTCATAGGTTTAGCATCAGGAATTAGGACAATGTTATGAGTGACAATCTTAGGATCTACACTAAGCATGTCAGAATATATCCAAGCAAAGATCTGAAGAAATTCATGTAACAACTCGACATACTGTTTTTGTTCTTCTTTGTCAAGACACTTCCCTATCTTGATGATTTTATGTTCAACACAAGGATCCATCTTGATATCAATGGTGTCATTTATTAGGAGATTGCTTTGTTGAGGACCATCTTTTAATTGAGGAAATTCTTTAACTATCTCATCGTTATTTCTTTCTTTCTCAAAGTAAGCTTCCACATTTAGACAATAGGGAAAACTGCGATGATGGTGATAACGAGGAAGGTTTTCATAAGCTACCAAGAATTCAACTAAGAAATCATCGGTAGAAAAAACATCCAAAGCAAAGACACAAGAAGGGTCAAGGTCAATATATTCTGGATATTTTAGTGAGAGAGAAGTAGAAATGACATTAACACTAATAGAGGGTCTCTTAGGGGATTTAGTATGTTTGAAAGGATCATAACCAAGCCCAAATGTCATATGCTAAGAAGACTCTTCCTCGAGAACCTTAGGTCCACTTGAGGAAGTATTGGGAATCTATTCAGATATGGGAGATAGGTTTAATGAAGTGGTCACACTAATTGTACTAGAAGCTTTAGAGGAATTACTTAAAATAGTTGAGGAAGAATTGGTTGAAGAGGTTTTAGAACGTGATGTTTGTAAACAAGCCTGGAATCTTGTGTCACCTAACAAGGTATATGTTGTGTAAATAAAATTGATTTGCCTATGCAATATAGAGGGAACAACTTGCATGCTATGAATCCAACATCTCCCTAGCCACAAGTTGTGTGTCAGCTCTCCAGACATGACATGGATAGGTTTGGGTAAATTAACAAGACCTACCTTAACAGGAAAGGTTATTATACCCAGTGAAGATTTAGCAACATTATCAAATCCATAGATGGTGAGAGAATCAAGCTTAATAAGAGATGTATCAACATTGATCCTATGCAAAAAGATAATGCTACAAACATTAAGGCCAGAATCATTGTCCACTAGTGTTCATCTTATAACACTATCATTTATAATAACCACAATCATTAAGGGATCATATTGTTGTTGAATTTCACTAGAGGGCAACTCATCTTGTGTAAACACAATCTGAGCCTTGGGTGTTGTAATAGAGTTAATCAAGGAAGCCATATTATTTGATGTCACCATGGATGTGAAATCAAATGTTTTCAAGGCATCTTGTAGCATTCCATGATGAGTCAAGGAAGTTTGAATCAAATCCCAAAGGGATATCTTTCTAGGAGTAGCTTTAAGTTGTTCGACAAGATCATATTCCTTACCAAGGGTTTGTGAAATGTGAGGTGCTTAAGGAAGAATGGGTTGAGGATCAAGTAGAGGAGTCAGAACAACTTGAGGAGGATTACATTGCCTATTTTTTATTGTGTTATAAGTATGGGAAACTGCATTATAAATCTCCTTAGTTAGTTGTCTAGCATAGCTATAAGGACTCTTAGTGGGATTCCTTCCTTGAACTAGGTTTGTTTGGAGTGCTAAAGGATTCATGACTATATCCACCTTGAACTATGAAAATAAGTTGATTAGGAAGACATGAAGTTGGAGAAGGACACACACCTTGGACAACAAAAAGTGTTTTTCTATGTTCATTCACATTGATCATATTGATTAACCTTTTAGATGTATTACTCTTGTTTTAAAGTTTAGGAAAAGGCATAAAGTCATCAAGGGCATCATCCAATAAAGCATGATCATAGTGATTGAAAGGCTTATATTTGGACTCAAAAGGAGACATAACATCATAGAGGGAATCATGGGAGTCTACCATGTTTCTAGATCTAGTGGAAGAGTTTATAGGAATGTACCCATGAGAGGAATCATTCAACTTATCTTTCTCATCACCACAAAATGGCATAGTAACAAGGTTGATTAATTTTTGGCAAACTAAAGGTTTAGAAGGCTTAGGGTTCAAAAAATCATCTAGAGCTTTAGTTAATTCATCCTTACTAAACTCATAATCAACAAAATTGCATACATCATCAAAAGCATGAACATCTTGCAAATACAAACTTGACATTTTGAAATGAAAAATTGCATGAAACTCAAACACACAATACACGAAAAATGAGAGAAACCTATCCCTTTTTTTTTTGAAAGCAAATGAAATAAACTAGATCTAGATCTAACAATGCAATGCAATGAAAATGAAATTGGATTCACATGGGGTTCACCAAAGATATGTAGAGGAAAAAGTGAGACTAAGTATGGAAACCCTATCCCACTCTCATACACACTCATGGAATACGAAAGAGCCTAGGGAGGTAACGCACTTCGGCTACTTCTTATGAGAAAGAGAGAGTCATGGATTAACTCTTAGGTTTTCTATTCCTTTGTTGTAAATGAGAGAGAGGAATGATGAAAAAATGAAATCTAACCTAGAATGCAAGTAAGCAAGCAAACACTAATCTGAGAATGCAGATCAAAGAACAACTGATATACTACTGAAAAAGTATAGATCAGAAGGCAAAATCAGAGGTGCACCCATGTTTGAAATTTGAGCAAAAATTTTCAGGACCAAGGTGCCACGCCACTGTCCTGATTCTGCAATTCTGGAGCTGCAACTAACAAGATGGATTCTGGAGCCTGCAAGACACTGTTATGCCAAATCCTAGTGACAGAGGGAATGACCATGGCACCATACCACTATCCTGGGAAAGACTAGGGTTCCATGCCCCTGTCCTTAAGGTTTTTGCTAAGATCTGCAACCCAAAATAGTCCCTGCATGTGCTCTTTCGGTCCTGAAACTTCCAGCGACGCTCGGATCCGAACCTATACTTGAAGTTGAAAAATAGGGTTTGGGGTGGCTATATAGGGTTTTGCCTTAGGCAAACCCTTGTGTTGGTGATTTCCAACTCCACAAATAGCTGATAATGTACTGAAAATGTGTGTGCAAGAACCTTGTGTGTGTGCAAGATCCTAAAATGAAAGCAAACAATCTAGAGCAACCCTAAAGAGTAAACCCTAATTGCTTATAATTGACAAAGTAAATTCTCTAAATCCACAATGCAAAAGTGATCTAAATCATGAATATAGATGAAAATCAAGCTTATGCAAAGACATGAAAACAACATGAAACCATACCCAACCCCAAGGGAGAGGTACAAGCCAATCATTAGTCAATGATATCCTATTGTTCTTCTACATCTTCAAGTCCCCCAATTGATTAAATGATGCTTGTTGAATGTTTGATGGATGAACATTGAATTTTTTTGAAGAGTTTAAAGATCTACTCTTTCGGTGCAAAGAAGGCTCTAATGCTCCAAAAACCTGCTATTAGATTCTTAGAAGAAGACCCCTTCCAATAAAGAAAGAGAGCTCTTAAGTATGAAACCCTAGATCTTAATTTCATGTTTAGGCCAACCTAGGATTTGAATTTCCTATTGATATTTTGGGGTTAAGCATTATTATATCATACAATTGTGCTCCCAAAATTTTAGGCAAAAAGCTGGGGACCATGTGCATTCCCGCCATAGTCCAACCAACTTTTCACCAAATTTTTGGGGCCATTAGATATGATGATATTAGAGTGCATCCCAAAGTTACATCTGATTTCGAGATGTTTTGATATCTGAAATTGGGCCTAAACGGTCAAAATGAGACATAATTAGGTTTTATGATTAAATGATTCATTGGAGGAATAGGATGAAAAGGGGCATCTTTAGGGTAAAGGGCCCAATTTTATAACATGTAAAGTGATGAAAAATGACTCTAGATTTAATTAAATTACTTAATTAATTGTTTAAAGGGGAATTAGAAATGCAAGATGCAAGACACACTAAGGTGGTGCTACCCTAAGTGTGAAATTGTACCACCCTAGCAAGGGTGTACAACTGATGACACTAGAGAAACAAGGCGAGGTTATTCTGCAAAGGGTATGCACAAGAAGAAGGTGAGGATTATGGAGAGACCTTTGCACCAGTTGCTAGATTAGAAGGAGTGAGAATGCTGCTAGCATTTTTTGCATATAAGGGATTCAATATTTATCAAATGGATGTCAAATCAGCCTTTCTGAATGGGATTGTAGAAGAATAAGTCTACATTGAACAGTCGGATGGATTTTCTCTATCTGATGACAAGGACATGGTATGTAAATTGCATAAAGCACTATATGGTCTAAAGAAGGCACCAAGAGCATGGTATGAGATATTACATGCACATCTTATCAAAATTGGATTCCAATGTACCAGTGAGGACAACAACATTTATTTGAAGACTGATGAAGACAAGATGTTGATAGTAGAAGTGTTTGTAGATGACATAATTTTTGCTGGAAATGATGATATGTGCATGGATTTTGCTGACGTAATGAAAAAGGAATTTGAAATGTCTCTAATCGGTGTAATAAAGTTCTTTATTGGGTTACAGGTCCAACAACTAGATGGTGGTATCTTTATTTGTCAGAGAAAGTATGTCAAAGAGGTGAGTATGTGTAGGATCATGGTGTGCCAAAACAGGCCCTTAAGTGGCAATGAAATTTCAGAAAATCGGAGTTATGCAACTTGACATAAAAATTTGAATAAGTTATGAACATTATTTTTAAAATATATAAGAAGAGAATCTATAGAAAATTGAATGTATTTTCTAAGATACTAGTTGTTTTTTGGAAAAAAAAAAATCCTATTTGTTGAAAATTTCAAATTTCAATGCAGTGCTACTAAAATTTTAGGAAAAAGATAAGAAGTAGGCGTATGTCTGACCACCCCAATCAAAATAAAATCATAATATTTTTTTATAAGATTTATAATATAAGTATTAGACTCATGTTTGGATGTGAAAACATATTTTTTTAATAATTTTTTATAGAGTAAATAGTTATTTATGAATTTTTTACAACTTTTTAGAAATTCGTAAAATCCTACATTTGACCACCTTAACTTGGTCAAAACCTTATGAAATTCATTTTTAAATTTTTTTTCTCTATAGTAGATGAAGCATACGACGTGACTCATATTTTGGACTCAAAAAATGTTATATCGTTTGAAAGTTATGAGTGTTTTTCAATTAGTCTATCAATCAGGACTTTTGTCAGAATTCAATTAGAAAATAAATAATAATAATTTATTAAAGTTGAAATAAGAAAAGCCTTATATTGTTGGAAAGATGAGAATGTCCTTAAAAAACCCTTTTTGTTTTATCAATTTTGGCTATAAAAAAAGTCGTCAGCCACCAGTCTAAATTTTGGAAAATCAAGGAATACTAAAAAACACGTTTTTTTAGTTGACTCTCTAAGATTGTCACTTCCAAGCCAAATCCCAAAGAAAACCCGAGCCAAAATTTCAAATTTGAAATTTGTACAACATAAATCAGATATCCCATTATATATAGGATATCTGATTTTAATTAGTAAATTCAATAACTAAATTTGCACATAATTAATCTATTGTTTATTAATATATTAATATACAATATATTATTTTATAAATATATTAGTATATGATATTAGGGAGAGGGAGAGGGGTGGAGTGGGGGAGAGAGAGAGAGATTAGGGAAGAGAGAGAGGGGGGAAGGGAGAGAGAGAGATAGAGAGATTAGGAGAGAGAGAGAGAGAGAGAGAGAGAGAGAGAGAGAGAGAGAGAGAGAGAGAGAGAGAGATTAGGGGAGAGGGAGGGAGAGGGAGAGGGGAGATAGAGATAGAGAGAGATGGAGGGGGAAAGGAGAGAGATAGATAGAGAGAGGGAGGGGGAATGGTTTATATTGTGTCCTATGACACCTTAGGACACCATATGATCCCTTAGGTATCAAATTTTTGTAAGCAGTATTGGTACTGGTTTTTATATTGTAATAATGGTTAATCTTGCCACATTATGACAGACTATGACCCATTAGGACACCATATGGTTTTGTTAGGGGTCATATGGTATCCTAAGGGGTCATGGGATACCATATGACCCCTAAGGACAACATATGACCCCTTATGACACCATATCGGGTTGTTATGGGTCCTATGGTGTCCTAAGGAGTCATATTGTATCCTGTGACCCCTTAGGACACCATATGACCCCTTATGACACCTAATTGTGTTGTTATGGGTCATATTGTGTCCTAGGGGGTTATATTGTGTCCCACAGAGTCATATTGGGTCCTACGTTCCCTTTAGACAACATATGAGCCCTTACGACACCAAATTGTGTTGTCATGGGTCATATTATGTCATATGACCCCTTAAGACACAATATGACCCCTCTCCCCTAATCACTCTCCCCTAATCTATCTCTGTCCTCTCCCCTAGTCTCTCTCTCTCCCTCTCCCCTAATCTCTCTCTATCTCTCCCCATCTCTGCTAATCTCTTTCTCTCTCTCCCCTAATATCTCTCTCTCTCCCCCTTTCTCCTAATCTCTCTCCCTCTATTCTAATTTATCTCCCCCTCCCCCTCCCCCCTCTCTCTCCTAATCTCTCTCTCTCCCCCCCCCCCTCTCTCTCTCTCTCTCCCCCTCCCTAATCTCTCTATCTCTCCATCTCCCCTAATCTCTCTCTCTTTTTCCCCTAATATTTCTCTCCCCTACCCCCTGCCCCCTCTCTCCCCTAATCTCTCTCCCTCTCTCTAAAATATGAGTACTCAAATCGGATATCCGATTTCTACCACTATCATTAATGTGGCAACAATTAAAAAAAAAGGTGGCAATGGGAATTATTTTTGGGACCCCAAATTTATGCATTAAAATCGGATATCTGATTTCTGTAAATAAAAAAGAGCCTCGTGGGCCATTTTGTGGATTACAATGGCCCACATTCTTCACATTTTTGTTTCTATCAACAATCATGGGGTTTCAGATAGGTTGAGACAAATTTGTGCTTTTGAGAGATTCTTAAAGTCAAATCTTACATTGCCAATCATTTAGGAGCATCTTTGTGGAGGTAAATGGGGAGTAGTAGTCGTCAAAAGTCTAAATGCAAAAGAAAGATTTCAAATGGCCAAATTGAAGTGTATAGAGAAAGAGATAGGAAGGTCATAGGAGGAGAAGACAAGTTATGTTAAGTATTGCTAATGTTACTTCAAGTGAAGAGGAAATTGAATTTGAAAATGTTGAAGAAGTTATTGAAAATGAAAATGTAGATTTTGAAAGTGAAAATATTGAACATGTTGAAAGTGATAATGAAAATCCTCAACATTATGTGAGAATGGAAAGCAAAAAATTGGGAGTTGACAATGAAGGTGTCCATAATTTTGGCATAAATATGAAATTTTTTGACATTCGAGGTCAAAATATAGAAACGTTTGACATAGGAGGTGAACATGTGGAAAATTTTGACATTGGAGGTGAAAATTTGGAAAAATCTGACATTGAAGGTGAAATTTCTCAACCAAGTGAACAATATGTAACACCTAATTACTTCAGAAATGAAGACCCTCTCATGGATGAAAGACAAATTCTAAATCCAAGACCTTCAAGAGCCCCAAAATGGTTACTTGAAATTGATGAGAACATTATTGTGAATCTTGAAGGCAAGAGGTCAACAAGAACCATTTGATTGTGGGCTACACAAATTTTCACCCAAAATTTTAGCAATAAGACATTGACCAAGCAATGCCAACTTTTTTTTTAGTTGCTAAAGATGATAAAGATGAGACCATTTCTAAACAAATTGAAGATTTGTATGAAGAAGAAGATGGAGAGAAATTCTATTATTGTCAAAAATCTATTTAATGCTCTCAATTCTATTGGAAAGAATACCAAGGAAAGAGATAAGAGAGTCACTCAAACAGTGATTACAACCTCCTTAGTAAGACATCAATTGAGGAAGGCTCATCAAATGAGACAAACTTGTGATGATTTGAACATAAATCATAAAACTTTGGATAGAGAGCTTACACGAAGATAAAGACTTGACAATCCACTTCAACATGATACATGGGCTTTTGGTGGGAGGCTTCCACGTGTTGATATAAAGTTGACTGACAATGTGAAAGAGGAAATTCAACAATTTTGGCACTCTAATTCTAGAGTATCACTAAATGTAAAGGATGTTTTAAAATTAAGAATCGCCAACCAAGACCGCACATCACATCCCAAACATTTCTTGGAATGAAACCAAACAATGTTGTACAAAAAATTTTGTGAAGTACATCCAACTTTGCAAATATCACAAAGGGCCTTTGAATATTTGAAGCCATTTTATTGTGTACCTCTTAAGATTTGTAATACTTGTTGTTGCAAGTACCATGTGGAGTTTTCAATGTACCATGAACTTTTATGCTATATTCGTTCTACAATGAATACTAATGAGATGTTGTAGGAATGTGATGCAATGCTATTTCTACGATCATCAAGATATTTTCAAGGTCTATTTTTATGCCCTAGAGATGATGACTGCTATCTCTATAGAAATGATTATTTTAATGAGAAGTTCTCACAATATGGTAGGTTGTCAAATTTTATTTCATGTTTTCATGAGGGTAGCGAACATGAGTTTGGAAAGAATTATGTTGAGAAAAAAGATATGAGACAATGAAATATACTTTGAAGAGTGAAGGTGAAGGTTCTAGATGCAAATTAGTCTCAAGAGAAGTGAGTGTTGCTGATTTTATTTTGGATTTTAAGGAAAATATTTTCTAGAAGTATGCAAGGCACACCCAAAGGTTTTAGTGGTTGGATCAATAGTTCAGGATGTGTAAGAACTCTTTCCCAATTGGCACTATTGTATCAGTGGTTGATTTTGCAGAGAAGTATACATTGCAACCACAGAATGAGGTACAATCTCAGTACTACAATTCAATATAGATTGCTATTTTGTTCACATTACATATAGACATGCTCCTGATAGTATAGAAGAGGACAGGAAGATAATCAGGGAGTATCTTTTTTTTATGAGTCATGATAGATCACACTCCTCCGAGTATGTGCAACATTCTTTCGAGAATTTTTTGAGTTATTGCATGAGAAAGATATTGCAATTGATCGACATCTCACATGGTTAGATAACTGCGCGAATCAATTCAAGAATTCTCGTATGTTTTATTGGTTGAGTAGAATGCATGTAGAGAGGCATATACCTCATATTTTGTATTCTTTTGAGGCAGGGCATGGGAAGGGGGAGCATGATGGAGTAGGTACATGTTTGAAGAGAGCTCTAATTAAGGAGCAATTGAGGATTTCAGGTACAAATTTCTATGGTACATGTTCTATTGTTGATTAGTGTAGTTCAACATTGCCACTTGGAGGTACTCTTGATTCAACAGTGACCAGATTCTTTTGGTTGGTTGAGGAGGGCACAGTGGGAGACAGATTGGATTTTCAAACAATTAAAGATTATTCAAAGATGCATTTATTTCTCAACTCAGATGCAAGTACATCGACCATTTGGACACGAGCGTTGGCTTGTTTTTGTCATAGTTGTGTTCGGTGTGATTGGGATCAGTGTGAGTCAAGTGAGTGGGTTAATATGTGGGTTCCACAATATATAAGGGTATGTGCAGGATCATGGTGTGCCAAAACAGGCCCTTAAGTGGCAATGAAATTTCAGAAAATCAGAGTTATGCAACTTGACATTAAAATTTGAATAAGTTGTGAACATTATTTTTAAAATATGGAAGAAGAGAATATATAGAAAATTGAATGTAGTTTCTAAGATACTAGTTGTTTTTTGGAAAAAAAATCCTATTTGGCGAAAATTTTAGATTTCAATGCAGTGGTACTAAAATTTTAGGAAAAAGATAAGAAGTAGACGTATGTCTGACCACCCCAATCACAATCAAATCATAATATTTTTTTACAATATTTATAATATAAGTATTAGACTCATGTTCAAATGTGACACATATTTTTTTTTAATTTTTAATAAAATAAATAATTTTTTTTGAATTTTTTACTTCAACTTTTCAGAAATTCAGAAACTCCTACGTCTAACCACCTTAACTTGGTCAAAACCTTATGAGTTTTTTTTTTAAATAAATTTTTCCCTATAGTAGATGAAGCATAGGATGTGATGCATGTTTTGGATTCAAAAAATGTTATATCGTTTGGAAGTTATGAGTGTTTTTAAATCAGTTTATCAATCAGGACTATTATTAGAATTCAATTAGAAAATAAATAATAATTATTTATTAAAGTTGAAATAAGACAAGCCTTATATTGTTGGAAAGCAGAGAACGTCCTTTAAAAACGCTTTTCATTTTATCAATTTTGGCTACAAAAAAAGTCGTCAACCACCAGTGTAAAGTCTGAAAAATCAAGGAATACTAAAAAACATGTTTTTTCAGTTGACTTTCTAGGCTTGTCACTTCCAAGCCAAATCCCAAAGCATTCCCGAGCCGAAATTTGAAAATTGAAAATTTTACAACACAAATCGGATATCCGATTTTAATAAGTAAATTCACTAACTGAATTTGCACATAATTAATCTAATGTTTATTAATATATTAATATATAATATTTTAATATATTAATTTATAAATAAATTAGTATATGATATTAGGGAGAAGGAGAGGGAGAGGGGGGAGTGGGAGGAGAGAGAGAGAGATTAGGGGAGAGAGAGAGAGAGAGAGGGAGGGAGGGGGGAAAAGGAGAGAGAGAGAGAGGAAGGGAGAGAGAGATAAAGAGATTAGCAGAGAGAGAGAGAGAGATGTACGTAAGATTTTCTCTTAGGACATGAGGATGTCTGATGCAGATGAAGTGGGATGTTGTATTTGTACATGGATGTGAATTTAAGTAACTTTGTTATGATGTTGTATTTGAATATAGATGTGAATTGATGTAACTTTGTTATGAGGATATACAATGACCATGAGCAAATTGGTTTAGGTGCCACGGATTCTGAATTAGGGCCCATCAAAGTTTGACTATTTTTAGCATTTAGGACGCTCAAGGGATGATGCCGGTAGGGTATGACCCCGAGCATTTGACCGAGTGGGGGGAAAAAATAGGAGCATGCATAGGGTAATAATACCTAACTGGACATCTTAGAGCTGATGGTTCGTCATCACAACGAGTAGAATGAGAAATTGGCCACGAGACAACATTCAAATGAATGAGACTACCGATTTTTTCACCAACCGAAAAATTGCTGCCCTAATAAAACCATAGGGAAACATGAAAAACCAAGATAGGATTTTGTAGGGACCCCTCTCATGGCCCTGTAAGTTCAAACTGATCATTCATAGGTGCCACAGATTCTGAGTTACGGCCCATCAAAGTTTGACAATTTATAGCACTTAGGGCACTCAAGGGATGACGTCGATAGGGTATGACCCCGAGCGTTCAACCGAGTGGAGGGAAAAAATAGGAGCATGCATAGGGTAATAATGCCTAACTGGACATGTCAAAGTCGATAGTTCATCATCATGACAAGCAAGACAAGAAATTGGCTAGGAGACTACATTCGAATGAATGAGACTGACGATTTTTTTGCCAACCAAAAAATTGCTGCCCTTATATAAAACCGTAGGGAAAATTGAAAAACCGAGATCGACTTTTGTAGGGACCCCTCTAGTGACCCCATAGGTTCAAACTGATTGTTTGTAGGTGCCATAGATTCTGAGTTAGGGCTCATCAAAGTTTGACAATTTTTAACACTTAGGGCACTCAAGGGACAACGCCGGTATGGTATGACCCCGAGTGTTCGACCAAGTGGGGGGGAAAAATATGAGCATGCATAGGGTAATAATGCCTAACTGGACATGTTGGAGCCAACGGTTTGTCATCGCGACAAGCAGAATGAGAAATTGGCCACGAGACAACATTTGAATAAATGTGACTAATGATTTTTTCGCCAACTAAAAAATTGGTGCCCTAATAAAACCATCAGGAAACTTGAAAAACTGAGATAGGATTTTGTAGGGACCCCTCTCATGGCCCCATACGTTCAAACTGATCATTTGCAAATGCCACAAATTCTGAGTGAGGGCCGGTAAATGTTTGATAATTTTTAGCACTTAGGGCGCTCAAGAGATGACACTGATAGTGTATGACCCCGAGCGTTTGTCCAAGTGGGGGGGAAAAATAGGACCATGCATAGGGTAATAATGCCTAACTGGACATGCTAGAGCTGATGATTCATCATCGCGACAAGAAGAACGATAAATTGGCCATGAGACAACATTCAAATGAATGAAACTGACAATTTTTTCACCAACTGAAAAAATTGCTGCACTAATAATACCGTAGCGAAACTTGAAAAACTAATATAGGATTTTGTAGGGACCCCTCTTGTGGCCTTGTAGGTTTAAACCGATCATTGACAAGTGCCACGAATTTTGAGTTAGGGCCCATCAAAATTTGATAATTTTTAGCACTTAGGGCACTCAAGAGACGACATTGGTAGGGTATGACCCTGAGCGTTCGACTGAGTGGGGGGGAAAAATAAGACCATGCCTAGAGTAATAAGGCCTAACTGGACATGTCAGAGCTGATGGTTCATCATCACGACAAGCAGAACGAGAAAATGGCCATGAGACAACATTCGAATGAATGAGACTGACGATTTTTTTGCCAACCGGAAAATTCCTGCCATATTAAAACCATAGGGAACCTTGAAAAACTGAGATAAAATTTTGTAGGGACCCCTCTCGTGACCTCATAGGTTCAAACCGATCGCTTGCAGGTGTCATGGATTCTAAGTTAGGGCCTGTCAAAATTTAACAATTTTTAGCAGTTAGGGGGCTCAAGGGATGACGTCGGTAGGGTATGACCCTGAGCGTTCGATCGAGTGGGGGGAAAAAATAGGAGCATGCATAGGGTAATAATGCCTAGCTAGACATGTCGGAGCTAACAATTCATCATTGCGATGAGAAGAACAATAAATTGGCAATGAGACAATATTCGAATGAATGAGACTGATGATTTTTTCGCCAACCAAGAAATTGTTTCCCTAATAAAATCGCAGGGAACTTGAAAAACCAATATAAGATTTTGTAGGGACCCCTCTCATGGCCCCGTAGTTTCAAATCGATCATTTGAAGGTGCCACGAATTCCGAGTTAAGGCTTGGCAAAGTTTTACAATTTTTAGCACTTAGGGTGCTCAAGGGACAACGCCAGTAGTGTATGACCCTGAGCGTTCAATTAAGTGGGGGGGGGGGGGTGGGAATATTAGCATGCATAGGGTAATAATGCCTAAATAGACATGTTGGAGCTGACGGTTCATCATCGCGATGAGAAGAACGAGAAATTGGCCATGAGACAACATTCGAATTAATGAGACTGATGATTTTTTTGCCAACCGAAAAATTGCTGCCCTAATAAAGCTGTAGGGAAACTTGAAAAATTGAGATAGGCTTTTGTAGGGACCCCTCTCATGGCCCCATAGGTTCAAACCGATTGTTCACAGGTGCCATATATTTTGAGTTAGGGCCCGTCAAAGTTTGACAATTTTTTAGCACTTAGGGCACTCAAGGGACGACGTCGGTATGGTATGACCTCGAGCGTTCGACCGAGTGGGGGGGAAAAATAGGAGCATGCATTGGGTAATAATGCCTAACTAGACTTGTCGGAGCTGATAGTTCGTCATCACGATGAGCAAAATGAGATATTGGCCATGAGACAACATTTGAATGAATGAGACTGACGATTTTTTCGCCAACCAATAAATTGATGCTCTAATAAAACCATAGAGAAAGTTGAAAAACCAAGATACAATTTTGTAGGGACCCCTCTCGTGGCCCCATAGGTTCAAAATGATCATTGGTAGGTGCCATGGAGTCCAAGTTAGGGCCCATCAAATTTTGACAACTTTTAGCACTTAGGGTGCTCAAGGGACGACGTCGGTAGGGTATGACCCCAAGCGTTCGATCGAGTGGGGGGGAAAAGTAGGACCATGCATAGGGTAATAATTCCTAACTGGACATGTCAGAGCTGATGGTTCATCATCACGATGAGCAGAATGAGAAATTAGCCACAAGACAACATTCGAATGAATGAGAATGACGATTGTTTCTCCAACCGAAAAATTGTTGCCCTAATAAAACCATAGGGAAAATTGAAAAACTGAGATAGTCTTTTTTAGGGACCCTTCTCATGGCCCCATAGGTTCAAACCAATCATTCGTAGGTGCCACGGATTCTGAGTTAGGGCCCGTCATAGTTTGACAGCTTTTAACACTTAGGGCGCTCAAGGGACGACGCTGATAGGGTATGACCCCGAGCGTTCAACTGAGTGGGGGGGGAAAAATAGGACCATGCATAGGGTAATAATGCCTACCTAGACATATCTGAGCTGACGGTTTGTCATCGCGATGAGTAGAACGAGAAATTAGCCATGAGACAACATTCGAATGAATGAGACTGACGATTTTTTTGCCAACCGAAAAATTGCTGCACTAATAAAACCATAAGGAAACTTGAAAAAATGATATAGCATTTTGTAGGGACTACTCTCATGGCCCCATAGGTTCAAACTGATCATTCGTTGGTGCCACGGATTCCAAGTTAGGGCCCATCAAAGTTTGACAATTTTTAGCACTTAGGGCACTCAAGGGACGACGCCGGTAGGGTATGACCCCGAGCATTCAACTGAGGTGGGGGGAAAATAAAGACCATGCATAGGGTAATAATGCCTAACTAGACATGTCGGAGCTAATGGTTCATCATCACAATGAGCAGAATGAGAAATTGGCCATGAGACAACATTCGAATGAATGAGACTAATGATTTTTTTGCCAACCGAAAAATTGTTGCCTTAATAAAACCATAGGGAAACTTGAAAAATTGAGATAGGATTTTGTAGGGACCCCTCTCATGGCCCCGTAGATTCAAATTGATCATTTGTAGGGGCCACAGATTCCGAGTTAGGGCCCATCAAAGTTTGACAATTTTTAGCACTTAGGGTGCTCAAGGGACGACGCTAGTAGGGTATGACCCCAAGCGTTCGATCGAGATGGGGGAAAAAATAGGACCATGCATATGGTAATAATGAATTGTATCAAGTATTGTTTATTAAATAAATTGTATTGTATTGTTCATTAAATGAATTGTATTGCATTGTTCATTAAATGAATTGTATTTTTCATTATACAAACAGTACTTACAATGAAATGAAATTAATTGTATTGTTCATTAAATAACCATTATTAAACATTGTTAATTATTGGAATGAAGATTAAATATTTCCATGATAACACCATGCATAGATGAGCAACAATTTATATGATCGAATATCAACTTCTATATATATAAAAATGTCAAATGATTACAAATGTATGTCCATACACAAATATGGCATAAATGCCAACTCAAACAAAATGTATGTCTAAATATGTGAATGTATGTCCATATACAAAATATAGATGCCAACTAGACATGTAAGCATCCCAAAACTATCTATAACATCCTAAGTTGTTGATGGATCATCAAAATCGATCCTCTTGGCCGCACTGCTCAGCTCTGAAGGATCCTACATAAGAAAAACAAACCATGATTAATATTAGTTATATTATATAATTCACAGTCGAAAAGTTAACATAAAAATGAACCATAATTGAACTATTCACGTTTACCTCATCTCCACGTTTTCTCTTCAGCTTTGCAGGACTCTTGATGTATGTCTTTGGTAGAGGAGGTATGTTTTCAATATTTTGATACACAACCTACATATGTTCAAAAACATGACATTGATACAAGTTAGCATATAATTTTCACTGATAATAACAAATTATATCTACTAAACACAAAATAAAATAAACACAATATTACTCGAGGCATCTCTTCTTCTTCTTATTCTTTAGGTATACTAGGTGTAGTAATGAAGGATGTGAAGCCAAGAATTCTCTGTACATATACACAACAAGTATATGAAACTATCAATCTATGTCTAGACGTGTATAATCACTATAAGATATTTAAACTATTCATTCAATCATGTTTGCATTCAATTACCTTTCATTTGTCTCCAACTGCATTACCAGATCCTAAATCACACTGCCCTACACTACTACTTGTGCCCTACAAGAGTAAAATAAGATATACATGCAAGTTACTACATAATCTAATTAATACCAATATAAATGATGAGCATGTATGTACAATAAAATACAAACGACTAGGTGCAATAATATATGTACCGTCAAGCTATCAAGGCCAAATGAAATGGTGGACAAGGTGCCCTCCTGAATCTGTCTCAACTCCTCCTCGGTCATCAACTGTTAAATAGACCATGTAAATAAAAATTAGTACTTAATATTATCTAGATTATAAATATTCATTTAAAATATAGCATGAACTATGAAAAACAAATCTTACCACTACATCATCAATGTATGATGATGGTGCCTCCTTGGCTCTAGCATGCGAGGACTCCCCAGGGTATCCCCCAGTATGCGTCATAACATCTGGTGCATCATGCATCTCATGCACCTCATAATCTATACTATCCGTAGGAGGATCAATAGGCTGTGCAATTGGACCCAAGCATACGTGCCCACACATGACACAACTATGGGGCACACATATGTGTGGAGCCGAGGATGACGTGTCAGCACCATCGGATGCACCGCCACCATCAAAAGTAGGCTGAGCTACTGACCTAGCCTAAGAAACCAAAAGGCTACTCAAAGAGTGAATAGCCGATATGGTCCATTAAGCCGCCTCACAAATGATATCTGGATGTTGCACTAGAGGTGGGGGATCAATAGGAGGAGGGGGGATAGATGGGCCCTGGACTACTCTGACTGCCCTATGTCTATTTTGGGGCATACCTAAACCCACACCTTGGAAAGGTTGGATGTCAAAGTAGTTCACATGTTTGCCTAAAACAAACTCAGCATACAATTTTTTTATAAAGTAGAAGGGGACATCAAGATTGTTGTTGGGTGGTTTGTCGAAAACCATCCACCAATGATCCCAAAAAAATTTCACAATACCATCATTTGTGCACCATTTAATAGAAAGTTTTATTTTTTGGGGGTCTACGGGTTGACTAGTGTGGGGATTCACAAACAATGAGGCGATATTGGTTTTCGATATCTTGAGATCCTTGATCTCCTTATACGACAAGCCATCTGCATATTGTTCCCTCATAGAATCTCACCTCAAAAGGGCGACATTGTGCTCCTCAGTCATGGTTTCCATACTCTTTATGATCGACGTGAGAGGATCAAACATTGGTTTTAGATGAGGGATCCTATGATATACATCAGTAATCCCCCTCAGTTCATTCAAATTTTGTGCAATCAAATCCTGAATTGAGGGGGCATTTGGCAAAGGAGGGTTTGGTTGTTGCAGTTGTGATTGATCAATGTTTTTATTGTTATCCCCCATTTTTAACCTAATTGAATGTAAACAATTGAATTTAGTTAACAAATTTAAAGAATTTTGTATTTGATTTAAAAAAACCTAGTTTTCATGAAAAAAACCATATTTTCAATGAAAAATAAATAAACATAAAAAAAAAAATGAATGAAAATGATTGAAAACAATAAAAATCTTACCTTTCAATCTATTTTTTAGCAATTTTTGGGCAAAATGACTCATAGGCTATCACAGTCGAAATATATTGTCTCAGAAAATCGGATATCCGATTTTTATAGTTAAATTATTTTAAAATAACATTATATTATATAATATAATAATATATTATATAATACGTATTATATAATATATAATATTATATTATATTATATATTATATAATATATATAATATAATAATATATTATATAATTACATTATATATATTATATATTATTATATTATATTATGTAATAATATAATATATAATATATAATATAATATATAATATTATATAACATAATATAATATAATATTTTATAATCTAATATTATATTATATAATATAATAATATATTATATAATATTACATTATATATTATATAATGTATTTTTTAATTTAAAATTACAAATAAAAATCGGATATTCAGATATCCGCTTTTATCCGATATCCAATTTTCTTAGGTAATTACCATGCCAAGGTGTACCGACACCCAGGCCAAGCAAAAACTCAACACGGATTTTCATGCTTTTAGGCGAGTGAAGAAAGCTATTTTTTTCACATCGCCACTTTTTGGGCCCCCATGATCCTGCACTTAACCCATAACTCCTTTATCTCAAACAATTTCCTTGTCAAATGATGACATGGAAAGTTCACTTGAGTATGATCGTCTATCAGATCTTGTACAACTAGGACATGTTTTTGCAGTTGTTGCACCACAAAGGAATGAAGAGAGATCAGAATATTGGTTGGCATGATGTGCATAGGGAAAATAGAAGCTAACACAACCAGTGATAGATGATGATGGGCTCACATATCCTACAGGTTCAGTTGTTGTTGTGGGAACTTGGTTGTGAACATACATGATTAGAAAGAATGGCATACTTTCATTTCAAGACTATGAGAGACACAAAACCATTCTCATGTATTCACACCTTAATATAGCTACAAATGTCAAGTTGTTGAAGCATCAAGAAAAACCAAAGACCAGAGAGCTATGGATAGTGACTACTACTGATCATGAAGCAATACTCAATATCTCTTAAGCAAAGAGATGACCCTTCAGACACACTTGAGTAGTAGGTTCTTAATGGTGTCTTTTTTCCTTTTATCGTGCATTTTAATTCAAAAAATGATCATAAATCTTAATGTTCAAGTTTGTTACGTGTATATTAAGGATGAGTTCAAAATGCAGGTCTATTGATGAATGCTTTTTTTTGCAACACGGTTTTTCCATGCACATAGCGGGTACACTCGATATAATTCTAAGGGACATATTTTGCAACACAACTTATTATCATGCATCTGATGAGCATTATAATTTTGATAATAGATAACACTATTTGACAATTTTTGATGATATAATTATCGCAAAACCTTTATGCTCATGCAGGTCTTTTTGATGATATACAACACTATCGCATATGATTTTTGCGTCAGCATAGTCGGTTCACTTGATATAATTCAAAGGGATGTATTTTTATGCTATATAATCCCACCTTTTCATTTATTATCATGCATTTCAGTTGAAGTGATTATCATAAAGCCTTTATGCTCATGCATGCATTTTATGTGTAGACTAACAATTCTTAAAAATATAGGTTCATGCTAGATCATTCGTCGTTGACTAGTTTAATCTTGGTGATGGTACATATTCCTTGGTCAAGCTATCAAGGCCAAATGAAATGGCGGACAAGGTGCCCTCCTGAATCTATCTCAACTCCTCCTCGGTCATCAATTGTTAAATAGACCATGTAAATAAAAATTAGTATTTAATATTATCTAGATTATAAATATTCATTTAAAATATAGCATGAACTGTGAAAATACAAATCTTACCACTACATCATCAATGTATGATGACGGTGTCTCCTCGACTCTAGCATGCGAGGACTCCCCAGGGTATCCTCTAGTATGCATCATAACATCTGGTGCATCATGCATCTCATGCACCTCATAATCTGTACTATCCGCAAAAGGATCAATAGGCTGTCCAATTGGACCCAAGCATATGTGTCCACACATGACACAACTATGGGGCACACATATGTGTGGAGCTGAGGATAACGTGTCAGCGCCATCAGATGCACCACTACCATCAAAAGTAGGCTGAACTACTAACCCAACCTAAGAAACCAAAAGGCTACTCAAAGAGTGAATAGCCGATATGGTCCATTAAGTCACCTCACAAATGATATCTGGATGTTGCACTGGAGGTGGGGGATCAATAGGAGGAGGGGGGATATATGAGCCCTGGACTACTCTGATTGCCCTAGGTCTATTTTGGGGCATACCTAAATCCACACCTTGGAAATGTTGGATGTCAAAGTAGTTCACATGTTTGCCTAAAACAAACTCAACATACAATTTTTTTATAAAGTAGAAGAAGACATCAAGATTGTTCTTGGGTGGTTTGTCGAAAACCATCCACTAATGATCCCAAAAAATTTTCACAATACCATCATTTGTGCACCATTTAATAGAAAGCTTTATATTTTTTAGGGTCTATGGGTTGACCAGTGCGGGGATTCACAAATAATGAGGCGATATCAGTTTTTGATATCTCGAGATCCTTGATCTCCTTATACGACAAGCCATCTGCATATTGTTCCCTCATAGAATCTTGCCACAAAAGGGTGGCATTGTGCTCCTCAGTCATGGTTTCCATACTCTTTATGATCGATGTGAGAGGATCAAACATTGGTTTTAGATGAGGGATCCTATGATATACATCTGCAATCCCCTTCAATTCATTCAAATTTTGTGCAATCAAATCCTGAATTGAGGGGGCGTTTGGCAAAGGAGGGTTTGGTTGTTGCAGTTGTGGTTGATCAATGTTTTCATTGTTATCCCCCATTTTTAACCTAATTGAATGTAAACAATTGAATTTAGTTAACAAATTTCAAGAATTCTATATTTTATTTTAAAAAACCTAGTTTTCTTGAAAAAAACCATATTTTCAATGAAAAATAAATAAACGTAAAAAAAAAAAATGAATGAAAATGATTGAAAACAATAAAAATCTTACCTTTCAGTCTATTTTTTAGCAATTTTTGGGCAAAATGACTCATAGGCTGTCACGGTCGAAATATATTGTCTCAGAAAATCGGATATCCAATTTTGATACTTAAATTATTTGAAATTAACATTATATTATATAATATAATAATATATTGTATAATATAATAATATATTGTATAATATAATAATATATTATATAATACGTATTATATAATATATATAATATAATAATATATTATATAATTACATTATATATATTATATAATATAATATTATATTATAAAATAATATAATATATAATATATAATATTATATAACATAATATAATATAATAATTTATAATCTAATATTATATTATATATTATGTATTATCTAATATATAATATAATATAATATTATATAATATGTAATATATAATATTACATTATATATTATATAATATATTTTTTAATTTAAAATTACAAATAAAAATCTGATATTCGGATATCCGATTTTATCCGATATCCAATTTGCTTAGGTAATTACCATGCCAAGGTGTACCGACACCCAGGCCAAGCAAAAACTCAACACAGATTTTCACGTTTTTAGGCGAGTGGAGAAGGCTATTTTTTTCACATCGCCACTTTTTGGACCCCCATGATCCTGCACTTAACCCATAACTCCTTTATCTCAAACAATATCCTTGTCAAATGATGACATGGAAAGTTCACTTGAGTATGATCGTCTATCAGATCTTGTACAACTAGGACATGTTTTTGCAGTTGTTGCACCACAAAGGAATGAAGAGAGATCAAAATATTGGTCGGCATGATGTGCATAGGGAAAATAGAAGCTAACACAACCAGTGATAGATGATGATGGGTTCACATATCATACAGGTTCAGTTGTTGTTGTGGGAACTTGGTTGTGAACATACATGATTAGAAAGAATGGCATACTTTCATTTCAAGACCATGAGAGACACAAAACCATTCTCATGTATTCACACCTTATTATAGCTACAAATGTCAAGTTGTTGAAGCATCAAGCAAAACCAAAGACCAGAGAGCTATGGACAGTGACTACTACTGATCATGAAGCAATACTCGATATCTCTTAAGCAAAGAGATGACCCTTCAGGCACACTTGAGTAGTAGGTTCTTAATGGTGTCTTATTTATTTTATTGTGCATTTTAATTCAAACAATGATCATAAAACCTTAATGTTCAAGTTTGTTATGTGTATATTAAGGATGTGTTCAAAATGCAGGTGTATTGATGAATGCTTTTTTTTGCAACATGGTTTTTCCATGCACATAGCAGGTACACTCGATATAATTTGAAGGGACGTATTTTGCAACATGACTTATTATCATGCATTTGATGAGCATTATAATTTTTGATAATAGACAACACTATTTGAGAATTTCTGATGATATTGTATATGGTGAAAATGGATAACAATAATAATGATATTGAAAGGCTAAATGAATTCAACCACAAAACCCTAGCCTAACAACAACAAAGATCCACCATAACATATGAAGATTACCTAAGATAATGAAAATCAAACAAAATCACAAAGATTATAACATCACATGTCCAATAGGGTTTGGATCTCCATTCTTCTTATCTCCATTGATCTTGTTTGATATATTTGCTCTCAGATTTTATGTGCACAAGAGCTCAACAAAGAACAGAATGTGGTTGCAAGTAGGATCGCATATGCCAAGTAGTCAATTGATCAAGTAGTTAGGGTTTGATAATGAAGGAAGCATCTCCTTATATAGAAGACACTATATGAAATGGAGGGATAAGATTGAGAGGTGTAAAAGGAGGTCGGCTATGATTAGAGGGTAGGTACAAGAAATGATAAAATAATGAAAGGGGTAGGTAGTGTATGAATTAAGAGATGAATGACATGTGTCATGGGTAGAAAATGTTAATGAATTAATTAAATAAATAAAGATTTATATAATTAATAGAAGAAGTGGGAACAATTAAATAAATAAGATATTTATTTAATCTAGGAAAAGGATAATTTAAATAAATAAATGTATTTATTTAAATGAGAAATAAGGCTAGAAGAGGATAAATGAATTAATTAAATAAATAAAGATTTATTTAATTAATAGAAGAATTAAGCTTAGATAATTAAATAAATAAAATATTTATTTAATTAGACTGGACAATTCTAGGTATCTACATTTTGCCCCTCTTTGAGACAATGCGCCTTGTCACGTTGTTTCAAAGAAGATAATATGAACTGATACAGAGTTGCCCCAAGATGAGAATGATATACCCCCTCGAGAGATTGGATGAAAAAATGTCTGAAAAGATTGTAGACAATCTCTCGATAAGAAAGAAGGGCTAGAAAGGACTGACCGGATAGGATAGAGTGACAAAGTCACGAGATAAAGAAGACTAAATAGGGCTAGGGTAGTCTATAAGATAGACCACAAGGGGAAAACATCCTCATTGTCATCCACACATCCAAGAGATCAGAGTGCAGAGAGATAATAGAGCAGCAACAATCAGCAGCGATGGCATTGGTTCACAGATTCGATTGCGTTCGTCGATTCTAGAGGCCAGCAGAGGCAGGAGAGCCAGTAAGTACCACAAAACCTCCTTGTACTTTGTCACATTAATTGTTGTCATTAATGCATGCTAGGTAGTGAAATAAATGCACTTAGAATAGGGTCCAAAAAATGTCAAAAACGTGTAGGCACGTCTGCGTTGGTGCTAGGCGCGTTTATGCAGTCTAAAAGAGCGTTTATGTCATGAAAGCACGTTTGTGTCCAAAAATGTGAATTTGTGTCTTCTAGGTCAAATCGACAGTTCTGTGATGAACATATGCTGTCGATTGGATAAGTTACTGAGAGGATACACTCAAGCAGGTCCTCTAGGGAAGACTAGGATAACAAATAGGGCTAGGATTGACAATTCTGTGATAGAACATACGTTGCCAATTAGGAAACTACTCAAGAGGATTCACTCAAGCATAGGCCCTAGGATAAGATAGATCAAGGCACTTTGTGATGAACAGTGAGTACCAAGATATAGTACTTTGTGATGAACAGGGAGTACTAAAATATGAGCAACACTTTGTGATGAACAGTGAGTGCAAATGTGAGCAGCACTTTGTGATGAATAGTGAGTACAAAACACGTAGTACTTTGTGATGAAAAGGGAGTACCACTAGGATAGAAGCAACACTTTGTGATGAATAGTGAGTGTCACTAGGACTGAGATGATTGATTTGTGTGACTACAGGAGTATTTGCCTATGTTAGAGTCACGAGAGAGATTCCCATCGACTCAGATGTTGCGACCTGAGTTGACAGCCGAGGACCGAGCTGCGATTGAGGCTATGGGATTGAGACATGTTCTATATGTGCCTGAGTTTTGGGTGAACATGGGATTGCTAACTGCATTAGCTGAGAGATGGCACTCTAAGACGTGCACGTTCCATTTGTCGATGGGGGAGATGACAGTCACCCTGGAGGATGTATACAGGATTCTGTAGATACCGATCGATGGGGAGTTGATTTTGTACGATTGAGAGGGAGATAGGGATGCCCTTAGATGAGTGTTTTGAGATCCAGGACTGGAGATGAGGGCTAGACACGTGGCATGGGACACGATGACAGCAACAGGACTGGCACTACCAACAGTGTTGGCAGGAATTATCAGTGGGTTCCTTTGTCCGGATAGGGCGACACGAGGGGTGGTTGTAGAGGACACAGGGGCCAGGAGAGATGATCTTGGGGCGGGTCCTTCAAGGGCTCAGACTCCGTTGAGGCCAGCCGGCTCTGAGGGAGGGAGTTCATCATAATCGTAGAGGGATCCCTATGTATCAGTATTGTACCATTTTTGTATGATGATGTAGACACCTTTCGATGATTGTAGCCATATGATTTTGACATCATTGTATCATGACACTTTATATATATATATGAGATGATTCATCTTTGCGGCAGCTATATGCATGTGTACCTATGTGATGAGATGTTCTTATGTGATGCTTATGATATGGATGCAAATATGTATATGATGCAATGCAATATATTTTTTTGTTTTGTTCTTTTATGTTTTATATGTGTATGCATGATGCAAATGTGAATGTATGTAATGTAGATGAATATGATAATGCAAATGTAAATTGTGCTAACAGGTGTTGTGTGCAGGATGTGATGCAGTTGTGATATCTATATGTATGTATGAAATATTTATATGTGGTAATGCAGGTGCAACTACATGAAATGCAAATGTTTTTGGTGTGTCATTATACTCAGTCATGTGATAGCAGGCTACGCGGACTCGAGAAGGATGATGGAAGTCAATCAAGAAAGGGGGATGAAAGATAGAAGATATGAAAGTGAAAGAGCTTCTTGTGTGTTATCATCATTGAGCTTTATTATGGCAAGTAGGTTATGACAATCGAGGCATATGTTCGACCCAGAAAGTCATTATGCCTGTTTGCATGGAGATAAGATAGTCACAAACAAGGAATGCCCTAGTTCATACTAGACTCACAGTGTCCTCATATCCTTGGACAAGTCATAGCATTACTAAGAGACAATCCACAGATAGCAAATACAAATAGGTGATGATACCCCATCCTCGCCTTTCTAGTCAAAGACATCCTGGAGATAGAATCTCTAGTTAAAGACATCCCGGAAAAGCTAAAAGACATGTCACTAAAAGAAGAAATCAAAAAAGAAAACCAAGACTCGACACCAACATCCACTGTAGTCCTCAAGTTTAGTGTCTCTTGTCACTTGTATAAGTCTTATTTGATTGTGGTCACAATGTTTACTTTCACAAAATGGATAGATAGCACTGAACCATAATGTTGTCTGAGTCTGTTGAAATATTTGATTTGTTGAAGCCCATTGTTGCTGTTGTGTCTCATCTGAAACTGACTGAATCCATGAAACTGATAATTTATTGCGGAGAAGATGAAACTTTATTGCGGATCTGTGATGCAAATGTTGCTTTATTGCGGATTGTGCGTGGATAGACTGAAGGAAGCTGGAAGAAACTGTACTCCTTGAAACATGTGATGTTCTCAATTCCACACCCATCACTAGACGTAGGATTTTCCTTAGCCACAGATAGGGTCTGATTTATTATGGATGGAAAGGGAGGTGAAAAGGGAGATTTATTATGAATGGCTAACCAATCTTGGGTAGATCAATAACAAGCCATGATGGAAATGGGTAAGTTTATTATGGATGAATTGGTCATGAGTGTGTGCAAAGTGAAGTGATGAAAGAGAATCCTGAAGGAGGGAGGAGCAATGTCGCTACACATGGCGCTGGTGACCCAGTTTTCACCATGGTACTTGCCCAGGGTGCCACCAAAGTGGTTTTCACTGTTGGACGAAATTATTTCTCTTTAATTTTTTTTATTTTTCAATGTTTTTTGTGTCAGAAGGTGCCTGTTTGCCAAGTTTTCACCAAGTAACGATTTTTTTTGTTTTATAATTTTTTTTGTATTTTTGAATTGTTTTGTATTTTTGAAATTTTTTATTGTTTTGTATTTTTGAATTAGGATACTTTGAAGAGCTATGTGTAAAACCTACGAAGGTGCATGTTGTTGATAGGATCCTCCAAAGGTTCACCTTCTATAGTTGAGAGTTGATATGCCCCAGATCCATATGTTGCTGTAATGATGTAAGGACCAAGCCAATTTGGTTCGAACTTGCCCTTCTTCTCTCTGTCTTGCTGATTTTTGGGGTTTTCTCTGAGAACCAAATCACCTACCTCAAATGTGCGAGGCTTGAATTTGTGATTGTAGCTACATTGTTCCTTGATTGAATGATGTGTAGCTTGAGTGACTGTCTTCCTTGATGAAGGAACTGAGATAAAATTACTAGTGTGTGGACTACACAGGCCCGTATGCGTGTCACCTAAAGAAGTTTGGGCATCCCTAATAACAAAGTCCTTCAAGAAAGTTCCATTAAAGGTCCATGATGTATCGCCAGAAGGGAAATGATGTGCGGAACAAGTGAATGAGTGATGAAGGCTTATGATTGCAAAAAGAAGTGAAAGTAGGATAGCATGATGGAGACTTAGGATCAACAAGTATGCTTTTTGGCTTGAAATTGTAGAACTTTTGCCCCCAGTTATTTTGGTATTAGGGGAGATCAACTCTTGTTCTTTTTGCTTAATAGGATTTTTATCCTTGACTTTGATTTTTGCAGAGTCCAGTAGCTTTTGATTTTGATTTGGACTAAAGTACTTTTCTTTATTTTTGACTTTTAGATTTTTCTTTTCAAGGCTTGATTTTTGATCCCCAATTAGTAAGTGCTTTTGTAATTCTTGTTTATCCAAGTCTGGGAGCGGAGTGGATGAAATAGTAAGGCTATGTGAGTTATGAAGAGGGCTGGCGATATGCTCAATAGATTCTTTGTTGGAACCACTCTTAGGACTATTGATATCAAGAGTTGCTTGCACCGCTAGAGGAGATTTGCATTCAGACTTAGTAGCCACAACACTAGGTAGTTCACACCCAATTCCTCGCAAATTGTTTATAGACTGTTCTTGTTGACTAAATACCTTAGGAGATAGTGGGAGTTGATCAACATGAAAGATATACTCACCACATCCCATGTCTTTAATACTGAGCTTTTCTTTGATCTCTGCTTGTTTTGATGTAGAAGCTTTCAATGATTCTAGATCCACATATGCTGAAGAAGGAATAGCTTCTTGATTGGCTGGTATTGTTATTTCTGATCTAGGGTGCAAATTGTTGCAATATATGAATGGATTTGGATCCGCTTTGACGGTCACTTCAACTCCATTGTGTGGAAACTTGATACATCAATGATATGTAGATGGTACTGCGCTCATCTCATGAATCCAAGGACGTCCTAGCAATATATTGTATGTGAGATCAAGATCAAGTACTTGACAAACCACATCATTTGTAACTAGCCCAACTCTGAGAGGTAAGGTGACTGTACCCTTGGATGAACGCTCTTCATCATCATATGCCTTGATGGTAATTTTGTTTGCAGAATTCACAGCTTTATCTGAATATCCCAATTGTTTAATAGTGCTCAATGTACAAATGTTTAGACCTGCTCCTCCATCTATCAGGACTCGTTTTATTCGATGTTAGTGTATGAAGGCTTCAATGTGTAACGGTGCATTATGTGGCTGACTTACGGAGGCATCATCGGCTTCTATGAATGTAAGGGAGTGTGGAATGGAAAGGTATCCCACCATGGCATGAAACTGGTCCACGTTCAGATTAGTAGGAACAGGAGTGTCTCTCAAGATTTTGTCAAGAATGGCTTTATGTGCGGGGGATATGCGTAAAAGCTCAAGGATGGAGATAAGTGCGGGTGTCTTCCCTAAGTGTTCTACAAGGTCATACTCAGGCTTAGTTGATGAGGAAGTGGTGTTCTTGGCTGGAGCACCTTGCAAAGCAATTTTACCTCGACGGGTTGTAACATGACATTCAGAGGTAGGTTCGAAAGAAGATCAAACACCTTTTAGGACAATCTTGGGTCTCCGAGTAGAATTCTCAGGGTTTTTGTCCTTGATGATAATGGTAGAGATGTAATTGTCCATTAAAATGTGATTGATAGTTGAATCATAGTTATAGGTTGCTCTGGTATAGTTGGTTTGGTCATCTGTGGCTTTAGCTTTTCCCTTGTCATGCTTTGGGAATGGTTCCTTAAACATCTCATGTTCTTGATTGGATAAGTGCCCTTCAATCTCAATGTCACCCCTATCAATGAGATCTTGTATGATGTTCTTCAGTCGATGACAATTTCCTGTCTTATGACCCTTGCTCTTATGAAATTCACAATATTCGTCATCATTCCACCAATTTGGTTTGACCTTTGGCTCATATGGAGGAAAATCTGGAATAGTGATTACCTTGTTTGCCACTGGCTTTTTGAAAACTGACTCAAGTGGTTCTCCCAATGGGGTGTACTTCCTTCATGATCTGGAAGTTGTTTGAGTATTCACTTGATTGTTTGTAGAACTTGATCCCGAAAAGATGAATTTGGGTTGTACTGTGTTGGCATCAACAACACCATCATTGACTGTGTTCTTGTTTTTATTCCAAAATCTTGGCTTGTCTTTTCCTTTAAAGTCATCTTTGTTTTCCTTGAATATCTTAATGACTCCTTGTTCAATTAGGACCTTCTCTGTTGCTAATCCTTTTTCAATGACGTCCTTGAAGGTGGACAAACAAGCTTTTCTTAGGTCATAACCAATGTCCTTGTTAACATTCTGGGTGAACATCTCTAACATTTGTTTTTGTGGGATTTCATAAGAGCATCTGTTGGCTAGATTCCTCCATCTTTGTAAAAATGATGCAAAAGACTCTCCCTCTTTTTGCTTGGTGTTGCACAAAGTAGTGACTGATATGTCTGTCTCTATATTGTAGGAGAAATGTTGAATAAATGCCTCTGCTAAGTCACCCCATGACTTAATTCCAAGTGGAAGTTGGGAGAACCATTCCATAGCTTGATCGCCTAGGCTCTGTGGGAATAATCTCATCAAATATGTCTCTTTTGCTGCTATCTCAATGCAAGCTATGAAAAATTGTCTTATGTGTGCCTTAGGATCCCCTTTTCCTCTATACTTATCAAACTTAGGTGTCACAAAGTGTGTAGGAAAAGGAGGCATTGGAATGCTCTTGTCAAATGGATAAGGACATATGTCTCTCATTGTGTATGTTGGCTTTGGTGTATTTATGTCCTCCATTTTCTTTTGTAAGTCCCTAATTTGTTGCTCCAAATTTCTCTTAGGTGGAGATCGACTTCTTGGACCATACCCCATGCTTGAGGCACCATTTGGAGGAGGAGCATGTTGCATATATGGATGATATTGATCATACACATGTTCATATGGAGGAGGTCTATAGTGATGCTGCATATATGGACCACTTGGTATAGATTCATGTTGAGGAATGAAATATCTATTTTGTCCATGTATACCATACTCTACAGGCATGTCATGTTCTAATGTGTTGCCCCCAAATTTGACATGGGGTTTCCTTGTGTCCAAATTTTGAGCATGCCTTTGAATATACAATTGCTTTGGTGGTTGATCCTTAGCATTGGTATGTGATTGAGCATATCTTTCTGCATAAGACTTCCATAATGGTTTGCAAAGGTGAGTATCATATGCTTGACCATGTGTATATGGGACCTCTAGTTTTTGAAACAAAGATGATGGTGATTCAGGCACCATATGTGGTCCTCTATTGCCTCCACTATTAGGTCTCCTTTGATCCATGTTGGAGTGAGTTTGTTGCAAAGGTCTATTTTCCATTATTTGAGACATGTCAAAATCATGAGGGATCTTGGCTCAACTTTGTGCCATCATTTGTAAGAAGTATTGTCTATCTCTCCTCATTATTTCCTCAATCAATCGATTGAAGTGGAGGTCCATAATGGATTCTTCCACATCTGCTGAATGTACGGAAAAGTTGTCCATATTGTCATTGTGTGTATCATTGTTTTTTGTAGTGTCCATGTGCTCAACATTTGGAATGTTTCTATAGGCATCCATGTCAAGTAATGTGTTATGATTAGTATTGAAAAAGACATCATTGTCATACTCATAGACACTCATGTTTGCGGACTCTTGAGCCTCTTTAGTTTCTCTCCTAGATTTTTGAAAACGGGTTTCAACCATGAACTAGGTATTGACCAAGATGTGTTAGACTAGATGAAAATGAAAAAAGTATGGAAGACCAAGAGATGGATGGAATGTAAATGAATCTGAGGTGTTCTTGCAATGTCCAAAGTGTAAGACCAAGTATGTATGTAGTAGAGTAGGTGTGACTTCCAAAGAGAGGATAGTTTCTCTTGATGAGGTAAGTTGACCTTGACTCTAAGTAAGACCAAATGAGACCCAAAGGTGATAGACCTTGATGAGGGACCACTTAGCAAAGTGTTGTTGTATGTAGTATGTTGACAAAGTATGATGAGGACAAGCAAGTGACCTTTTGACTCAAGTTTAGACAAATGTGAATGTAATGTGAGATGTAAAGCAATGATGGACTTTGTGAGACCCAAAGACAAGTTGAATGCTAGATGAAAACCTGGAGAAACAACCTAGGAAGCTCAAGAATTCTGAAATTGATTGCTCTTGTTTGCTGGACTGTAAAATTTTTCCAATTTGTGAAGTTGTTGGTTGTGACGAAATCTGAATGTTTGACTATTTTTCGTGACAAGAGGACACAATGTTGATGAGGACTCAATGTTTGCAAGTGTTTAGACTAACAATGACTCCAAGAAAAGTGTGTTGTTTGATGTAAAATTGTTTTGCATACACTTGAAGACACAAAAGACACAATGTTTTGCTATGTGGTCTTGAATGTTTGAATGTTTAAAATAAGTCAAGCACAATTCTTATGGCTGGTCAAGATAATAGTTGTTGATCCCACATGAGGTTTTGCCCCCGAGGCTATGCTATTCAGAGCGGATACTTAGATGCTTGACCTCACTGGCTCCACCCTCAGCACTCACTTGTTGGGTCAGCCAAGCATCAGTCCCCATGAAAACTCCCCGTGGTGAACTTTGTATCTCTACTAAGAACCGTATGTGTGTGGGCCGGTACCAGAGGTCTGACGTCCTGCCCCAACAACTAGAAGGATTTGGGCTTCTAAAACAAAAAGGTGCTAGTAAGGACATCCACTCATGTGGCCATACATGCGGCACTTTCAGCTCTATAAATACAGAAGGCTCCCAACCGGTAGGGGTTACGCCCTACAACTGATCAAATAAATTTGATCAAACGGGTTTATGGGGAGACATAGTGTCGGTATGAACTAATCAGCACACGTTATTCATAGTTTTCACCATGAATACAGTTATTTATAGTGGTTTGGAAGAAGATGGCTTTTCTTTTGCTACCACTTAGGTCGTTCTCTTCTCACTAGTAGTCCTAATGACCACACAGGAAGACAGGCCCTCTAAAGATTAAACAAAAAGAGCCTATTGCTCAAGACACAAAAGACAATGATTCAATTTTAGTGCACCAATTGAAGTGTTTGCTAGTCTATGAAAACAAGGCACATAATAAAAATCCAAAAACCCTTGCCAAGGACCTGCAACAAAGATTTATTAGTAGTTTGGATTGTTTCAAATGATCACCCCTTCTTGCAAGCATACAAGTTCGGTAAATTTTGGATCCAAAAGACTTTGTGAAATAGGGGCTTTCAACAATGCATTTTGTTGACCAATTCAAAGATCTGATTCATCATAAAAAAAGACCACTTGTAAAATTTCAAAAGATTTCCAGAAATGTAAGAAAATCCAAAAAATATGCTAATTTTCTCCAAAAATTAATTTTTTATGAAAAATCATATAAAATTCAAAATCGATCCAAAAAATATGAAATTTTTATTGGAGAGTCCTGATGGTCTTCTAAACCTACATAAAAAAATTTCTACAACAAATCCAAGCAGTTTGGGAGATATGAGTAAAATAATACAAAACCCCTAATTTTCAAAGATCTGATTTTTGAGGAATGATTTTGCATCAAATTTAAAATCACAAAGAATAGATCCTATGTATAATTTTGAGAGATTTCCAAAAATGTAAGAGAATCCAAAAATTCGCTAATTTTCTCTCAAAATTATTTTTTTATGAAAAATCATAAAAAAATCATATAAATTGACAAAATGATCCAAAAAATCTGAAGTTTTTACTAAATCCTTCTAATACTTTTCTTGACGTACACAAAAAATTTGATGTCAAAATTCAAAGCCGTTTGTGAGATCTGATCAAAATAAGAAAAAACTCTAATTTTTAAAGATCCAATTTTTAGGAAAATATTTTGCATCAAAATTAAAATCACAAAGAATAGATCCTGTGTATAATTCTGAGTGATTTCCAAAAATGTAAGAAAATCTGAAAAATTCTCTCATTTGCTCTCAAAATTAATTTTTTATGAAAAATCATAAAAAATTCATAGAAAATGAAAATGTGCTCCACAAATTCTGAATTTTTTATTGATAGCTCTTGATACTTTCTTCAACCTAGAAAAACAATTTGGTGCAAAATTTTGCAAGCCGTTTGTGAGATATGATCGAATCTCTCCAAGATCTTGATTTTGTGTCCAAAACCCTAGCTGCACAAGATTATTCTCCAAATTGTTTTACAAAACAACAATATAGGGTTAGAAAAATCTGCAAAAATAACATAGATCTAACAAAAATCCATGTCCCACGAGGCGTGCCAAAATGTATATGGTGAAAATGGATAACAATAATAACGATATTGAAAGACTAAATGAATTCAACCACAAAACCCTAGCCTAACAACAACAAAGATCCACCATAACATATGAAGATTACCTAAGATAATGCAAATCAAATGAAATCACAAAGATTATACCATCACATGTCCAATAGGGTTTGGATCTTCATTCTTCCTATCTCCATTGATCTTGTTTGATGTATTTGCTCTCAGATTTTATGTGCACAAGAGCTCAACAAAGAACAGAATGTGGTTGCAAGTAGGATCGCATATGCCAAGTAGTCAATTGATCAAGTAGTTAGGGTTTGATAATGAAGGAAGCATCTCCTTATATAGAAGATACTATATGAAATGGAGGGATTAGATTGAGAGGTGTAAAAGGAGGTCGGCTATGATTAGAGGGTAGGTAAAAGAAATAATAAAATAATGAAAGGGGTAGGTAGTGTATGAATTAAGAGATGAATGGCATGTGTCATGGGTAGAAAAGGTTAATGAATTAATTAATTAAATAAATATTTATATAATTAATAGAAGAAGTGGGATCAATTAAATAAATAAGATATTTATTTAATTTAGGAAAAGGATAATTTAAATAAATAAATGTATTTATTTAAATGAGAAATAAGGCTAGAAGAGGATAAATGAATTAAATAAATAAATAAAGATTTATTTAATTAATAGAAGAATTAAGCTTAGATAATTAAATAAACAAAATATTTATTTAATTAGACTGGACAATTTTAGGTGTCTACAGATATAATTATCGCAAAACCTTTATGCTCATGTAGGTCTTTTTGATGATATACAACACTATCGCATATGATTTTTGTGTCAGCATAGTGGGTTCACTCGATATAATTTGAAGGGATGTATTTTTATGCTATATAATCCCACCTTTTCATTTATTATCATGCATTTCAGTTGAAGTGATTATCATAAAGCCTTTATGCTCATGCATGCATTTTATGTGTAGACTAACAATTCTTAAAAATATAGGTTCATGCCAGATCACTCGTCGTTGACTAGTTTAATCTTGGTGATGGTACATATTCCTTGGGGTTATCAATATTTAGCTACTTTTTAAGTTTTCTTTTCAAGAATTGCAAAAATTTACAGCCAAACACAACACCATATGCTCTGTGTGCATTAATGAGATTAAATTTTGTGTGTAAACACTAAGTCCCTCACTTTGTCAATGTGATTAAGTTTTATAAGCTTTCACACACTATGTCAAGTGACTGTATTGCCATTCTGAAGTGACAATATCTACCATTGTCTTTAACCATGCAAAGAATGCAGTGAGAAGGACTTTAATCAACATACGTCTTTCTTCAAAGTTATTCTTGTAGACTTTGCAGAGAAACTGGTAAGTTTTGTAATTATACAATCTTGTATGTCTTAAAAATGTTTCAAATGATCTATTTATAATTAGATAAAATAATTTATATTAAGTGTTATAATTTGTTTCTTGTAGCACATTCATTCTGCATAAAAAGGTTGCTTATTTTGGTCTTCATTTACATGCAGACATTCCTCTATGTAATATTTTCTCTTAGGACATGAGAATGTTTGATGCAGATGAAGTGGGATGTTGTATTTGTATATGGATGATATACGATGTCCATGAGCAAACTGGTTTAGTTTTATTGATGATATACAATGTATCTGTATATGAGTACATTGTTGTAGTTGTATTGATAATGATGAAAAATCATGTTTGCATATTTGTTCATGGATGTCACATGCAAGTTTAATGGCAATTATATGTATACAATACATGAAAATATTAATGATCATTATGTGTCTACAGTGTAATGCTTGTTAATCTATATTTTTTCATTGAATGAGTCTGACGATTTTTTCATCTATTGAAAAAATGAGATAGGATTTTGTAGGGACCCCTCTTGTGGCCCAGTAGATTAAAATGGATCATTCACAAGTGCCATTGATTCAGAGTTAGGTTCCATCAAAGTTTGACAATTTTTAGCACTTAGGGTGTTCAAGGGACGACATCGGTAGGGTATGACCCCAAGCGTTTAACCGAGTGAGGGGGGGGGAATAGGAGCATGCATAGGGTAAGAATGCCTAACTGGACATATCAGAATTGATGGTTCATGATCATGATGAGAAAAATGAGAAATTGGCCACGCGACAACATTTGATTGAATGAGACTGACGATTTTTTCACCAACTAAAAAAATTCTTCCCGAATAAAACCATAGGGAATCTTAAAAAAAAGAGATAGGCTTTTGTACAGACCCCTCTCATGGCCTTATAGGTTCAAACAGGTCATTCACAGGTGCCACGGATTCTGAGTTAGGGCCCGTCAAAGTTTGATAAATTTGAGCACTTAGGGCGCCCAAGGGACGATGCCAGTAGGGCATGACCTTGAGTGTTCGACTGAGTTGGGGGGGGAAATAGGAGCATGCATAGGGTAATAATGTCTAACTAGACATGTCGGAACTGACGGTTTGTGATCACGATGAGCATAACGAGAAATTGGCCACACGACAACATTTGATTGAATGAGACTGATGATTTTTTCACCAACTAAAAAAATGCTCCCTAATAAAACCATAGAGAATCTTGAAAAACCGAGATGAATCATTTCAACACGTGAATCCCCCATTGACAAGTTTTTATAACTTTTGAGCAATCTTGAGCAATTTTGCCAATATGAGTAACCTATGACTAGACATAACAAATATTGGTCTAGATGACCTTATTACATAAAATGATTATATTTCACCTTATTTACATTGAGAATCCATCAAAATACTCATATTCAAAATTTGACCTCGTGGAGGCCTAATGAGCAAGGAGGTCATTAAATTTGGTGAAGTTTCCAAAGGCAACCAAATTTAACACTTACGATTTAGATGAAATGAATTATATATAATCTAAAGATTATACAAACAACACTTATGATGAAATGAAATGAATTGTATTGTTCATTAAATAACCATTATTAACCATTGCTAATTATTGGATTGAATATTAAAGTTTAAAATGATAACACCGAGCAACAATTTATATGATCAAATATCAACTTCAGTATATATGAAAATGTCAAATGATTACTAGTGTATGTCCATAAACAAATATGGCATAAAAGCCAACTCAAACAATATGTATATCTATATACGTGAATGTATGTCCATATACAAAATATACATGCCAACTAGACATGTAAGCATCCCAAAACTATCTATAACATCATAATCTATTGATGGATCATCAAAATTGACCCTCTTCGCCGCACTGCTTGGCTCTGAAGGATCCTACACAAGAAAAAACAAACCACGATTAAGATTAGTTATATTTATAACTCACATTCAAAAAGTTAACATAAAATTGAACTATAATTGAACTATTCTTGTTTACCTCATCTCCACGTTTTCTCTTTGGCTTTGGAGGACTCTTGATGTACGTCTTTGGTAGAGGAGGTATGTTGTCAATAGTTTCATATACAACCTACATATGTTCACAAATATGACATTGATACAAGTTAGCATATAATTGCCACTTATAATAACAAATTATATCTATTAAAAAAATAAATAAATAAACACATGTACCCGAGGCATATCTTCTTCTTCTTCATCATCTTCAGGTATAGTGGGTGTAGTCAACAAGGATGTGAAGCCAAGAATTGTTTGTATATATACACAACAAGTATGTGAAACTATCAATCTATGTCTAGACATGTATAATCATTCTAAGTTATTTAAACTATTCATTCAATCATATTTGCATTCAATTACCTTCCCCTTGCCTCCAGCTGCACTACCAGATCCCTAATCACATAGCCCTGCACTCGTGCTACTTGTGCCCTACAAGAGTAAAATAAGATATACATGCAAGTTACTACATAATCTAATTAATGCCAATATAAATGATGAGCATGTATGTACAATAAAATACAAATGACTAGGTGCAATAATATATGTATCGTAAAGCTATCAAGGCCAAATGAAATGACCGTCAAGGTGCCCTCTTGGATCAATGTCAACTCCTCCTCTATCATCAACTTTTAAATGATGAAAAATCAAATAAGCATTAAAAAAAATGCTAAAATTTGAATGAAAATGATGAAAAACAATAAAAATCCTACCTTTTATTGGATTTTTTGCAAATTTGGGTCACAAAATCGGATATCAGATTTGCCTGAATTCGCTTAGCCCGTGGGTAAAAAATAACCCATGGGGTGTCACAGTCCTCTTTTATTGTCTTAGAGAAATCAGATATCCGATTTTTATAGTTAAATTATTTTAAAATAACAATATATTATATAATATATTATTTATAATATAATATAATATAATATTACATATTATGTATTATATAATATATTATTTATAATATAATATAATATAATATTACATATTATGTATTATATAATATATAATAAAATATAATAACATAATACATAATATATATTATATAATACGTATTATATAATATTTAATATTATATTATATTACTTTCACCTTTTACTAAAGAATACCGTGTCTTGGCCACTCAAAGCAGCATATGCCAATTTTTAGAGACTTTCTCTACTACTTAGAGGAGGCCCATTGTATTCAAATAAAAGAATAATTTTACAGAGCTTAACTGGTTAAAACATTGGGTTCTAAAAAAATATATATATTATATTGTATAATAATATATTATATATGACTATATAATATATATTTTATAGGTAAAATAATAAGAAATATAATATTTTAATATACATTGATTGGTAAATTTAAATTGTATCTAAATTTGCTAATTCAATTTTTGGCTTTTGAATTTTAAAAGCTTGGGATATTATTAGATGAGATAAAATTCTCTCTTTTTCTCTTGAATACTAGTTTATATGCGGCTTACCAATTGAATGTGATCTCTTACTATAATTATAGTGTTTTACTTTAGATTTTTCATGAAACATTGAACTACATGTTCTCTTAGTATTCTTATCACCTATCTTCTCTTTAGACATACTATTGCCTATTTGAATGCATCATTTTGAAAGATTTAAAAAATACAGTTGTAACAAATACACAATTAACATGCAAAATAAATAAATAACATACTATTATATGATTTTTATAGTCAAATCAAAATATTTAAAGTTCCTAGCCCACTAGTTTTACTTCCCAAATGCACTCCAAACACCCATAACTAAATATACATTTTTTAAATTCTCTTTATTAATTTAAACAATCTATATTAATATTATCAATTTAGAAATGCTAAATAATACAATGACAGATGTCAGGGACTATATTACACTTCTTGAATGAATATATCCTACGAGTACCATATATGCTTTGTCACTTGTCCAACATAGAAAGTTAATACGTTCATTTCTTTCTTTGTTTTATGTCATAACTTCGCCGTATGCAGCTTCGAAGCTCAGCTAGTGAAGAAGGTGGTCAATGGCATAATAAAGACACTAGACAGCGTGCCCTTCGAAGTTGCCAAATATCCAGTGGGATTGGAAGCCCTCAGAAATGCCCTCCTTCCAAACTTGCATCTCAATTCAGCCGGAAGAGTGGTTAAAGTAGGAATATGGGATATAGGCGGTATTGGCAAGTCCACAGTTGCAAAGGCCGTGTGCAATGAAGTTTATGGTTGTTTTGATGATGCTACATTTGTATTAAATGTGCGCGGTACTAACCTTACAAAATTGGAGAGGAAAATTTCTGAAAAATTTGGTGAACTATAGTGAGGAAGTGGAGAGTGTTGAGAAGGGCATATCCTCGTTGAGAGGTCGATTGGGTGGACTGCGTGCCCTCCTCATTTTGGATGACGTGGATGATCGCCCACAATTGGATGCAAGTGCACATAGAAGATACCATACACATTCATCCTTCGAGTTTGATATGGCTAAAGGTGGACTCTTGTTCCTTTCCAATCACAATGCACAGCTCAAAGTTGTTCGACTTAATTTTTGGAACGGAAGAGAAATCAACCTTTATTGTAGGCAGCATATCGCAATTGAGGATCACGGACTTGACTAACTGCAGACCCTTACAAAACCTCCCTGACACCATTACTAGTCATTTGTCACTTTTGCAGTCCTTGAAATTGTCTGGATGTCAGAGGTTGGATTGTCTTCCTAACACCATTTGCAACCTCTCACAACTGCTCTACTTGAATTTGAGTTATTGTGAGAAATTAAGATACCTTCCTGAGAGAACTGGAAACTTGTCACAGCTGCAGTACTTGAACTTAACTTGTTGTAAAATCTTACTTAAACTTCCTAACAGCATTGGCAAGCTCTCACAGTTGAAGCAATTAAGTCTGAGCTGGTGCAAAAAATTACAGAGCCTTCCAGAAACCATTAACGACTTGTCAAATCTGAAAAGGTTGGATATGCTGAGGTGTCAGAGAGCATGGAAGTCAATTCCTTATGCAATTTTGATCCAGCCAACACTATACCTTTTAGGATTACCTCCTGAGGTGGAGAGCTGGAGGAGGCTTCTAGTACAGAAACCATTTCAAATGGAGAATCAAGATGACATGTAGCAGCATACTACCCCAGAATCTAGTCGAGCTTCTAGGAAAGCCATGGCAGAATTTAGGGCAACCTTAGCCCGTGAATGCCGTAAGTAAATGCAGTGTACTCACTTCGATTTTGAATACTTATAGTCGTTTCACTATAGCCTATCATATAATTTGATGGATTGAAATTTTTTCTTCTCTCTATTTGCATGAAATTGTAAAACAATATACCTTAAACCTTTACGCCCATTTTTCTATGCAATCTTAAGCATTACTCCTCAAAGTTCATATAGAAGCGCCTAATTACATTAGGTAACATGTTTTTGTTTTTTTTTTCTTAAACCCAGAAATTGAAAGAAATATAATTCAAATACAAATAACAGAAAGATAACTAATTCTATTCATTGCTGAATGAATAATCAGAATAACCAGAAATAAAACTATATTGTATATCACCAAAAACTTGGAAAAAAATACAATTGCATAGCCTCTCATATATAGAGAGAGAGCTGATCATCAACTGATTAGAAAAAGCATTAAAACAAAACTAAAAACTAAAAACAGTGGTAAAACTGTTTTAAAACTAAAAACAAGAAATCCGTTTTATCTATACGTAGCAGTTTGGATATGGGAGCTGCTGTTTAAAAAACTGTTTTATTTAATAAAACTAAAAGAAAAAAAAAAAAACAAATCGCCTTCCTAATCTCTACGATATGTTGTATCATTCGAGCTTATCTTCAATCTCCCCCTGAATGATCAATGGAGTTGAGTCCCAACTGATTTTTGAAGGCAATAAAACTTGCGGTTGGAAGAGCTTCAGTAAAAATATCAGCAACTTGTTCAAATGAAGGACAAAACTACAACTCCACTTGTCCATCTTGAACCAAGTCACGAATGTAATGATGACGGATCTCTATGTGCTTCGTTCTAGCATGAAACACTAGATTCTTTGTCATGGCAATAGTGCTACTGTTATCAAAATAGATGGTGGTTGGATGCTCACGAACAAAATATAGATCTGATAGTATCCTTCTTATCCATACTGCTTGAGAACTTGCCGATGAAGCTGCCATGTATTCCGCTTTTGCTGAAGAAAGAGCTACTATTGCCTGTTTCTTACTACTCCAGGATACAACTCCAGAGCCAAAAGAAAAAACATAACTAGATGTAGATTTCCTATCATCCACTGAACTGGCCCAATTTGAATCTGTGTAACCAACTAGTTCAAACTTGTCAGTGGGAGAATATTGGATGCCAAAATTCTATGTACCACTCACATACCTCAAAATTCTTTTAGCAGCTCGCCAATTTGACTCATGTGGATCTTGCATGAATCAAGAGACGAGGCTCACAACATACATAATATCAGGCCTACTAGTTGTGAGGTACATGAGGCTACCAACCAAACTCCTATACTAAGTTGCACCAACCTTCGGACTAACATCTTCCTTGGTTAGTTTTCCACCAAGGGCTACGGGGGTTGCAAATGCTTTGCATGCCACCATGTTAAGCTTCTTCAATAAATCAGCTATATATTTGGATTGAAAAATAAATATACCTTCTGATGTTTGTTATACTTCCACACCAAGAAAATAGTGCATAAGTCCTAGATCTGACATTTCAAACTCTTGTTTCATATTTGCTTGAAACTTCTCCATGAGAGCTTTGCTATTACCTGTATATATCAAATCATCAACATAGAGGCAAACTATAAGAATATTATTACCAATATGTTGGAGATACAAGGTAAGCTTTGAGTGGCTTCTATTGAATCCTTTCTTCATGAAATAACTGTCAATTCTATAATACCAGACACGAGGAGTTTGCTTCAACCCATAAAGGGCTTTCTTCAACTTGTAGACTAAGTGTTCTTTTTCTGGAACTTCATAACCCATAGGTTGTTCTACAAAAACTTCCTCATTTATGTAACCATTCAGGAATGTTGATTTCACATCCATTTGAAATATTGGCCACTTGTGTTGTGGTGCAATAGCCAATATAATTTTGATTGTGTCCAGTCGAGCCAGAAGAGAAAAAGTGTCTGCATAATCCACTCCAGGAGTTTGTGCAAACCCTTTAGCCACTAGTCTTTCCTTGTGGCGTTCTACTGAACCATCAGCATGATATTTTACTTTGTAAATCCATTTCATACCAATCACCTTCTTACCTTTGGGAAGTGGAACTAATTCCTAAGTATTATTCTTATGAATGGAATTCATTTCAGCATTCATAGCATTAACCCATACAGGTTCTTTCACTGCTTCTTCATACACAAAGGGTTCAACTTTAATTGTACTAAACACATAAAAATTAGCAACTAGATTTATATTGGTACTCCTCTGATAAACATCAACTAAAATTCGTACCTTTCATGGAACGAATGCTGGAGGTGAATCTTCACCTGAGTTTGTGCTACTTGAAGAACTAGGTGAGCTTGGAGGACTGGAACTAGAGCTAGAACTTCCACTTGAGCTTGTGGGGAGAGGAGGAGGAACACTGTTATCTTCCATGTTTAAGATTATTGAAGGATTTTTCTCCACATCATCTTTCCACTTCCATACTCCCCCTTCATCAAAAATCACATCCCAACTAACTATCCATTGCTTTGTCTTGGGATTATAAAATCTGTAGCCTTTAGTTGTAGTAGAGTAGCCCACAAAGATACTAAGTTGGGATTTGGCATCCAACTTCTTCCACTTTTGAACTGGATTATGCACATATGCCAAACATCCAAAGATGCGAAGATGAGCCACTGAAGGCTTGTGACCACTCTAGGCTTCCTTTGGAGTCAAATTTTGAACTCCTTTTGTGGGACTATGGTTGAGAATATACACTGTAGTGGCAACTGCTTCTCCCCAAAAACTATTTTGAAGATTTTTTGTCTGCAACATGCTTCGTGCCATTTCCATAATGGTACGGCTCTTTCTTTTAGCAATACTATTTTGCTGAGGTGTATATGCGGCAGTGAGTTGTGTTTGGATGCCATTCTTAGCACAAAAATCAGAAAACTCATTAGAAGTAAACCCCCCCCCCCCCTCTATCTGTTCTGAGTATCTTGACAGGATACCCACTTTTTTTTTAGCTAGTACTTTAAAATTCTTAAAGCATGCAAAGGCTTTAGATATTTGCTTCAAAAAATAAACCCAAGTGTGACGAGAGTAATCATCAATGAATGTCAAAAAATAAAGGTTCTTACCCAATGATGACTCTTGCATATCACCACAAATGTCAGCATGCACAAGTTGTAGAGGAGATTTGGCTCTCCAAGATTTTCCCACCGGAAAACTGTCTCGATGATGCTTGCTAAGGGCACACCCTGAACAAACTTCTTCTTTTGCCTTGATTGGAGGAAGACCTCTCACCATATTCTTCTTATTCAACAATGTTAGCCCTTGATAATTTAGGTGACCATATCATTGATGCCATAACCATGAATCATCTATGGTTGATTTTAGTGCATGCAACTTACTAGAAACCAATTTGAGAGGAAACAATCTATTCTCTATCATATAAGTATTTGCTACAAGATGATGATATTAGATTTATCAAAATTTTTGCAGCAGCTATCTTCAAATACAACTTTATAGTTCTTTTCTAGAAGTTGTAATATACTCAAAAGACTATGTTGTAATTCTAGCACAAAGAAAGTATTATGGATATTTGTAGTGTCTCCTTGCTTAGTCTTGACTGCAAGGGTACCTTTTCATATTACATCAACCTCCTTATCATCTCCAAATTTAACTTTACTTCTCATTGAATCATCTAATTTACAAAGAAATCAGATTTACCTTTCATGTGATTTGAACAACCGTTGTCCAAGAACCAAACATCCTCTTGGGGTTCTTTTGCCAAATTGCATGCAAAGAATGTAGAATTATTTGCATCAAAAGATTCTTCTGCATAACTAGCTCTTGACTTATTCAAGTCAGATTTCTTCTTCTTGCACTCAGATTCATAGTGCCCATATCTTTCACAATATCTGCATTGAATACTCCTTCCATCCATAGAACTTCGTCCTCTTCCTCTATTATTTCCTCTTCCTCTTCCTCTACCTCTTCCTCTGTTATTTCCAGAAGATTCACCTTGAAATTTAGCAATATGAGAGGGAGGAGATTTGGATTTTTCCTCAATATTCATAGAATACTGGAAAGCTTAAACAAAACTTTCCATAGAACGCTGCATGCACTCTTCATGAGACTGCAAAGAACCAATTAATTTTGCAACTTTGAAAGTAGTTAGATCTCTACTTTCTTCAATAGCAATTACTACTGGATCAAATTTAGGAGGAAGAGACCTCAAAAAAATTTCTACAATATTTTGATTTGATATAGTTTCTCCTTGAGTCCTAAGTTGATTCGCTATACCTTGAGTCCTAGTAATAAATTCATGAATGGACTCAGATTCTTTCATCCTCAAATTTTCAAATTCTCTTCGGAAAGTTTGAAGTCTTACCAATTTGATTTTATCTGTACCTTGGTATGCAGTTTGTAGAGCCTCCCATGCATCCTTTGATTTTGTCAGACTGACAATTCGAGGAAAAATTGAGACATCCAAGGTAGATTGAATGGTGAAAAGAGCTTTGTTATCCTTCTTTCTATCTTCTTTCAATTGATTTTTCTATTGTGGTGTCCATATATTGAATGTATTCTGATCAACAGGTTCTGTGTATCCACCTTCCACAAATTCCCAGAGATCTTGGGATAAAATTAGGGTCTTCATCTTGATACTCCAATAATCATAGTTTTCTCTAGTAAACAATGGAAGCTGAAATGCTAAATATTTTCCATTAGCCATCTGAAAATAACTGTTGTTCTAACCTGCAACCTGCACAATTAGAACTCTTGCAACCTGCTCTAATACCAAATGAAAGAAATATAATTCAAATACAAATAAGAAAAAGATAACTAATTTTGTTGAATAACTAAAATAACCAGAAATAAAACTATATTACATATCACCAAAAACTTGGAAAAAAATACAATTGCATAGCCTCTCATATATAGAGAGAGAGCTGATCATCAACCAATTAGAAAAAGCATTAAAACAAAACTAAAAACTAAAAGCAGTGGTAAAACTGTTTTAAAACTAAAAAACAAGAAATCTGTTTTATCTATACGTAGCAGTTTGGAGTTTGGATATGGGAGCTGTTGTTTAAAAAACTGTTTTATTTAATAAAACTAAAAGCCAAAAAAAAACAAATCGCCTTCTTAATCTCTATGATATGTTGTATCATTCGAGCTTATCTTTAGAAATATTGGAGTCTACCACGAGGGGATTCAATCTTCTTGTTTTGCAGATCGAAGCAGCGACACAACTATTTCAACAAGAAAGCCATTTTGCTTCGTAGATAGGGGCAGTGACCCACCTCTTTCAACAAAGAAACCCTTGTTTCGAAGGTTAGAGGAATAAACTAATTTTCTCCAAATAAATTAGGATTCTAATTCGGTCGGGCTTAACCAGCACACTCGAAGCGCTGACTTCGGTGGTCGGGCCCACAACAGCCTTCTGTTTCCATTTATGCGTTTGCATTAACAATTATTGTTCCCTTTTCCGTCCACTATTACTCCCATTCACAACTCCCGCCCAAGGTATAATTTTTTGAAACTGTTTCTCCCGCCCCTGAGATCCCTATATGGAGGTTTCCCATGCAGGTAGCTTGCATTTGTGCCCACACTTCCAGACTGTGCCAACATGGGAGCTTTGGAATAGCGTATCGACATCCATCAAAGCGTAATGGAGGGCAATTATTGTCAGACATTACAGTTGGAAATGCCCTGATAAGCATGAATGCAAAAATGTGAATAACATGGACAAGGTGCACGAACTTCTTGATCAGATACCTCAGAAAATTTTTGATCAAATACGTCAAAGAAATGTGGTCTCATCAAATCCTGTAAAAGCAAGATATGCACAAAATGCTTTTGTTGAAAAGGATTTGGGGACTTTCAACCAGATGCGATTGGCAGTTGTATCTCTGCCAGCATCCTCTTTGCTTAACGAAAATAGGAGCTTTGGAATAGGGTATGTACATCCATCTCACAATGAATGAGTTTAGCAGATGTTGCAGCTGCAACTGCATTGGCAAACATGTATGCAAAATGTGTAAGCATAGACAAGCAATGAGCTTTGTTTGATAGAGCCAACAAACAATAATAGAGTTGTCCTGAGTATAGAATTTATACAAAATGCGGAAGCATAGACAAGGCACCTAAACTGTTTGACAAAATGCCTCAAAGCGCACATTTCTACTGGAACTATTTGATCTTAGGGTATTAACAAAAGGGTTTGTTGAAAAGGCTTTAGAACCTTGTCAGAGCTAGGTTGCTTCTCAAGCTATAAAATCGATCTATCAAGCTATGAAATGGATCTCAAGAAGAATGAATGACATCAATTTTAATTATTTTGTTTTAGATGGGTAGTATATTATATACAATATGCAATAATGAAATTGTTTTGTGATTTAAATCAGTTTCTGTCTATTATCCTTGCTCTAATAATACAACAAATGATAATGTGTTATATGAAATATAAATCTTAAATAGATAGTTTCATAATTTTACCTTTCTTAAGGCAACATGTGTGATATTTAGGATATTTTAATAGATATATATGGAAAATGAGTCTTTATTGATTTTTTTTTTATATTAGAATCTATTTTATCTTATATTCAAAATATTATAGAGAATAAAGTAGTATTTCATATGGATAAGTTGGGATTCTTGTATATGAGTTTGATCTATTGTAGCACAATGTGCATGTGATCCAATGACAAGTAATATTCTATGGAATAAATAGTTCATCATCCTTCAAGACTCAATGGATTTGCATGGATGACATTTTATAAAAAGAATAGCTCTATGGTCATTCATGAATAAAGTAACATAGTGCTTATTGTTGGCATTGTACACTCTAATGAGAATTAAGGTGCTGTCATTGATGGCAACCTTGCAACCTTGTGGATACCTTCAAGTAACCTTGTGGCACTCATCTGGTAAACCACTAGCAGGCACCGGCACCGGCAAACACTTCACTGGCAGCAACAACAATGTATATCGACACCCCAGCCGATAGGAACAAACTTTTGTTTATTGTATTTAATTGTAAATATCTTATGTAAAGCCGACATGACATATTGTAGTAAACTCATATATGTATGAGATCTTGTAAATCATTTTGATATGGACATATGATGGATATGGTAGAAGTGATGAGCGAATATTAATGCAGATTTTGTATAAGGTTTATGGTTATAGTATGAACTTAAACCGGTATTGAACCTATCATAGAATATGCTGAATTGTAGCAGTACATTATTTTGGATTCTCATAATCCATTTTGTAAGTCAGTGAGACTTCCATTTTGTAAATTGAGTAGTGAGCTCTAGGCGGTCGGCCTTCCTGCATGTGCAGGCACCACATTGTAAGTAATATCCATTCACTGGCTAGTGAGTGAATATTGTGGGTCACAAATCCCACCGAGGTTTTTCCCACACCGGGTTTCCTCGTTTAAAATCTTGTGTTATGGTGTGCTTTCTATGCTGTCTTTATTGTTCCTATTTACTGCATTAATTCTTATTTATTGGTACACTGTTTTGGAATGTAAAATACTTAATAAGGTCAAATATTATGTAAACCGGTTAGATACTGATTCACCCCCCCCTCTCAGTATCTTTGATACTATTATTAATCCTAACAATTATTTTGGTGAATCAAATGTCTAAATGATGGTCATCCTAGTATAAATGGATTATCTTCTATCTCAATTACAAGTTCAATAGCGTGTCTTTCCACAAATGAGGTGTTACCTTGATTACCTTGATTATCAAGGCACTCGTAGGATGATTCCTATCTTAGTTTAAAGTTAAATAAATTTTCTTTGGTATAGCAAGGTGCTACATTTGTGGTCATGGTATTTTCTCCTTCGCATTTGCTAGGTCTCATTGAAGTTTCTATAGCCCCTATGTTGAATAATTATGACTCAAATGTTCAAAGACTTGTGTGAGTCTATTTATATGCATGTTTGTGCATGTGTCAATTGATCAATAGTGATTTTAAGTTCTTGGTTAGCAGAGTGGTGGATGCCATAGTTTTCCTAGATTAGCTATGTATTTGATTACATGGTTTCCTTATATTAGTTCTAGAAATTAGCTACAAAAGTTCTTATATGGTAGAAGCCTTTCACCAATCAAATGGGTTGAAAACCTTTGAATGGCTACACACCTCAACAACACCCATATGAGGTTTAATACCTCATTGTAATGGTGGGTAGGAGGAAAATAGGCGTGATTGAGTTCTTGTACTTGATTCATGTCTAAATTTTATAGTGGGAGATTCATTTAATCATGTCCAAAGACTTATGTGTTGACAAAAATTGTTTTAAAATGGAATTTTATCATAACCATATATGTTTCTATATAATGTATGCAAGGAAAATTTTTTTTTATAAAAAATCTAGATTGATGAACTTTATGAAATAGATTTATTCTTGAAAATTTATCTTGATGGTTTCTTCCTTAGAATTTATTATATGATCCCATCCCCCTTCCAGGTTCTTTTTTGTTCATTCCAATGTTATCCTATTATAAGAAAAAATTAGTCTCCTTGGCAACATACTTAAGTCTAGAAACATTTTTAGAAAAGGAGAGAAAGGGAGGATATGAGATGGAAATATAATTGATTTTGGAATGACACTTAGATGGAAGTTCCCCCTTGACTTCAAAGTGAAATTTTAATCAACTTAAAGAGATTCTCTCTAGACTAAATGGAAGATTCCTTCATTATTATATTCATTGGGAGGACTAAAGACCTAAAAGGAAGAATTTTCGTGAACAAATAATGGGAGATTCAGTTCCAACGAATTATAGACAACAAATCCTATTTAAAAAAAATTAGCTCCTAAAGAACACAATATTATGTTTTGTTTTCATTCAAGGATGGATGAAAGTATCTATACTCCTATCCCTTTTGGAAACTTAGTAAAATTTGCCTATCCCTTTCAAGAGTGGTATAATGAAATCCAAAAATTTAACCAGAACAAAATTTGGAACCCCCATCTGATCCCTAAGATCAATTGCTTCTAGTGGACCGTGGCTCATTATTAGATCTCAACAATAGACAACTTGCAAAAAAGTTGTTTCCAATTCATAAACTGGTGCAATTTATGCTACCAAACTAAAGAAGGCATTGATCATCTGATCCTTCATTGCTCTTACTCAAGAAAATTTTGGTCTCATTTAATTCAATATATCAATTTCTATTGATTTTTTTTAATTCTCTAAATAAATTCATGATCAATTGGTATTCTAATCTCCTTTCTCACATAACATTATACAATATTTATGGAAACAAAGTCCCCCCTTCACTGCTTGGGTCCTTTGGAAAGAAAGGAAATAATCACTTCTTCAGATATCAAAAAGTGGAAGTATGGAGCTATTCTCAAGCATTTACCAAATAATTTTAAGGAGAATATAAGTGATATTGTTACTCCAAAAAATATGCCTTCCCTTCTAGATCTAAGAATCAAACAAAATTGGGGAATTATTCATGGTCTTATTAATATCATTTGGCTTAAAATTGTCAAGTGAAAAAATTCCACCTAGATTCCCCCTAAGGTTGGTTGGATAAAATTAAGTTTTGATGGATGCTCAAAAGAAAATCTCGGAGAGGTCGAAGGTATAATAAGAGATGTTTTACTAGTATTTTGTTGGTTTTTTTATAGACTTTAGTGCTTTGGTTTATGACTAGTTGTGAGCCCAGTATAGCTCATTATTTTTAATTATATTTTTATTGTTTTAAGTTGGGATCAAGGTCCTTCCCTACTTTCTCAATCAAAAACATTCATTTGATAGTAAATGAGGAGTATTTTTTTTTCTAATAATTTTAGTATTTTATTTTCTATTTTGTTGACTTATCTCTACTCCCAAAACCCTTGCTCTTTTTACACCATTTTAGAGCTTAGTAACCCATCTATGAACCATTCTTATCCTTCTACTATCTTCTCTCTTCTTCTTCCTCATGATTGAAGTTAAACCAATGAAACCATAATCATAAGTCACTATTGCCTACACTACAAAAGATGATATTTTGAACTTCAATTTTATTACTACTTGCATCAATATAGTATCTACATGATTGATCCTTAACCAATATTGAAAGTAAAAATTGATAGATTAGTTGACATCGATTCAGTTGGGGTAGAGAGTTAACTACTATTTTTTACAAATGTGAGAACTTCATACATTTTGATATGTGTAGGCTCTTTGTTTAAAAAATATTACAACATTATTAACAATAACATACATGGACATAAGAATCCTTGAAAAAATTTCAATAGCTCTTCTTGAAATTATTAGCATAGTTCCTGATGAAAGATGATCTAACATGATTTTATGGATAAAATAGAAACAATAAGTAACAAAAAATATATAATATGAGGACATACATACATAGAGCTTATATAATATACAATAAACCCCAAATTGATTGAACAATGTTGTCATAGACACACAAGGCAATGAGAAAATAACAACTAAAGAAACTGAAGAGATTAGTCTCTTGTGGAGAAAAATATACGAAGCTAGTTTTCAAGAAATAATAGTTTATTATTATTATTATGAAATAATATTTTATGTCATTTCATTTGAAGATATTTGGTGCACAATAAATTGCACTCAAGAAGCATTCACTAAAGGAACCTTCATAATTGGAGTATTAAAAGGAATCTAATCTACATCAAAATCATTCACTAGAGACATATGCACTACTTTATATTATTGTCTTTTATTATTTCTATTATTATAAAGTCACTCTAATTGATATTTATTCAAATTATTTTAAATACCACTAATCCTTAACAGTCAACAAAGTAAAATTCAAGATAAATTAATTAACTATGGACATACACTTATATATAATATATTTGTAAGTCATGGAGCTACTCTATGTTACACAAACCTAACTTAGGCATATGGGATTCACCTATAGTGAACTTCAACTTTGAAAATAATTTTATCCATTATAAATATAGATAAATCTATTTTCTATACCTAACAACTTAAAATATTATATGGAACATTCAAATTATGTGTCACTATTATTCTTATTTGATTTGATCAATTCCATTTATTTTTTTAAATTTACATTTATTTTTTATTATTTCATCCTAATTAATACCATAGTAGTGTTTTATGTCACTTTTAAGATCAAAACCAATTTGATATTTGAAACCAACTTTATCTATATGATTTATTATGTAGAATAAATATTAAATTACAAGAATGAAAACAATGAAAAGATAATAGACAAAGATTAAATATTTTTTAAAAAAGTTTATACTTTTGACTTAAATTTAATATAGAAATAATAAAAAACAATTTAATTGAATTTGAACAATAATTTTGAACAATTATAATCATATATGCTATACTCTTTTCACTATAATATATAAATTTTAATATTTATTATAAAATATATCTTCTTTCAAATATTTTAATGAAAAATAAAAATAAATCAAAATTTTTCCATTTAATAATTTTTCAAAAAATAGATTGCAGAGAGGATGCTGGCAGAGATTGCAGACTCTGGCTTTACAGCTGCCAATCTCATCTGGTTGAAAGTCTCCAAATCCTTTTCAACAAAAGCATTTTGTGCATATCTTGCTTTTACAGGATTTGATGAGACCACATTTCTTTGACGTATTTGATCAAAACGTTTCTGAGGTATCTGATCAAGAAATTCGTGCGCCTTGTCCATGCTATTCACATTTTTGTATTCATGCTTATCCGGGCATTTCCAACTATAATGTCTGACAATAATTGCCGTCCATTACGATTAGATGGATGTCGATATGTTGTTCCAAAGCTCCCATGTTGGCAAAGTCTGGAAGTGTGGGTGCAAATGCAAGCTACCTGCGTGTGAAACCTCCATATAGGGTTCTCAGGGGCGGGAGAAACAGTTTCAAAAAACTGTACCTTGGGCGGGAGTTGTGAATAGGAGTAATAGTGGACAGAAAAGGGAACAATAACGATTAACGCAAACGCATAAACGGAAACGGAAGGATTCTGTGGGCCCGACCAAACGCATAATTAGGTGATGTTCCTCTTAGAATGTGGTTAGGCCATACAAGTTTGATAGTGTAAATTGTGATCATCCTCTAGTACACATCGAAGTGATTTCTCCCATATGGACAACCTAATGTAATGATAAGTAGAGAATCCAATCTACATATTAAGAACATAAAAAATATATATAAATATTAAAATAATAAGGCAAGATTATGCTATATGGTATAGTAAATGTCATGTGTTGATCATAAATATGCACGCGAGTCGAAGGATAAGAATGTAGAAAAGCATAGTAAAGATGTAATTGTGAAAACACATAAAAGTTTGTTCTTTCTCAAATGGGTATAATAGCTCAATCAAGCTCATAATATTTGTAGCATTGTAAATTGTAACTGGTACAATCCACACCTCATGTTGCACTCCTAATTTAGTGTGACCTATCTCCATTCTCCCTAGGTCTGTTTTGGTCCTCCTTACTCCAATTTTGATGTCACTTATTGACACCACTGAGTGAGGCCCATCCTAGAGCCGCCTTCCCCCATTTTTTATTTTGTTAGTCCTAATTTTTTAGGACCAGGGCACCCTCCACCACCCTTGTCCCCGTTAAACAAGAACTAATTTAAATCTGGGTGGGCTCTCTCCCTCCCCGATGGATTTATACCCTTGTGGCTACAATTGACCATTGGAGGTTGACCTAATCGGTAATTTACCTAGGGAACTCTATATATAAAAACCTATCAATTGATTTTCAGCTAGAAGAGACTAATCATTCATGAAATACCCCATTATTTGTGCATCTGTCGAACGTTCATCATTAACCACTTTCAAACATTCAAGGTAACATTTTATCCTTCAAGCATTATGGAGCAAAGTTACATCAATCTTAATGCAAGAATATGTGTTATATTAAGGTTTCCTTTCTCATGAACATGTGTTTGTCATGCTATTACATCCAACATTTGTGATTACATCCAAAAAGAATTGCATCATCAACCTTTCTATCAACCATTACAAATCCGAGGTATATCTCCTAGCATTTACTAAAAGAAAACTCTTATCCACAACCCTTTCTCCTCTCTTTTTGTGCATGGGGAATTTACCTAAGATTTGTACTCAGAGATTCCGATAGAGCTGACAACGATGAATAGGGTTCTATTTTGATGGAGTGAAAATTGAAGGACCAGAGCAATCCCAGCTACCCAGTCCTGAAAAATTAGCTCAAAATTATAAAACATATTATGGTTCTCTTTTTCTACTCATATCCCTATATGTGGCTCTGTCCGCTACCTATAGAAGTCTGTTCTTATTGTTCCTCTTCAATTATCCATTGTCTTTCCCTAACTACATAATTTACATCCAAATTTCAACTCAAAATGGGGAGATAGAAAATTGGTAAATCTCATCAATATTCTTAGCCCTTTTTCCAATTAAATTATGGCTAGATCTATTGGATTTACCCCTCTTTTAATTTATTGGTTCTTGTAATGGTTCAAAATTTAGGGTTTCACAAGTTATGCTTTGTAAACCAGGAAATGACTTAACTTTCACATGTATCACATTAAAAGGAGGATGAACTCAATAGATCCAACCTCAATTCTATAAGAATAATACCAATAGAATAACTAGTGAAAAACACTAAGGATAGGGGTGCTTCCTAGCACACTGGTCTCAAAAAAGTCGTTCAAATTTTGGGAGCAAGTTTATACTAGGCTCCTAATATCGTCTGAGGTCTTTTGCTTCGTTGGGTAACCGTAGTTGCACGCAAGAAGTAAAGAAAGGGGATTGTGTATAGGGGTTTTCCTTAGGTCAAACCCTGGGTTTGGAATCAACCCTAATTGAAATAGAAATGAAATTGTAAGAATTCCTTTTGAGGGTAGAGGCAAAAATTGGAATTAAAATGCTTGAATGTAGATGATTATACCTTTAACAAGTGATACAATTCTCTTAGGATAAGTGATACAATTCTCTTAAGATAAATAACATAAAATCTATCATGAAAACATAAGTCAAATATGCCTTGATGTAGTTTGTTGCTCCTTGAATTGGATTTTCTCTTAAGGAATAAGAATTTCTCTTGATTTGATGATAATGTTGGCATGATATAAGATTATCAAAATGAATTGAGAGGGATCCAATATATAGGGATGTCATAATAAAATCACCATTAGGCCAACATAGAATTGATATATTTTCACATGGAATGGTATTTGAATTAGAAAATACTACCAAATTATCTTCCAAAAAATTAGGGAAAAATGTGTAAGACCAAGGCGAGTCTTTGCTACCTGGTCTTATCAACTATTTTTTTGAATTTATAGGGACATGAGATAATGAGGATCTAATGCTAAATCTAGCTCGGTGGCTCTATTGGTCTTTCCAACTGATTCTTCCAAAAATCCTCTAAGAGAAGCCAACCTCAATGTTTAAGGACTTGGATCAGTGGGGAAATTGAAAAAATAATAACTAGGGATAAGGAATTATTTAATTTCTCTACACTTTATGCTCTGTTGGACATAGGTGGGTCTCCCTTAAAAGCAATACTTCAATAATCCTAATTCTCTTTTTTAGTACTGCAACAAATATGCTTTCAATGTACAAAGTGAACTGAATCAGAGAAATCTTTGAGCTTACTCAGTGTGGCTTTTATCCTTAACTTGTATATTCTGAGTCATTATGAGAACCAATTTGTCCTACTATTTGAATCTTAAATTCATAAAACAAAAAATCAATAAAGATTGATAAATTTTCTTAAATTCATTTGCCATGGCCTAGCAATACAATCCTATGACCAGTGCCTATCTATTAGGCTAGATGAACCATTAATACAATATAAGATATGCAAGCTCTGCAATATCCTTTGCCTTATATAACTAACATATTATATTAGTCATAACATGAATAAATTTCCCCAATTGTTACTTAACAATTTTTTCTCTATAAAATCACTTTGAGTGAATAAAGGAATTTAATCTCTTACTTTAGAAGAAGCTCATATTCATACAAATTCAACAACACAATGTAGAAGCAAAATAAAAAATCCTTGATATATTGATTTTGAACAAGATTTAGGAGCACAAGTGAAGAGAAAAACATGGAAATAATTGAAATTCATTTCAATATTCTTTTATAACTGCAAAGTGTTATCACATATCCATTTGCAAAGAGACTGCTAAATAGGAGATGAAACTGATAACAATACTATATTGCAAAACCTAGCCACTTTTTGAGTGCAGATACACTCTTAGTGAAAAATATTATACAATGCTTGAATAATTCTTCTAATATGAACCTAGAGACTCGACACAAGGCCTTGAATATCCTTTTATATAAAAACAAGGATGCAACAAGCTTACGACCTTTTACTATTCCAAAAAGTGTTAGGTGACTGCCTAACAGAATAAGACAAAAAAAAAATTAGATTTCCTAATAGAGATAGACATTCTCCTTCTTTTCTCTGTAGTTGGTAGCTATTGTAGATGATTTGGAATTCATCTTTTCTCCACTTGAACTCTCTTATCAAGCTAGAGGATCAGATTACCTTGCAGACCTATTAAATGCACATGGACAAAGAGAAACTTACTATATTTTTTAAAAAGATATGCATTAAACATATAAGATGAAAGTCAATGTTCTCTAAAAATATCATGAATAGATCACCTAATCAAAATACAATATTCCTTTCAAAATTACTTGTTGAGGAAGCAATAAAATAAAAAAATAAAAAAATAAAAAAAATTTCAAAATGTAGATAAAGAGAGAAAAGAGAATCAAAGGGCTCCTAATCCATTTTGCTTGCACTGTTGAAGTCTTCCAATGTGTTGCTAGTAGTCTTCATCATTTATCTCATTCTTGGTTACCCCCATCTTTGTCATTCCACTATCAAAACTTGATAGTACATCCATGTAAGAATCCAACTTCTTTAGGATCTATGTCTCATCAGTAAAGATGTCAAGCAATATAGGATCCAATGTAGTCCTCATTTCTATCTTCCAATATCACTTCAGCTTCAACATCCTTCTTCCTTCAAGGCTACTCCTTTCTTTGTCAAACAAGGCTAGCATGTGACATGTGACCAGGCATTGAAAGCTCCCAAGCTCAGACTTAATCCTTTATGTATACATTCTGTGATTGATGAAAAACTGCTTCATCAACTCAAACTGTAATTTAAATTGCATCATGATGTCACACAAATGGGGAAGAAGAGGTTGAATCAAAGCAATTTCCAATACTATAATTGTTAGTGCTCATATGAGACAGAGAGAAAGCAAGGAGCTTCTGTCATTTTAAGTGCTCTTGAAAAAACCCTAAGACTTCTTTGTGTTCATCCCATGTTGCATCTGTATGATCCAAAATTGTATTAAACTTAGACTCAAGAAAATATTGAGTCATCTCTATAACTGCCTTCTTCTCCATCCTTGAGGCATCCATCTTCAACATATCAATTTCATTGTTTATTCTTGAACTATGCAACCTAGCCTGAGCTAGGTCCCTTCTCAATCCTATTCCTTCCTTAGAAGAATACTCTTGTAGAGCATGAGGCTTGTATGTTGGTCCTAAATATAATTGCTCCTCAAGTGATTTTACCTTGTCCCTCAAACTATGAACTTCCTCATCAGCCTTTATTGCCATCTTATGTGCAAATCTTGTCATATGTATGGTCATGCTTGTGGCCTCAGTAGAAAAAGTATCAGCCACCCTTTTGACAATTAGGTTTCCAAACAATTGATCCATTTCGTGAATTAGTGTTGGCCTCCTTGTAACTAGATACAAACACCAAATAACAAACTGATCTAGATGGTCATCAAAAATGGCTCTAGAAAGCAATTTGTTCCTCTATTCTAGATCCATAGTATCTAGGTCAATGCCACGCCTTCTCCTCAAGGCATCAAATGCAATTACAGAAGAGATGTTCCACCCTTCATGGAGAATAACACCACTCCCCTTTACTACTTGCCTCCCCAACTCAAGAGTCATAATAGCTAATTTCTCCTTTTCAACTCTTAGGAGTTCATCTTTCATTCTCCCTCAATCTATCAATCTTGATACTTTTTCTTCTCTCCATTTCATCCACCATATGTTTTATCATGAACTATTAGATCTCCTTTGTCTAAATGAAATCATCACCATTCATGAATTGCTCACAAGCATTGAACCTTATATCTTCACTAAGATCTCCACCTAGCTTGAAAGTGTCAAGGGCCCGTTTCTCAGAGGTGTCTTGAATTGTAATACCCAATCAAGTGTCAAATTTATGTAGAGGTGGAGGTGCCTCCCCTTGAAATTCAAATCCTTGATAAGACTGGAAAAGGATATCTTTGCCCAAAGACAATGTATGCAAAGGAGTCACAACTCTAGGACTCTCTAGAATTTGGTATGGTTGCCCACTTGAAGATGAAGATGCAACCATTGGCTTCTTCATTGCAGCTTCTATAAGTAATATTGGTGTTGGAAGGGGCTCTTAGAATGGTAGCAATGATTTATCAATAGTAACAAAAGTGTATGGTGGTTCATGTCAAAATCAAGTGGGGGAGATGATGGAGGAGAAGTAGGACCAATTGGGGAACCAATAGATTGGGGGAGAACTAGGCTCCTACTCTTCCACTTGCTGGATTTGGAGTTCAACCAACCTTGTCCTTTCATGTGGCAAAGGAATCATATCCACATCTCGATATTCACCAAAGATAGCCCTCATTATTGCCTATGGTATTAGTAGCATCTCCCATGAAGGGATTATGAGCCATCTGCTCTTTTATTCTTGTGTTCCTCATGTATCTTATATACCACCTCTCTATTATCTTCAATACCTCATTATAATTTGCAGCATTCCTAATGAGATCCTCCTCATCCCCCCGTTGATGTTTTCGAAGCTATGAATTCTGATGATCTCTATTGCAAATACTAAGTGACTGAGTGAATGAAGTTATGAATTCTGTACACTGTAAATATCACTTCATCATTTACTTCCCTCGTGCCAAGCTCATCAACTTGCTCAATTTAAAGCTCCAACATTAACTCTAAATTAATGTCATTAGGATTTTCCAAGCTCGAAATCCTTTTTCCACCACCTTTTATGTCTACTGCAATACTGCAACTTGGCTGGCTAGACAAATTTCTTCGTTGTGGGGTTGTGGTTCTTACTGCAACACCGCAAGTATGTCTTTGACCTTGGTTATCACCTTTGTAGGACTGCGGTACCATATAACCTTTTACTACCAACCCACATATAGCTTACATGCCGCTACTATGCTTCCTATGAGATTGTGGGGACATATTAATAACACTTCTTTTTACAACATCCCCACCATATGACCCATAAATTGAACATTTAGTTCCACGGGATAGTGGTGAGCCCTTTAAAGTAACTCCTTTCATACCACTAACCCACAAGCATGCCAAGCAAGCGTTTAATAACTTTTGCAGGATACTGGAAATCTTCCTTCTTTCTCCTTTCTTACTGCCATCCTGCTAAAATGTAGACAACCTGAGTATGAAGGGTCGCGGGAATGCAGCATATTACTCTAGCAATTTTCTTCTTACCACCATACTGCGACTTCTCAACCATCCTTGGATATGATACTTGCGATACTTGCGAGGTTGCGGGAATCGGTGATAAAGTAACTATGATCTAGTATGACAATTTTGACAAGGGTTTTATAACAATTCAAAACTTATGAAACATAAATGTGGAAGACTTGGACATATGGAAATTTATGAGGGTGAATAATCTTTTTTTAAAAGTATAGGGGCAAAATGTAGACTTTAAATTTAGGATTCAATTGGATTTTTTAGGTTTCTAATAGAAGAGATAGAAAGCACTTAAACCTCCTCCTTCTAAGGGAGCGATGCCTCAAATAGATTCCAAGCTTCTCAAAAAGCAAGACAAATGCATTCCCCCCTAGAATTAGGAATTTTGAATATTGATGGAGCTTGTCATGGTAATCCAAATTTGTTGGAAATTGGAGTCAATTTTAGAGATGAGTCCAGGAAGGTGTTAAATGTAGCATATAAGGCTTTTCATAGTGACACAAACAATGTTTCAAAATTATTGACACTCAATTTTGAATTAGACCTTGCTATTAGATTTGGCTATAAGAGCGTGCAGTGAAGGAGACTTGATGGTCACAATCCAATTCGTCATAAATAAAATAGTGAATTATTGAAAATTAAATTAAATTTACGGCCATATTCTTTCCCTACTCAATAAATTTGTTCAGTATCAAATTTCACATTAGCTAACAATTGTGTAAATAGATTACCAAATAAAGTCATTGATGAAGAGATACCAATTAAAATTTTCACTGGATCAGATATTTTGCTTGATTTGGATTTTAGGTCAAGGTTAGAGAAAGATTTAAGCTAGTAGTGTGATGAGGCTTTTGTAAGTGACCGATGGTGTTTTTGTTTGTTATTAGATGAATTAGTTCCTAGATTTTCCCACCTTTCCCCATGATTACTCTCTAATGATGTCATGTTTATTCGATTTCACAGAATTGGCTGGCATCTTGGTTTAGACAAGTTTGGTTTTATGACTCACGTATGAAGTAACATAAAATTTCTCATCGAAGGATCCTTTTGGCTCGCCACAGATTACAATTTATCCCAAACATCATTTTTTCTAACTATTTGGTGTACTTTACAGGTCCTTAGTGGACAATTCTCCCAGTTCACAATATGATTTTTAATAGATGGAAAATGTTCAATAAATCTTTCTTGTGCATCAAAAGCTAGTTTCATTCAATTCATAATTTGGCTCATGTTTGGTTCACTTTGGACAGTCGGCTTCATGATTTATGGGCAATGCCTAGTACTTTCCAGAGGGAATATTTTACTAAATATGTTTTGTTTTCAGTATTCTCTCCCACCTCTTTCTCTTTGTGTGGTTTCAGAGGGAATACTGAGGTTATAAAAAATGTGGTGAATTTCCTTGCCACCGTGTCAGTGGGCGGGAATGTTCAAGCTCTGGTGTATATAACGACTACGAAAAATTGGGTTGATTCTTTATCCTTCAAAATGATCATGTAGATGTGGTTGTCAGAGCTATTATAGGAGGGAAATGCTTTTCAGATAATTTTACTACTCTATTCTTAGAGGTGGCATCTTGTTTTCTAACTAACTATATATATGGATATCTTGCTGGACACATAAATGGTCATAGTCATTGCCAAATCGTATGTTCAACCCCATATCTATTCACTAGAGCATTTGCAAAGTTTCCTACATTCGTATTATTTATCTGGTGGATCACCCCCTTGTTGGTAGGTTCATGCAACTTCATGACTTAGGCTATTTTACTTTCTACATAGAACTTCTTGGTGTTATGCAAGGATTTGAGGATACGAAGATGATGCTTGATCATCTTCGAGAGGGTCTTTCTGAACAAGTTCTTGATGGTGCATTTGGCAAATTTACTACTATTCATTTTCTCCTCAATCCCATTGTTCACACTCCTGTGATACGAATTGCATCTTCTCAGTCATTGGATGAGCCAAGCACAAGCGCATCTGCTCATTATCCACCTCCTTTGGATGCTCTTTCAAGCTAGTTATGGTCCCTTCTCCATTAGGAATATCCTCATCTTTAATCCTTAATTGGTGATATCTTGATCAAAGATCAATCTTGGAGAATACCGTTGCACCTTTCATTTGGTCAAACAATTCATCTATTCTTGGCAAAGGATATCTATTTTTGATAGTCACTTTATTCAACATCCTATAATCAATGCATAACCTTAAAGTGTCATCTTTCTTCTTTACAAAGATCACTGGTGCACCCCGCGGGGATACACTTGATCTAATAAATCCTTGCCTAAGAAATTCTTGCAATTGAGCCTTAAGCTCATACAATTCTATTGTCATCATTCTATATGGAGCCTTAGATTTTGGCTCTGTTCCCGATAAGAGTTCTATAGAAAAATAAAACTCTCTTAGGTGGTAACTTGGTAAGGTCTTCTGGAAAGACATCCAGGAACTTTGTAAGGACAGGATAATCCTTAGTTTTTTTCTCAAAACTATCCAAATCATTTACCATGACAACAATTATGGAACATCCTTTCCTCTGGGCCTTCTTGAGTTGCATTGCTGAAATGTGTCTCAATTCAAGAGGCTTTTGAGACCCAAGAATTTCAATTGAATTCCCAAAATCATCAATGCAATTGATGACCTTATCCTCATAGTTTACTATGGCTTTATGCTCAGTTAACCAGTTGATACCTAAGATCACATCATATGATCCTGATGGTGCCACATAAAGGTTAACCTGGGTTTGGAAACTAGAAAGTTTTAGTTCACTGCAAAATAGACAAGTATCTACCCTCCATTCTGCTTGATTTCCATATTGAAACATCCATGCATTTGAAATATAACTAGGTCTAATAGATATTCTAGAAACTACTTTAGGATCAATAAAGCATTCAATAGCTCATCTATCTATTAAAATAGAAACTGATTGCCCAAAAAGCTTACCCGTCATCTGAATAGGTGAGGCTTGGAAACCAGCTTGACAATTGTCAACTTCAACGTGAATCTGATGTTGAGAGGCTCCTTGTTGATTTTCTCCTCTTTGTGCAGGGGTACGTTGCAGACAATTTGAGGCATAATGACTTCCTCCATAGTTGTAACACCCGTCCCTAGGTCCAGAATTGCCACCTGACCTAACTCTGTCCAAGTTCTGTCAGACATTGAAGTTGGTGTTACTATTTGCTCTCTTGTTACCATCCTGATTCACTCTTCCTCTTTCCTGAGTGTTGGGTCACCTTTTTAGATTCCTTATTTGTTGATTGTTGCCGTTGTTGTTCCTTTGTAAATTCCTATTTCAAAAATTTGGTCTGTTATTCACATTTTTACGAAAGTTCCCCAACTGCTACAACTTCTTCTCTTGCTTGGTTGCTTTCTCAAATACCTCTTCCATAGTCAGTGGATTATGAATATCCACTTCTTCTCCTATATGAGTTATCAAACCCAAGATGAACTTTTGGATTCGAAATCTCTCATCCATTTGATATTGTGGAGCATACTTAAGAAGGTTGGTAAACTTCTCCCAGTATTGGGTTATTGACATGCCACCTTGTGTTAGGTTCGAAAATTCAGTCATCTTCTTATCGAAGAATAACTGAGGAAGCCACCTCTTCCTAAAGGATTGCAAGAATAATTCCCAAGTGATATCTCTAGGTTTCAACTTCCTTTTGGACTTTTCATTATCCCACCAAGTAACAGCTTCACCAGAAAGCTGGTAAGAAGCCCAAACTGCCTTGGTTTCGTTGGACATGTTGCGGAGACCAAAATACTTTTCCATTTCTATCACCCATGCCTCTACACCATCACCAATAGTTTTTCCATCAAAATTTGGTGGGGATATTCTTTTCAAGTCCTTCGCCAGCTCTTCTTCAATCCTTGCTTGGTTATCAGGTTGTTCTTCAACCCTTGGAGCTTCATGTCAGACTTCTCCGACCCTTCAAACCTCCTGCTTGAGTTCATTCATTCTGGCACTCTACTAGTTCAGTAAATCAAGGATTTGGTCCAGTCTTTCATTTCCATTACTAGACCCAACCCTTGTGGTCCTTGAGCCCATTGTTATTCAACAATTTCTGCATCAGGTAAATGTTAATATTTCTTAGCGAAAAAGAATAATATTTACAAAGTTAGGATTTCCATAACTTATATTTAATCAATGCTTCCTAAAATCTACCCTTAGAATATAACTATAGAGATTAATATCCATATTTACTACTGGAAGGAAACAATATAGAACTATAATAAGACATAGTTAGATAATTTGCAAATCTATTTCATCCAAGTTTATAATATAAACTAAGGTCAAAAGTACATATTTATCATCGTAGGAATCATACAAAAACATAACATTCAACTCAATTTATTATACAAAGAAAGGCATCTTTATTTATTGATAATAAAAGTGTTATTACATAATACATCACTTTTCTGGTGGAGTCATGGGAGTATATCCTTCAGACTCACTAGAACTTAGGGGGGTATAGCCTTCAGACTCATCATCACTGAGTGGGGTATATCCCTCAGATTCATTATCACTCAATGGAGAATATTCCTCTGACTCATTGGAGCTAATCACTATTGGCCTAATTGGAGACTATTCTAACTCAGGCTCCTCTTCCTCTATAGGTATAGTCTTTTCATCGAGGGATTTGATAGGGCCTACTCCTATCTCAACACTTTCTTTCTCTTCAGAAACTTGTTTCACTATGGGAGGAACATTTTCCTCCTCACTGATCCATCCTCCACTTGGATGGTTATCCATAGCAGGCATAATAGGAGATATAGGATCCTTCTTGACCCTTAGATAGTGACCATACCCAGCTACTGACTTACAAGCCGTCTATTTTGTTCGCACCATCTCTGTAAGTTTCAACACAAAACTATTATTCTCCATACTCAACTTGCGAAGTGACTCATAGGTCGTAGTGTTATACAACCTTTGGCTCTGATACCAAACTATAAAGATGTAAATTACTCTATATGACATAATCTATTCTTTATTTATAAATAAACTCATAGATCAATTAAGAAGTCTATTTCATATACAATATAAAACAAGTTTAATAAATTGATAAAACAATCCTAGATATCAAAGAGTTAAATAGAATTTTCATATACAATGGAAGGTACAAATTTCTTATTACATATCATTATACCATACTTAGGCTTTCTAATTGCCTTAAATATTATACAAACATAAAGAAAGTGAGACACATCCATCGATCTCCAATCTGAGTCGCTTCCTTTCAGTCCATCGAATGAAGACGAGAACAAGATTCAAGCATTTTTAGCCCAACCTTGAAGCTTACGCTTCCGCAAAACTCTTGGTCAATCGAGAATACCCGACCCTGCACAAATTGTTTTAACCAAAGAATTCGAAACATAAGAGGGAATATGGTGCATGCCTAGATGATACAAGCATTTTCATTTTTCTAATTCTTTTAAGAAACAAGCATTATCATTCAAGGATATGGTAGAGAGCATCAAATAAATAATTCCATCTATTTCAATGGATAATTCAATTCATTACTCGACCGAGTATAATGGCATGCATAGCAAAAATAAATAGTTGGAAAAAACAACTATTCTCTCTAAGATTCCATATTCGGCACCCGTCCCGGAAGGTAACTTTCTATACACAAGCCTATCTAGCTTGGTTCTCACAAACAAGAATACATTTAAAGAATACAACCTTTTGACTAATTGATCTAACATCTTCCCTATCACTTTCATAAATTAAACACTATTTCATTACTTTCACCTAAATGAATACAATCTTTCATAATTTGATAAGCAAATATATGTTCATCAAAAATATTCGAACAAATACAAAGTAAGAAGAAGGTGTAACACAAGTATGATTTTGTTTTCATATAAATGAGTAAAATTTGAGTACACATTCTTTAATTGAAAATCTATCCTAACCCATTGACATTATTCACAATTCTTAAACAATAAAATTGCATATCTTAACTATTTCAATATATATTCCACCTAATGATTTCCTTCTATATCTATTCAAGGATTAATAAAACAAATTCAATAAAACAAAAAAACATGGAATATCATAAATAAAATCTTATGCTACAACTATAGCTTTATTTCACTAACCTTCCTTATTGAAAAATAACCAAAATGAAATAAAGTTCCTACCTCCTTACGCTTGAGACTGGCTTGGAATGAACTCTTTCGTGCCTCCTCTAAATTGGTCTAATTCTTCCTTGATGGCTTAAAAGTTCTCTCACAGATCTTCTATTATCCTTCTATCTCTACTCCAAAAATGCAATCTCTCTCTAATCTCTCTTCTAACTTAATACATTTCTATCTGATCCACTTGCTATTTTCTATCTCTTCTCCTCCCCTACCTATCGAACCTATGCCTATATTTATTATATATTTCCCTATGATATCTGCTACGTCTAAGGCTCGGTTATTGTTATCAATTTGAAGTCTTTTCTGCATTATCGACCGGTCTTAAGCTTTAAGTATTCCACGTCTTCCTTTTCCCATAGTGCTACCAGTTTAGCAATCTCTCTAGTCTACACATCTTGGAGAGGTGGAAGGCTAAGTAATAACTTCTGTAGTGATCGACCTCGGATAGTGGAGAAATCATTGGTCTTCTCCTCCATCATCATGGAGTCTGCGGTTTTCTAACTTAACTCCATGGATCATGGACAATTTGCAATTCTAATCTCCATGGTAGCACGTGCCTATTAACTCCTCCCTCTCGCAGGTTACAAGCCATTAACTAAGGTCGAGGAGTGGTCTGTTGTACGTGGTGTGATCTGCAGTTACGTGGGTTGATCTACGGTCACGTGGGGTGATTCACTTACTTAGTCGGTAGGTCGGCCTTGTCAACTACCACTAGTCGACTAATACCCACCGTCGCCACCTTTTGAAACAAACATCTACTACCTTTTGAATTATAACGTTAATATTAACAATAACATATTAGAATTAAAAACTTTGCATTTTAGTTCACTAAAAATTAAATTCTAATATGATTTTCTTATGATAAATAATTCAATTATATATATATATATATATATATATACATTATTGAATTATTTATCATAAGAAAATCATATTAGAAAATCTTTCTAATATGATTTTCTTATGATAAATAATTCAATAATGTATATATATATATATATATATATATATATATATATATATATATATATATATATATATATATATATATATATATATATATATATATATCGATTTCATTAAACTTATTATGAAATTTATACTCACATACAATTACTTAATCGACAAGACCATAATACTCATTTTCCAACGAACAAAACAATAATCAACTTCATACCATTGAAATCATGTTGACATAAAGTTTACATTCTAAATCAGATTTAAATAAAAATATTAAGTCGCTAATTAATTAACCCTAATTTTTCAACTTTTAGACATTTTCAAATATGAAATCAACGTAACGACTAATTTTAACTCAAATCATTTCAATTTAAAAATAAGCATTGACGAAGTCACAATTCAAACAATGATGCATTGATGAAGTCATATTTGCACAAAGAATTTTTCTATTGTGGTGTGTGAGATTTCCCCTAGTCTACCGAAGTCATAAGCTAAAAACAACTCTACCTGAGTCATGTTCTCGCCTTCAACTTTGTTCACTTGTCCCTGCATCACTTGCACTCAATAATTCATCAGCATTGGCGATCCCCAATTATGATAATACTAGATATCGAATTACATATTGCATGAGTAAAATACATACATCATTTCCTATTATTTGTATACAACTGAATTATCATCAAACTGAATGCTCATATATGTTTCAATTTCAATTCATAAATAAAAACCTAAATTATATCTCTTAATAACACATTATCAAAAATACAGTTCGTGACAAAAATATCAAAGAGGAAAACCCATGCTGTAATTTGTGACCCACAATATCAATCCACTAGCCATATGAAAAGATATTACAAAATATAGGGGCCTGCACATGCAGGAAGGCTTACAGCCTAGAGCACACTTCTCAATCACAAAAGGAGTCTCGCTGACTACATACAAATCCAGACTACAATCCGGAGAAATGAGTGAACTGCAAAGATAGCATCTCCTATGCATGAATATAGTTTCGGTTAAGCTTTGTCTGCTCCGGTTTGAAACCCTAAACCCTTACCGGAATACCCTCTTACATAAATGTCATTACATACATGATTTATCTCTCATATCTTGCATTACATTACATTCCTAATCTTACACATCTTACAAAATGATCTAATCTTTAACATTTCTACATTTCTCTATTTCTGATTACTAGGTTTTGGGCACTGCTATTATCTATATTTAATTTTTCATGGCTTGAATTAATATTTAATTTTGAACTCTGTTGTTTTAACAGGAGACATTAGACATGTAGCAGTTGTTAAACTGCTAATCCGTCCTATGATGACCATGTAAATTTGTGTTGAGTTTGTGATATTGATGGCAGTCGGGATCATATATTCAATGTTCAGTGCCTTAGTAATTGATTTTGATGTTGATTCTTCACATGTTGCAAATCGACCTAAAGATATTGTTGCTCCCTTGTTTCTATAAAAGGGAATTCAGGGTCATTTGCAAAGGGTTATGAAACTTTGTATTGATTTTTTCATGGAGAATCACATAGAGTGGTGTATTGAATGAATTGTATCATATTGCTATATTTTGAAAGAATTAATGAAAATATAAGTTCTCAACATGTCTAAATAAACATCTTTGTATCAATAAACACATTATGGTCTTTTATTATGCTATTTTAAATCTGGAAATAGAAAGTTGAAAAAAACAATTACAAATCAATATTAAATTCCAATTGCAAAAAGTTGACAGACTCATAAAATATCATCAAGTTATCAACCATAATAATATTATTTTGTAATATGAATGATGAGATATAGTAATAAGATTAATAAATACCAATCTCTTACAATTGCCATTGATCCTCATCAAATTCAGAGCTTTCTTGATTCTTATATGTGTTTTCTTCACTCTAAATCTACATACCTTCATTGAACTACATCTCAATGCTACCAGTAGGTCCAGTACATGATTCATTAGTCCCACTAGCACTTTGGTTTGAAGTGTTTCCCAAACCTCTTCTTTCATATTTGGACCTCCAGATTTTCAGTGCCCTATTGTAAGGAAAAGTGTGGACATCATACCTAAATGTATAGAGCCTCAAGCAATTTTCCAAATTTTTGTCTAGTTTGTTTCTTAGCTTTGATTTTAGGAACCCCGAAGCACTGAAAACTCTCTCATCTTCCACCGAACCCAATATCATGGTAAGACATAAATCAGCAAGCTTCAAATATTCTGGTATTAAATAACGCGATGCTACATTCTCAGCTATATATTTCTAAAGCCTTGTTATTGATCCCTCTTCGTGGGGGTTCTCCATTCTGCCATATTGTTCCCTCATAGTGTATGCAAAACGAGATGATTTCTCTCTAAGACGAGTTTCGTCTAATATTCCATTTATAGTTACTCCATTCAATTCTCTGGATATGAAAAAATATTTTATCAAAGTCAGTAGCTTACTTCAAAAATCAGATGCATTGTTGAGGCTCCAATATTGAGGAAACACAATAGACATGGCTTTGAGTAGGTTGTCAGGGGGGAATCTACTTCTAATCTGTAAGGAAATATCATAGGAAATTTTCTTCACAAAAGTAGTTACACACTCAACAATCTTGTTGAAATCTTCCCTTGTAACTCTTTCTAGTTGCTTTTTGGGGCGCGGTCCTAGTTCCTCGGGATCAACCATGGCATAGAAGTGAATTGGTATCTCAACTCCCCGTACATTGGCACATACCTCCCCGTTTGCACCGATTTTGAAAAATTTATCAGGATTGTTCAAATCTATGAGTGTCTGTCTCTTAACAAATTTTTCATTAGATAGTGTTGGTTGATTTCGATAGAGATTGTCGAGGGCCATACATGTCAACTTACGCAGCGTAGTATATTTGCAATATACATAGCTCTTTTTTGGGCAGCCCTCATAATATTCTTCATTTCCTCTAGCATGGGCAAAAGAGATGCTAAAGTTAAGAGTGTCTTTAGATTACTTAACCTTTGAAGAAGGTCAGGAAATTTTGGTTGCTCTAATTCGTCGCGAGTTGTGTGAAATAGTCCAATCAAGGATGGATATTCTGAAAAAACTTGATGCGTTGGACCATCCAAAGAGATCCATCTGGTATCATTATCCTTGAGAAGCTTGTTCCCATCAGTTATTCCATCAGCAAAGTGTTGAAATTCCATAAATCACTTGGGACTTCGACAGAAGTGTTAGTAGAGCTTTCTGATTAAAATTTTAATTTTTTTTACTGAATCATACTTGCTCACAATTCCAAAAGCTAGATTCATTCTATGAGCCATGCAGTAAATTGTAGTAATGTACGGTGCAAAAGAAGTTTCAATCTTTGTACAAAGACCGTTCCTATGACCTTGCATTACTGAAGCTCCATCTGCTCCAACACACACCAATTTTTGGCAACCATCATGTCATCCATACCTCCATATTCAATTAAACATCTATTTACTAGTTGAAATAAATTTTTCGTTGTTGCACTATCCTTTATTTTAGCAACAGATAGTAGATGAGGTTGGCGAGAATGATTCTATATAGCATGAATACCCATGAAGTATTTTCCATTGTCGTAACTTTGTCTAAATAAAATTCAATAAAGTTTGACACTCTTCTTTTTTCCTTTACATCTTCTTTTTCAACCTCAGCAAGACAGCTTGTCCATTCCCATCCACTATTTACTGACTAGTAACCATTAGGATAGTTAGGAACTTTCAAAAAGTGTAATAAACCACTAATTGATGGGAAATCTCTCATAACACGCTGTTTTCTCAAAATATAAAAAACAACACTTAACTGAACAACTTTCCCAGCTGTTCTATTTGCATTGCTTTTCCAAAACTAGCTTCAATAGAACCTTTAACTTCAGCGGGCTTCATCTGTATTTTCTGATGAAAATAATACTCTTCGGCATTCCTCACATGCTTACATTCCTCCTTTTTTTTCCATCTTATCACTGATTTTTCAACTTCATCTATCATTTGTTTTTCATAAACTTTACCCATATGCTTTCCTATGGTGTCAAATTTTAGCTGCAACCTAATTTCTTGTTATGTTTCCAAGTGCAAATCTTATACCTGCATTCTCTTGGAGGCTTGCCTTCAATTGGATTATCCACTGGTTCAATGAATGGATACTTTAATACCCAATTAATTTGAAAATTCCTCACTGACATATCCCACTCCTAATCTTTTTTTATTTTGGTTGATCCTTTTTTGATCTGGCTTTTCTTTTCCCCTTCTATGCATTATATCATCTATGTCATTATCACCCAAGTTGATTATATCATTTCGGCTAACTTGGTATCTACCAGAATATCTTATGCAAGATCATCCTGATCTGAGATATCAGGTTCGCCATCATCTTCAACATGTGGTGTAGGTTGTGAATTTTTTACTTGTACTTGTGATGATGTACCTTCCTGATTTTCACCACAATCTTTTTCAAAGCCAAAGTACTAAGACAATGTTTTCTGTTTTGTTCGCCTCTCATGGCCTTCCTCACATTCAGGTTTCCTACCTTTCTTCCTGTTCGACATCTCCAACGAAATAAAGGCTACAAAAAAATATCAATTTGTTGAAGAATCAATATTAGACTATAAAGTCTAAAATATATTTCATTGGCCCTACGACCTACAATCTAGATGTCGGAGGTCTAAGTCTCCCAACTGACCACTTGGCACTGACGGGTCCCCACTGAATAAGAATGAACTCAACAGTACAAACAGATATAGATAAATTCACAATAATATTATAGCACTTCAAAAATATGATCGCTCACCTTTAGGTCACTAGCAGTCGCCAATGCAGCCAACAACAATGATTTTCCTTGGTCTGAAACTTCGCTATTGATCCAAATTCAGAGCCTAGAACCCACCAGATTGTGTAGAGATGGATCTAATCTTTGAATGTATTTATACCAATCATTATATAGCAAATTCTGCGGGAATTTTATATGGTATACAAATATTTTGCGAATCTCGCGTAACTATAACACAACTTCTGTAATTTTTGAGGCGATTACAGTCGTCCAAATAATTGGCAAATACAATATAGTTGGCGAAAATTGGGGTGAATGGAGACATGCATCGGCAAAATTTCAGGTGAGTTGGGTCCTCCTAGCTAACAAATATTCATATGTCTGTAGGCAAATTATGGTCGTCTATTAAGGCAACCTTGGAGAGTGTAGGTGAAAAATTTAAATTTATCGAGTGTCCACCATGTATTGTATTGGTGAAATCTTAACATAAAAACATTCAATTACATAAAACATATGGTGATCGGGTCATGAATTTGACGGAAATTGATAATGTTTTGGCGACATGGCCACTCCCAGTCGGTACAAAATATTTGCCATTTCCCAGGTCACCGACGTGAAAAATTCGCCATTGGTGAATAGTCGCCACTAAAGTAATCTTTGGCCAAAAGGAAGTGTGGCTACATCTGAATGCTTCTTAATTTTTTTTTTCTCTAATTTGAACATCTATCATCAACAAATTATCGATACATTGGCTTCAATTTTCAACATTAATTCTATGATAAATTTTGAAGTTTCATCTAGCAATTCAACAACAATCTAGAATACTCTAAATTTGTTGTTTGGTGCATGGTAGAGTTCCCTAATTTGTTCTCTTTTCTTTTCCATTAGTGCATACTATGAAAAATGTTTTGTCCCAATAGTCAACTCTAAAATTATTGCAAAGGACGGGCAAAATATATAAAAGAATTCGTGAAAACACCAAAAAATTCCTTTCTTCTCTCTCTAGACTATGATAGATCTCTTCTCTCCTCTCTCTAGACTAGTATAGATCTAAATTTGTTCATACTATTATTTTCAATTTTGACAGATGGGAGATTTGATAATTTTATTCTCATGGTGAGTCTCTTCACTAGATCATTGGAAATTCATTAATTTCTACCATGATATTTAGTGCTTCTTGGTCATCAATTTCTACCATTGTGTAGGGTTACCAAGTTCCTTTGTGCTTTCTATTTTAGAACTATTCAATGTTATTCTTTTTTAGTGCAAATTGTGCTACCTATCTCCATATTGTGAGATAATTGGAATAGGTTTCAATGTTAATGGGGTTGTATTCTTCATGTTTGTGATTGGTCTATCCGAAGTAAGAACCACCTTTGTCCTCCTAATCAATTGAGAGCCAAAATTCTCTAAAGGTTGTCCTATTGTTATAAGGGCTCACCCATGAGGAGAGCACATCAAACACATGAACTAATAATAAAATCCAAAAAGTACCTCATTATTAGTCACATTGAGTATGCAAAAAATAACCACTAATAGAACAAGTATACAAAAGTTACTCAAGAATGCTTACTACTACCTAGTGCTAATTTTTTTTAGATGAATTGAATATCAATTTATTACAACTAAACATCATAAACTACACGTTGCAAACTTCATTCCACATGTATGTTGGAAAGCCATCAAATATTTTAAGCTACATTCAAACTGAAATATATAGGCAACATTATGTCACCTGAGATATATAGGAAGCATCATGACATAGCGAACAAGAATTACATTACCATCTAAGACATATAGGTAGCATCATGCCATAGCTGACATGAACTATACTGCCATCTGAGACATATAGGCAGCATCATTCCATAGATGATAAGAACTATGTTGTAGTGCAATTCTTATATATAATTATCAAACTTTTCATAGAATCAATAGCTTTTCATATTATTTTGATTAGGAATGAAAAAATTAATATCAATCCAAGAGATAATTTTTTATTGCACTTAAATTTTCTCTAATGATAATTTTTTATTAATATTATAAAAATAAAAATAAATTCATTTAGAATTTGATGGTATCATCTTCTGAAGTTCAAACAAATACACACTTATAGGTGTTTGTATACATTCCAAACATTCTTCTACATATTCTATATATCTACATATGAAGCAAACTCTAATAAGATACTATTGATTTATTTGTCATTGGACTTGTGTAGCATGGAGTAGATAGAGTTGCATAATATGTAAGGGTTACACTAACATAGTATATAGGAGATAGACCTAGAGGTTGATTAATTGGGGTGTACCTATGGGACCTTTTACTTACTATGCTAATAAAACAAATTTACTTCTGTGAGTTGATATTGGCTTAGTGTTGGACTAGGTAAAATATTGGAATTAAAAATCCAAAACCAAAAATAGACAAAGCTCTAATACCAAAAGTAAATTAAAAATATAGAGATCGTAACTCTATTTTCTAATTCTTGACAATGCACAATAGAATATAAAATAAAACACAAACACACATCTAGAGACATGCAACTTTGTTTCTTTCTATTAAGATTGAAAATGACTATTACAAAGTAAAATACAAACTCATAAACAAATTGATTACAAACTATTATTACAAATAAAATTATAGCAATCTTGAGCTACACCCAATGAGAAACTTCCTTGAGCTACTACGAACTCATTTTATTCCATTTGTCTAGAGTGATTACCTCTCACTACAAATTCACTTCACAAATAGTTGTCACTGAAATAAAATATTCTCTCCTCACGAAAAAAAAATTGATGTTCACATAATGTTCTTCTCTCTACTAACTGATTAGAAGATCTTTCTATTTATCCCGTGTTGTTCAACAACTAAAATTTCCACTCAAAATTTTAAATTCAAAGCTACCTAACTTCAGTTAAATCGCTAGAAAACTACTACTACACACCAAGAGCAATTTGGGGATTGAAATCCTAATACAACCTTCCATTTGCTCCTCTATTGGTTACTCCTAACAGGTAGGTGAACAATTAGCTCAAGGAAAATTTAAATTTCCAAAACTCCCCCTTTGTCCTAAGCCATCAAAAATAATCAAGCTTTATTAAAATCAATACCCAAATTTCTTCTTAGGTGTTTAAAGTTTCCTTGCTCAATGGCTTGGTGAAAATGTATGATATCTACTACTTAAATCTGCAAACCTTCATTTTAATTTTAACATTTTCAACCAATTCTCTAATAAAATGATACCTGATTTCAATATGCTTGATTCTTTCATGAAAAAAAAGTTTTTTTGTCAAAACTATTGATGAAACATTATCACAAAAAAATGTGGTTTCATCTTCTTGTTCTTCCCTTAAATTAGCTAAGATTCTCCTTAGCCAAATAGATTGACACTCTACTACGTTTGTTGTTATATACTCAACCTCGGCAATAGATAGGGAACTATAGTTTGTTTCTTGAAAGTCCATGAGACAACCCCCAAACTCAAATAGAATGCATAACCCAATGTGCTCTTCCTATCATCTACACTTCCTCCCCAATCACTATCTATGTAGCCATCCAGCTCAAAAATATTTTTTGTAGTATACAAAATACCATATCTTTTGGTGTCATTCAAATACCTCAAGATTATATTACCCACTTGCCAATGGGTATCATTTGAATTCTCTACAAATCTAGAAATTAGACCTACTGAGTCAATTATATTAGGCCTAGATATTGTTAAATACATTAAACTTCCAACCAAACTTTTATACATGGACAAATCCATAATGCTACTACAATCTTCCTTGCTTGACTTCAAACCTATGGTTGTTGGTATTGGTGAATTTTTACTTTCTTCCATTCTAAATCTCTTACATCCATATTGAACCTTCTGCTACATTTATCATTCAAAAAATCCTTATGTAAGTAAAACATCTTCACGGGGAACTTTGATATCATCTAAACACTCAATACTGGACCAAATATACCACTAAACATCTCTTATAATAAAATATAACAAACTATAATATTAATGACAACACAACCTCAACTAACCTACCAATCAAACTCAATAGTAACACCAAGCAACACATATATACACCTCTCATTATAATCTACAACAAACTCAATTGAGGCACCAATCATACTCAATAGCAACACCAAGAAGTGCATATATAAACCTATGATCATCTAGGACACCAAAAAATACATATTGAAACTTCTATTGTACCACCCTTCTAGAAATACTTCATCTGAACATCTATAACTGTCTGCTACAACTTATGCACTATTGCATATTATTGATAAAGGCAATACAACATCAATATAAGCTCATAAAAAACACACATTAGCATAAATTAGATTGACATCAGTGACAACATTCGTATATTTCCAACAACTCCAAGTTTCCAACCTATGTACACTACTAAACATCTACAACAACTTCTTCATTCCCACGCACACCTAACTGTGATAAGCAACGACACAACTTTGACATTAATGACAACAAAAAAAATCACTGACAGTATTCTCAAACATTCTCCAAGTTTCCAACAGGTGAAGTTTATATTTTGGCAATATGCCAAATGAGACTCTTATAAGAATTAATAAAAATATACCTAGAATCAAAATGTATAACTTATCAAGTTAGTAGTTGTAGACACATAAATCTGTCCACTTAATTAAATGAATATTTACTATTTATTTGATTATTTAACCATCAGTCAATAGTTAATTAAATTAATTAATTCTCAACCTCTTCTTCTATTAACTAAATAAAGCATATTTGTTTAATTTAACCCATTTTCCTCATTTAAATAAAATATTTATTTAAATCTCTAAACTCCCCCCCCCCACTTGCATTCTCCTACAAATGCAAGTTGCACAATTTTAGTTAAAATAAATGAATTTTATTTTAATTAAAATCCTATTTTCTCTCTAACTCAACCCTCATTTAATTCATGGGTCTCTTCAAGCATTTATTGCTTTGACCATGGTTATCCCCACTAACTCTTGCACAAGAGTTTGTCCATTAAATAAAGGCATTGTTCATTGGATAAAAGATTTATTCACTAACTCAAGCCTAAAAATGACCTCCTAAGGTAACCTTCATGTCATCTCAAGCATTTAATGTTTCTTCCCTCTCCTCTCAAGCCATCTCATGTTGACATTTGTCATCCTGGGATTCGGTTGAAAGCCATCACATGGATCATAAACTCATCAATCTTGGCCCTTGTTGAGATTACTCAATCTACACCATTCAATGCCCTATTTTTCCTATAAATAGAGCCCATTTCTTTTTCAAAAAGATCCAGAAATATTTATGCATCAAATTTATAGTCATTTTGAGAGAGCATTTAGGAGCATTTTCTTTGTTATTTTGCTAAAATTAACATAGATTAATTAGGTGATTTCTCATAGTAGTTTGTTTACACTTGCATAGTCATTTGTTATTATTTTCATAATCTTGAATCTTCATAGGACATCCATAGTTAGTGCCTAAAGTTGAGGGCTACACTCATGTGGAACTTGGAGAGGATAGGAACAAGGGAGGAGCGACTATGAGCATGTTGGAGAGCATCTTGGAGGGTTTTATTTTCTTCCTTCGTTTTTGTATGCTTTTCATTGTCTTCTTTATATCTCTCTTGATATGCATGTTAAGGATCATAGGTTCGTTTATCTTTTGTTTGTGTCATTAACATACTGTTGGCATTATGTGAACTGGTATGAGGACATAATGACATTGTATGTTGTCATTGATGTCAATATGTTGCAGAGGTGTGAACCGGCATATGTGAGAACCGGTATAACACTGTGAACCGGCATTTGTGCCAAAGTGAAGCGATGTGCTTGTTCAAAGGTGAACTGGCATATGGTTATGGGAACCGGCACATGGAAGTGTTGAATGACTACTGGTTCATAGTCTCAACTTTAGGGTTTCTGGTTGAAGTGCTTCAAGCCTGTGTGGCTCAACCGGTGACTTTGTGCGATGAGTTAGCATGAAAACAAAGAACAAGATTGTGTTGCCACGTAAGCCCTGTGTCCATGAAGGATCGTGCATGAAGAAGATCTTACCTATCTACCTCGGGAATATGAGAAGACTGTAAAATGGTGATAACGTGTGATGGGTTATCAGCCGTCATAAAAACGACGGAAAACGAACGATGGAGATTAATGAAGAATGCTCAACAATTAGGATTGAACTGTTTAAACTCCTTAACCTATTTGGTTTAGGGTTTAGGGTGTATGCTACCAACCTAACTGTTTTCTATAAGGTCGATGTTGTGACTCTTTCTAGGGTTGTTGGCAAAAGTTGTGTGTGAGTATCCAAGAGAAGGGATACGTGATTCTTGCCAGACCAAAAGCAGAGAAGTGATACCTGCAGAGTGTAAGTGCAGAAGGAAAAGAGGAGCTTAAGTGGATCTGCATTGGCATTGAGTGTTGTTACCAGATCATTGTAATACCTGTTGATCTCTAACCACCTCAACAGTTGGAAAATCCCTTAACAGGGTAGCTTTAACCGGCTTGCTGAAAATCCTTTAACAGGGTAACTCTAAGCTACTGAGTTCGAAGTCCTTTAGCTATTGAGTTCTTGAAATCCTCTAACAAGGTAACCTTTAATAGGGTTTAACCCTTAATTGGGTATTGTAGCCATCCCTTAACCGGGTGATCTCTAACAGGATCAGTTCCTAGCAGAACCTATTATAATGTCTCTAACCAAACAAGGCTCCTAACAGAGCGGACTTTCAAAGAGTTCAAAAATAGCTTATGGGTATTCATCCCCACCGTGGTTTTTCCCAATTGGGTTTCCACGTGAAAAATATGTGTGTCATGTGTGATGCTTTTATTTTGTGATGCTTTGCTATTATTTGTTAAGCATATGATGGTTATGTGTTTTATGTCTATCAATAAAACATGTTGAACTAGCTATTATTATGATCTGATGATAGATCACCTGTTTATGCATAAGGATGAAATGGTAGTGTAGTATCAAGTTGGGTGAAAGGCTAAGTGAGTAACCGGTTAATGCTTGTCTCAGACATTCTTAGCTTTACCGGTTGCACTCTGTTTCAAACCGGTATCTCTGTCTGCCAGTCTTTTGAAGTGTTTGCTGTCAAACCAGTTTAAGACTATTTTTTTGCCTGTACTGATTCACCCCCCCTCTCAATACCAGTTTGGTACTATCTACTCATCATTGAGTTATCACATACTAACGTTTGAACTTGTGTGTCTTATTTGTGTCATTTTTAGCGTGCATCATTTGGTGAACTTGGTGTGAATCGAACACGTACCCTTCTGATCTTTCCAAATCTAACTTTTTGTCATTTTCCTATCATTGTCACACATAGGTTGCACTTTAGTTCTTTTGTCTCGCGTTTTGGCGCTAACGACAGAAGAGTTTCAATGATTTTGTATGAGTTTTAGCGCCTTTGTTATAGGTTTAGCGCCTTTGTTGTAGGTTTAGCGCTTTAGTCATAGTTTTAGTGCTTTTGGTCATTTATTAGCGCTATTGTAATAATCTAGTGCTTTTGCACTCTCTGTTTTGTTAGTCTGTTAATTCGGTTAGAACTGTTAAAATAGCGCTTTTGTTCATATTTTAGCGCTTTTGTTTGTAGTTTAACATTGCTATGAGTTGTTTTCACACTTTTGCAAATACTTCGACGCTTTTGTCCGAAGTAGCGCTTTTGTGTTCTCACAAAGTAGCACTTTTGTAACAGAGAGTTCCAAAAAAAAATTGTAACCAAAAAACTAAATTTAGGCTTGTAGAAGCCCCCATGAGATTTTTGTTTTTTACTAACTGGTTTATTTTGCAGGTTACTAACAATTTCTTGCAGGTTTTGGAGAAGTTAAGTTAGAATTTTATTTTTTTTAAATCTTGGAGTTTAAAATTTAATCTTTCATGTTTTATTCAAACAAAAGGATTAAAATTAATCTCATAGTCTTTTTGGTGTAACTAAAATAAACCTCATTTTTCACTTTTGGTGCTTAAAACAAACTTCATCTTTCAGGTTTTTTTCAAACAAAAAGGATTAAAAAAAACCTCATGGTCTTTTTGGTGCACTTAAAATAAACCTCATTTTTCACTTTTGGTGCTTAAAACAAACTTCATTTTTCTTGTTTTCAGACAAAAGGATTTAAAAATCAACTTCATTTTTCAATTTGGATCATAAAAAGAACAAACAAACTTGTCCATTTTTGTTTACAAAGCGATTTTACTTCAAGCAAACGTGCTTCAATTTTGTTGACCAGGATTTTCATTTTCCTAGTTAGAAAACAAATTGCTTTATGGGATAAAAAAAGAACACCATGACTGTTGGAGCAACATCTCCAAATAGAATATAGATCACATTGCGATAAAAAGGTTAAAAAGAATAAGTGTTTTTCATGATTTGTGCAAAACTGTAGAGTGGTCCCATTTCTAACACACACTATCCTCTCCCTTGGCTCTCGTGGTCCTAGGTGCAAGAGAAAAGTGTTACTAACGCTCTAAATTTTTTATTTTTAAGAGAGGCCTGTCAAGAGACACATCACTCTTGGGAATGACCTTGCACGGTAAATCCTTCGAGCCGCTATAGAAATCAGGTGAGAGCGAAAGTTGTAGCCTTGGGTGTAGTTGTTCCTACAGTGTAACTTGTCGAAAGGACATATGGGCCCCACCACAAGTTACAAGGCTCTTAAGTGAGTCACTACAGAATCAACTTATGTCCAAATACATTGAACATTACTAGACACCTCTTATTTTAGAAGCCCACCGATTCTATTGATTGAGGATATTTGTGAAAAGTTCAGTACAAGAGCATAGATGGTTTTTCTCCCAAGATACTCACCATACATATTTCCTTGATTAGAAACAGAGCTTTTTGAAAGGCTACTTGTAGCTTGATGAAAGTGGTGAGTCCTCCATCATAGGGATCATCTATCTGTTATCCTCAAGCAAGACTTAGTATATCACATCCTTACCTGCGATGGCAGGATTCATAAGGTATGTAGTACAAAATTTGAAGAAATATCAAGATGTGGGCTAAAAATATCGCAACTAGCCATGACCTTAGGGATAAAAAGTGTTTGAGTTGTCTTCGTCTTGTTTCAGACTAGTAATAATTTGGGCCAACTTCAGGGTTTGGGAACATAAAATACATTTGTAAAGGGTCAAAAAGTTCATGAGTGGGTCGATTTAGACCCACACCTATTGTGCCTTTTATTTAAAAAGGGCAAGGTTATTGTGTTTGTGTGCTTGTTGTGTTTTCTTGTCAAAGCAATTCAAAACAATTGAAACCAAGTATCCATCCAACGAATCTACATCAAACATTGATAAACAAAACAAACATCAACAAAGTGAAACAAAGTATCATTTTGTATGACCATCACTCATATCTTGAGAAAAATGAGTCTTCATCAAAAGATCAAATTAAAGAAGAGACAACTTGGTTCAAAATTTTTTATCAAAAGAAGGAAGTTTTTCTATATGAATAGACAACTATCTCACACATAGGGTATTCTTACGTCATATGCACTAGTACCTGCAAAGCAAATACAACGAATTTGACAAAGAGACTTTGAGTAGTAGAGCTTTTACTCAGTATAGAGCTTTTGATTATCACAAGAAAAAAGGGGGCAAGATCAATCCTTCTTTCTTTCCTAAAATTTGTATCACCTACAACGAAGCTCGAGGGGAACCACCAACCCCTATAAGAGAGGAAGAAGTAGAAACCCTCTTCGTAACAGAAATTTTTTATTGAGGTACATATTCTATCCACTTTCACCTCCACACATCACAAATCCATTCAACTCTCAAAACACAAAGAGGTTCTTGTCCTTAGTACTTCCAGATATTGCTTAAATCAAACCAATAAATCACTTTTAGGGTGTCTCTACATCTAGGATCAATCATCCTAAGAGGCATTTCTACACAAGTTAAAACTAGTTTATGAGTGCATCCTCTCATTACTAGGTAGCTTGGTTTGTAGCACATCTCAAACCTTGCTATACCTCATCAAATCAAATTTGTTGAAAAACACAAGAGCAATTCACAAAGAACTCTATTGACATCCAACCTTCAGTGTTAAATATCTATCTTCCATCAAACATGTCACAAAACTTGTCTTCCATCAAACACTTCATCACCACCTCATAATCAATTTCACAAACATAAAAAATATGGCTCAAACAAGATCAATGAGAAATCGACAACTGGAAATTGAAGAGGAGGAAGAAAACCTCAATGAATATCATGAGGCCTTTGGAGGAGGCACTAATGATGAAGATCCCAAAACTCCAACCCCAGAGGATATCGAAAGAGCACAACATAATCCCAAATTCAATAGACTCTTTGATGAAATCCTTAGAAACAATGCAAATTCTCATTTCTTAAGACTTGCTCAAGAGGGTGCCAAACTACCCTTCAACTTTGATACAACACAGATACGACAAACATCTGAGCAACATAGTCGTCATGATGGTGGAGGAGGTAAAGACTACTTCCGTTATGGCCCTAATCATCAAGGGAATCCTCCACCTCCTCCTCCTTCATAAATAGACATGTTGAGGCAACAAGTAGAAAAGATTGCTCAACAACTGAATAGTGGTGTGAAGACTACTCTGTTTTCACTTAACTATATTTATCCCTATCCTTTTGATAGGAACATGATTATGCCACCTTTTCCACGAGGGTTCGAAACACCAAAATTTGAAAAGTATAGGGGCAAAGGAGATCCTAGGGATCATGTGCGAGAATTTCAATCAGCTTGTTTAGAGGTGGCCTATAAGGACACATATCTCATGTGCCTCTTTCCTCAAATTTTGGGGGGCACAACCACACAATGGTTTTCACAATTACTAGGTGGCATTAGAACATTTGAGGAACTGGTCCAAAAATTCACCGCTCATTATGCACACAACATAGAATGGGATGTCACCATGGCAGATTTGTGCAACACCAAACAAAAACCCAGGGAATTGTTCTCAATTTTCCTACAACGGTGGAGGCAACTATCTAGAAAATGCTCCCTTCATCTACCTGAGAAAGAATTAGTGTAAATTTACATTTCCAACTTAAATGATGAAATGAAATTTCATTTAGACATGAAGGGTACAAAATCCTTTGAAGAGATGATCACTCAAGGACTAAAATGTGAAAGAGCCCTCATCAAAAAGGGACATCAAAATTTACAATTAACCTAAAGATGGTCCTCGACCACATTATAATAGTGATAAACCAAAACTTTGGAACAAAAATAGGAACATTGTCAATGACGGGATAGTAGATGCAAGAACAGTAAAAATTGCACAACTTGTGGTCAGGTTTGTAGGACAAAATCCCCCTCCTAACAAGAACACCATCAATAATCCACAAAATCAAGATCACAATACACAACAAGAGGAACAAAACAAAAGCAACAAAACTACAAGCCAAAACACACATATACACCCTTAGGGGAACCTATCGAAACAATCTTACGTCAATTGGTATCCTCCAATCTTGTGACCTTACCAAAAACATCCAATTATGAGCCTCGGGTCAAGCCTCCATGGTGGTGAGATCATGAACATTGTGAATTTCACCAAGGAAGAGGGCAAAAAACAAGCAATTGTCATCGACTAAAAGATCTTGTTCAAGATCTTATTGATAGAGGAGAAATTGAAATAGAAGGACATGACCCTAAAATATCCAATAATGATCGCTTAATGTTCAAGCATCCATTTCCATCACATGATCATAGGGGTCCTTCCACCTCATGGAGAAACACAGATACCACAACCAATTACACCCAGGCTACATACATTTATATTGTGAATCACCTTTATGAAGTTGATGAACAAGTGGCAACTCTTACCATCAAAGATCCAAATCCTGCATGCAATGTTGTTACGCGGCGTAGCAAGATTACTACTCGAGCAGCACCACAAGGAATGACACCCATCCCCAAACAATATAATCTTGTACAGAAATTGCATAAGACGCCAGCCCTCATCTCCATATTAGAGATTTTATGCTTATCCCCCTCACATAAAACAATCTTGGATCAAGATCTCCAAGAAGCGTCTGTCCTCGCCAACCTCAACACAAATCAGTTTCAAGCCATGGTTGGTAATCTAAAGTCATCACCATGTATCACTTTTACTGAAAGTGACAACACATCTTTCCAACAACCCCATAATGCATCCCTTCATATTGAAAGATTCAAAAACCAACATAGAATCAAGCAAGTCTTGATTGACAATGGAGACGGCTTGAATATATGCACCTTGTAGTTGGTCACAACATTGGGTTATGTAGTAGAATAAGTGGATGTCAGCTAAAAGATAACCATTAAAGCATATGATGATGCAGAATGTTCTTCCAGATGAGTTGTTGTATTACCCATCAGAGTTGGGCCAGTGGTGAAGCATATAGTCTACCAAGTTCTAGACCTTCCTTTGCCATATAATCTCTTGTTAGGAAGACCTTGGATACATTCCATGCAAGTCATTCCATCTACCTATCACCAATGTATCAAGTTTCCACATAACGGGGTAGGAATTACAATCCTCGGCGATGATAATCCATTTGCATATTGTAATAATATTAACCATCAGCAAGAGATCACCATACCTAACAACAGAGAAATTATCCCTTCCTCATCATATGTTAATCCATCCTCTCTTTTCATCTTAACAACCCCTAAACCAAAGCAGGAGAAATTGAAAATGAAAATGGTTGAGAAAGGTCCCGAGGAATATAATCTTAGTCAACTCTTTTGTATTGGGAAGTTACTCACATCCCCTAGAACTCATGGCAAACCCCAAGGTCTACTTCAAACACCACTGGCCAAAAGAACTTGCACTTTGGCACAATTCACCCCTAGTAAAAGTCAAGAGGAGGAAACCATGGATGAAGACTTGGCAAAATGGATCTACATGGACCCTATCGATAAAGAAAGCCCGAAGGCTAAGCTCCCCACTGACAAATATGGCAAAGGCTTCACCATAATGCAAAGAATGGGATATGATGGCCATGGTGCTTTGGGACATTCCAAACAAGGACACCACGAGCCCTTACAACCTAAGTTGAAACCAAAAGATAAAATTGGAGTAGGTTTTCAAAAGGAATCTCTTCCTAAGCTTCAATTCAAAGGAAAACCCAACAAACCCGTGTATCAGCCAATTACTCCAAGGATGCAATCCTTGACTATATCTGCAGCACCAACAACCCTATCAATAACACCAACAGCATCAACAGAACCAATAACCCCATCAGAAACATCAGTAGCACCAGCAGCATCAATAGAACCGATAACCCCATCAGCAGTATCAGTGGCACTAGCAGCATCAATAGAACCGATAACCCCATCAGCAGTATCAGTGGCACTAGCAGCATCAATAGAACTGATAACCCCATCAGTAGCATTAGTAGCACCAACAACATCAACAAAACCGATAACCCCACCAGCAGCACCAACAATGCCAATAACCCCACCAGCAACACCAATAGCACCAACAACACCAGTAACACCAGCCACCCCACTTCCAAAAGTACATAAGCCAATGACTAATACAATATTCAATTCAAAAGACATCCCAGCTTGGTACAGTCATTGGATGCTAGAGAGTGATTCAAAAATAGACTCACATGAGTGGGAATGGGATTCAGTGCATTTAAATACTTCACACGAGGAAGACACATCACCTCCTCCACCTCGTAAGGATATCCCAGTTTATGGAGAAGCATGGATTAAATTTTTTTGGGTTCCTGAGAAAGAAACAACTTCCACAGGTCCTACATCAAATCCTACACCAAAATCTGACAAGGAGAGTACCATCGATGAACTTCATACCTCTATATTAACCCTTACTGATGCCTCCCATGAGCTCAACTTAATCGATGAAGTAATGCCTATCATCCATCCTGAACTCATTGAATGGAACCAGCCAAATCCCCCATGTCTTGACCATTTCCAAAAATATGAGGCACTCATAGACTTTTTAGAATTACAGGTTAACATACTAAGCGGGGATAATAAAGTTGGGTTTTCCATTGAGCTTAACAACGCAACATACTTTGGGGTAGATGCCAAACCTTTCAGCTGCAAAAATATTACAATAAAACATGGATCTTCTAGTGAAAACCACACTGTGGCACTGTTTAATCCCAAAAAAGTAAAAATAAAGAGTGTATCCAAAGGTGAAAACCTCTCTGAGGCACCTGTGGATGAAAGGTTTGACATCCTCCCCTTTAGTATGAATCAGGAAAGATCAACCATCCTAATAGAGGAAACAAAAGAGTTCAATGTGGGGACCCCTGAGACTTCTCACCAAATACATTTGGCATCTCTATTAACTCCAGAGGAATAGCCAAAATTTGTGGAATTCTTCTAGAAGCGTCAAATCAACTTTGCATGGTCTTATGCGGACATGCCTGGCTTAGATCTAGATTTGGTCATGCATCACCTAACTATAGCAGAAGGAGATAAACTTTTCTAACAAAAGCTCAGAAAGATGTGTAATGCCCCTACCCTAGTCAGCCTTGTAAAACCCGTTTGACCTTGGTTGACTTCCTCTGTGGCATTCTTGAATGGTAGATTTACTGTTATATAATGTTGTAGATTAGACTATATGAATATTGTGCATACCTATTATTGTACTTTTGCATCGATTCTTGTGTAAATGTAATTGCTCTCTAATTCTTGTTATAAACCTCGAGCTAACGCCTTCATTTAATATGTATATATATGTGTATGCTTGCATGACTCATGGTTGCAGGAGATTGCAGGTACTATATCGCCTTGGTGCGGGGATCATCTCCTTTAGGATTCGCAGGGTTGAGTATACCTCCTTCATCCTTAGAATTTGGATTAGGTGGTCATAAAACTCTCGTCTTGCCTTAGCCATGATCAGGTGAGCGTCATGCGTGGTCCGTAGGGTTCCTTTGTCGTTTGGGTTGCGTGTCATGTGATTGGTGGACCTTCTTGGTTTGTGTGCCTTGCGTGTGGGGAATGGAGTATTTTATCCTAAGTATCTAATTCAATTTAATGTGTGGATGTACGCATTAGTAATTTAGAAATTTAAAATAGATAGTTTTCTTTTATATGATTAATCATTAATTTAAGAGATCGCTTTATTTATAATTGTAGCAAGCTTTAAAGTATTTAACTTGAATTAATGTGTTCATTTACGCATTAGTAGTTGAGAAATTAGAATAAATAGGTTTCTTTCATGAGATTAGTCATTTATTAAAAAGATCGCTTTATTATGTTGTAGCGAGTTTAATTTAATAGTTAATTTTAAATAACGAATTTAATTAGTTTATGCCTTTTTAAAAAGGAAGATTTAAAGTCATTTGGAAATAGACATAATTTAACCACTTTTGCATTTTGGAAATGAAAGGGTAAATTTTATTATTTAAAGAAAATTATTTTTAATTTGTAAAGTTGATATAGTGTAAAAAGGTTGATTTTGGAAATTAATTTAATTTAAATACTTTACCCTTGTCAATAGTTCGAAATATAAATGTTGGCTTAATTAATATTGAGAAATTAAAATTAAGATTAAATAAGAGAGAAGTATATTAATTAGAAAATCAAGTTAAATTAATTTAATAGTTGAAAAGAATTATTATTTCTTTTTATTTTAAAAGGGCTTAAATTTCGAAATTAGAAATTAGGTCAAAATTGGTTCCCATTTAACCTAGGTTGAAAAATATTTTGGGGGTTGTTGAATTTTTGGAAAAGAAAAATATGGGGATGGAGATTTGGGGATTTTGGCAAGGATGGATTTCTACAGCTGCAAGTTGGGGGCTCTTCTTCGAATCTTACCAGGAATGCTAAAGAGGTAGGATCCCGGTTTTTCCCTTTTGTTTCTTTGCTAAATCAAAATAAAAATGGTATTTGGTGGATCTTCATGAAATGTTGGTTTAAAAATATCCATGAATGCTCTTAAAATTTGAATATTAGTTGTGAATATTGTTTGTTTTTGGGTTCAAGAATGTTTAAATGGTTTCATGTTTGAGCAAATCTTGTTATCTGAAAGCTATTGGTTTGTTGGGAAAATCATGAACTTGCTGGGAAAATTTCTCCATTTTATTATTTTGAACATTCTGGAAAAATATATCTGTGAATGAATGAGATTTGGGTTTTTGAGAAATGACAGAAAATGTTGTTTTAGAATGTCAACAATATCTCCAAATTTACAAACTAGGTTTCTACGAAATGTTTTGGATTTCTTCATGACTTTTCATTATAACTTCTGTATAAATTTCATAAAATTAAAGTTATGGGTTTTTGAGAAATGACAAAAAACGTGTGGCTGTTAAAACAAAATTTATTTATTTTATTAAATTTAAATTTTGATTTTAAAAAAAAAAAATGTTTTAATGTTATTAAATTTTAATTAATATATGTTATTAGTTATATATTATATATTAATTATTAATTAATGTATAGATTTAAATATATGTTAATTGTGATAATTTTTATAATAATATATATTAATAAAAATATATTAATTGTTGATTCCTAATTTGGAGTATACTTTCAAATGCATAATAATTATTGTTTAGTCATTGCTTTATTAATTTAGGCACATATATACATAGAGAATTATATGTTAATTCATACCTTTAGATCGTGTATTTGTTTAGTATATGCAAGGGAATTATATTTTTATGGGAGATTTTTGAATTAAAATATAATTATTATTTGGTGATGTTTAAAACTAATATATTATCCAAGGATATATTATTTTCGGATTTTAATGTTATAGGTCATCTAGGAAATTAAGAAGTGGAATGCTAAAGTTTAGGAGTAATTGGAAAAGGAAATGTTTTATCATTGGATCTTTTTTTAAAAACTAAAATGAGATGCTATTAGAAATAACGGAAATTTAATAATGTGTCGATTGGAAGTTTGGAAGAAAATGATACCTTCTTTTAGTAGAATAAATAGCTTAGTTATTTTCTTCCCCGATAATGTGAAATAGATAATGGGAAATAGGGCAAGTTTATTTTATGTTTCCGCTTGTGTTAAGTATTGGCAAGGCTTTGATAGGTTTGTTTGGACCCTGTCATCTGGTTACTTGTGTTGGTCATAGCCGATCACGTCCCTAGTTAGAGTATCGTCAGACAATAGAACCTGAAATTACTTGATGTGTTCAGTTGGATCCGCTTCTAAAAAGGCATCATTTATGTAATTATTGGCCGAAGTGGTCGTTGTATAGTGGTTGTGATTGCCTAAATGGCAAGGATGTATATGACATGAACCTTATGTAATCTTAACTATATTAAATGCCAAAGGGGTCTTGCAGTTGAGCAGACTCGGAGATGTAGCCCTCTAGGGGTGAACTCCGAGATCATATATGTGTTATGCGATGCTTTGTCACTCTTATTTCATAGTTTAAGTTATCATTTATGGTTGCATTATGTAAGTGTATAATGGGAATTTAATAAAGTAAATTTTCGAATGCTTAAATATAATCATCTTATTAAATGTAGCAATATAGAGTCATAAAAGATTGTAAACATGATTATGGAAAGTAATTTGTTAACATTAACGAAAAAGAAGTAAGCATGGAAATAAACTCACTAGGTTACAATTATTAAATTAACTTGTCATAAAGCTTGTAAATTGAACGTAATAAATGGATAACATATATTGGATTAACTATTGTAATATCTAAATTGAAATCTAATGAATGAACCTCTTTCGATTATTTACCGTTTTATCTTAATAAATGAACTTCTTCATGATAGCTATAATTGAACTAAAATGGAAGAACTCATTTAGTTGTTTATATCTTACCCATAGCAAATGTATCTCTTCATATTAACTTTAATTTAAACTAAAAGAGTGAACTCATTAAGATAGATATATATTTTAATCCTAATGGATGATCGTCACTATGTACTTATATTTTTAATCCTGAACGAATGAATATCATCTTGCTAACTATATTTTAATTAAAGGGATGAACTCATGTAGCTATATTGCAATTTCACCTTAATGAATGGACTTCATCTCTTAGCATTATTTTAACTTCAATGGATGAACTCTTTTAGACTATATACATTTTATCCTCTCTAAATGAACTACGATTTATTAGTTGGTTATGTTTAAACCCAAATGAAGGAATTCCATTTTATGTTAGTTTGCATTCTTAATCCCTAAATGAAATAATTTCGTCCTATTAACCATGCTTTAAACTATAAAGGATGATCTCTTTTGGTTGGTTACTTTTAAAACCTAAATGAATGTACTTCGATATATTAGTCTCATTGTATCTAAAATGGATGGACTCGTCAAGTTAACCCCATTTAAATCTTAATGGGAGAAATCTTAAGTTGCCTACGTTAAAAATACATTGAGTAAATATCCTCATGCTAGCCTCATCTCCAATCATAATAGATGAACGCTTCCTAAATTCAAAAATGTCAATTCATCGAACATATTAAATCCTCATCTTAAGTAATAACTTATAATTAAGATATCCAGCTTAATTGAATCTAATGTCGCGAGTTGAGTTAGGTGTAAGGTTACGTAATCACGTTGGGAAACTCCTTAGGTTTGTTTAGTCTTCCATTGTGTTATCTAAGCGTAGATAACTCCTATGTATCTTTATGTTGTGACTTAATATTAACACTCTTAATTAATTCTTATTATTACTTAAAAAAAATTATTTGCACTCCATTTGAGTGTTTTAGCCTTATCCCTTCGGGGTTTCCTGGTGGGGAATTACAAGATGCACCCATAGATTGATGTTCTTGTCAAGGCTAAACTTAAAAAGTTCTTGGATGTTGGTTTCATTAGACCAATTGATTATGCAGAGTGGATCTCCAATATTTTACATGTTGGCAAACCTAATGGGGGCATTCGTATCTGTACAGACTTTAGAGATTTGAACAAAGAATATCCCAAAGATGACTTCCCCTTATCAAAAATCGACATGATTGTCGATCTAACCATAGGTCATGAAATGCTTTCTCTTATGGATGGCTTTTCAGGGTACAACCAGATTAAAATTGCTCTAGAGGATCAACACAAAACTGCTTTCACATTTCCATGGGGAACATACTGTTGGAGTGTGATGCCATTTGGTGTAAAGAATGTAGGGGCAACATATCAAAGAGCCATGACTACAATCATTCATGGTATGATGCACACCATAATGGAAGATTATGTCGATGATTTACTAGCTAAATCATTAACAAGAGAGGGTCATGTGGCAGTACTAGATAAAATATTCGATAGATTGGAACAATACTGTGTCCGTCTCAATCCCAAGAAATGTGTCTTTGGAGTAACTTCACAAAAGATCCTAGGATACATTGTCTCAAGTAAAGGTATTGAGGTAAATCTTGCGAAAGTCAAGGCAATCATGGACATGCCACCTCCAAAGAATATCAGTCAATTGAGGACATTACAAGGGCGGCTATAATCAATTCGGAGATTCATTGCACAATTGGCTGATAAATGTCATCCCTTCACCCATTTGTTACACAAGAATATCTGCGTTCAATGGGATGCAAAATGCCAGCAAGAATTCCAAATGCTTAAAGACTACTTAATTCATACACCATTATTGATTCCACCAGATCCAAGAAGACCTCTATTGCTATATATTTCAGCTACAAATATGGCATTAGGAGTATTTCTAGCACAACATAATGCAGAAGGAAAAGAAATTGTTGTCTACTACATCTCTTGAACACTAGTAGGCCATGAACTCAATTACACACCTATTGAGTGAGCTTGCCTAGCAGTTATCTTGGCAGCCACCAAATTGAGGCACTACATGTTAATGCGCAATGTACAACTCATTGCCAAAATAGATCCACTCAAGTACCTACTCAGCAAGGCAGCATTGACAGACCACTTGGCCAAATGGGTTATGATCTTGAGTGAATTTGATATTGAGTATGTGGACCACAAAGCTATCAAGGGATAGGTTATTGTAGATCAGTTGGTTGATGCACCACTAAAAGGCGACCATCCTCTTATCTCCAACTTTCTAGATGAGGAGATCTTCATGATTATAGCTACACAAACCTGGAAGCTATATTTTGAGGACTCATACACAAAACATGGCTCGAGGGTGGGTATTCTTTTTATCACACCTCAAGGTGACAACATCCCGAAATCATACATGATCACTTTCCCCTGCATAAATAATATAGAAAAATATGAGGCTTTAATCACAGGACTCAGGTTGGCCATACAATGGCATCTGAAAGAACTACAGGTATATGGAGATTCTGAGTTGGTCATCTAACAAGTCATCGATGAATACCAAACAAAGGATGATAAACTCATGTCGTATAAAAGGATGGTGGATAGTTTCAAAGAATCATTTATGACTATCACATTTGAGCAAGTACCAAGAGATCATAATCGAGTTGCTGACACAATGGCTACAATTGCATCTCTTCTTGATCTTCCATAAAATCCGACACGCTACAAGTTCTTGGTAGAATAGCTTTGGATCCCCGCGTATGATATCCCTAAAACTAAAATGATATGTCGCCTTATTAGTTCCAACTCCCCATGGTACAGTGAGTTCTTCACTTACCTACGTGACCACACACTTCCCCCTAACCAATCAAATGACCAACAAAAAACCTTTATCCACCAAACCGCTCGATACACTATCATTGTCGAAACCCTATACAGGCGAAGTCTTGATGGTACTCTCTTTCGATGTTTGGAACAAGATGAGATAACAAAATCCTTGTAAGAGGTACATGATTGAATTTGTGGGGCTCACTCAAGCAGTCCTTCACTAGCAAAGAAAATCATGCGAGCCGGATACTATTGGCCCTCCATGGAAAAAGACTCCTACTATTTTATCAGAAAGTGCAAGAAGTGCCAAGTTCATGGAGATCTGATACATGCCCCAGCACAAGAATTGCAACCTATGACAACACCATGGCCCCTTTGTCAATGGGGACTTGACCTTGTGGGTAAAATCCATCCATCTTCATCCAACATTCATAAATTTATCATTACCATCATAGAATAGTTCACAAAGTGGATCAAAGTCATTCCGCTCACCCAAGTCACCGGCAAGTAGATCACCTCATTCATCCTTAATTACATCGTCTGCCGGTATGGTGTACCCATGTCCATCATCACAGATAATGACCTTCCTTTCAAAAATCAAGATGTCCATGAACTTTGTGACAAGTTTCATATCCAACACCATTTTTCCACTCCATATTACCCACAAGGAAATGGTCAAGCCGAAGTCTCCAATAAGAACATATTGAGGATCCTCAAAAAGATAGTCAATGATGTTGGTTGTGATTGGCACATTCGATTGAATCCAACACTATGGGCATATCAAACTAGCATTCGAACCCCTACAAGTGCAATCCCATACTCACCGGTTTATGGATCAGAAGTCATCTTGCCTATTGAGGTTGAAATACTATCTTTATGGGTCTCCTTGCACAATCTAATAGATGATGAAGCATATCGAGTCTCGCATCTTCAGGACTTGGAACTACTTGATGAAAGGCGACAAGTTGCATACAACCACCTAAAAGCCTATCACCAGCACATGAGCAGAAGCTACAATCATCAAGTCAACCTTGCACATTTGATGTAGGAGATCTTGTTCTTAGGGAAAATCCTTGCAACCAACCAAACAGAGAACATCAGGGGAAGTTTGAATCAAATTGGTTGGGTCTGTATGTTATCACTATCGTCTTCGGGTCTAAGGCATATCAGTTAGCAACTTTAGAAGGAGAACCACTAGCAGATCCGATCAACAACATGCATCTAAAAAGGTTTCATACATAAGCTGTGCAGAGCATCATACTTCTCCAAATAATCAGAAAATACCAAAAACATTCAGAAAACAGTCCTGAAAAAAATAAAAATAGAAAAAAAAATCAAGAAAATAGTAAAGAAAAATCATGCATCCAAACAGTGAAAACCACTCTGGTGGTGCCTTGGGTAGGTACGATGGTGAAAACCTGGTAAATAGGCACCATTCATAAAGGCTATGGCTCCATTGTCTTTCAGACTTGTTGCGATCACATCCATTGCATCCATTCATCTATCATTCAAACCATGGCTTGTTATTGATCTGCAATCAGGGTTAGTACTTTATGTGTCCTGCATCCTGCTTTCATAGCGACATCTAACTGGGGAAAATACTCTTACTGATGGAAGTGGATTCTACATTACTTGTGATTCATTGAGTTAATCATTCACAAATGTCCTAAAAATAATACCAAAAACATTCACAACATTCAAAAAATCCAAAAATCACAAAAACATCAAAAATCAATCAAAAACATTGCAATGTATATTATTCCTTGTACATACACATCACAACAAAAACAAACACAACATTTTGAGGTACTCAAAACTATGATCACTTATCAAATCAACCAACCAATCAAAACATCTACACACAACTGTCTTCACAAGGATGCATCCTTCCTCACAGACAAGACGTGATAACATTTTCTTTGACAAGAAAATTTGATTTGACTGATAAGTACTTGGTCAAATATTTATTTATTTATATTAGGTTCCTACACTACTCCAGGATATCCACAAGTGATTAGAGTAGCCGGGATGGTTCCTAATATCCTTTTCTTTCTTTTTTGTCTACGGATTGTTCCAATGAAGTTTTGGGGCATATACTAATGGTGTCTACGTGTGAAGTTCACTAAGCTACGTGATCCTATGCAAAAATACAATCATGGATCACTATGGATTATTGACTACAACGTATACCTCGACCATTTGTACATGAACCAAAATGGAGGATAAATTTCCTTGTCTGCGATGTTTGCTTACAGGTGAAATGCTCAACCGTGGTTTCTACTACCTCAACCAAGAACGATACTACCATGGTCGATGATGAAAATAAATCATTGTGAATAATCTATGGATCATCATTTCATCTCATCTGTATATATTGCATTTCATTGCATTCCATCCATCCATACATCCATATTGTTGCATATCATTCATACATAATAATGAAAATGGATACTCTCTTTTTTATCTTATTCCACAGGAATGAGTCCTAGGTTCTCCATACCTTCTATCTAACATTGAATCCATGACTCACCCTCCCCATCTAGGTCATCATCATAATCCCTTCGTCAGTTCCCATCAACCCAATCAAGCTAATTACTTTGTCTACATAGGCACATCGACTCATGCACACCTCGACTATCAACAGATGCTTTTTCGATCAAGTATCTTCGAGTTTCAACAGGTAGTCGATTATGGCAACCCTAGACTATAATAGGCATTTATCACAATGACCAAGTCTCAACGAGGCTGCCATGATTCTCCACAAATAACCTACAATGCAAACACTATAAATTGATCAACCAATCAAACACAATCAAAACAGACAACTACATCAATTGTCTAAGTATCAACGAGTATTTTGCTTCAGATACCTTCACTTCATCAGGCAATTACATTAATTTTCTAAGTCACAACAGGTTATTTGACTCACTTACTTAGACTTTATCCTATTCAAATGAACAACTGACATCAACTGTCACGGTTTGACTCAACTGGGGCAATTAAACTGATTGCACCAGATTGTCCAACCAATTTTGATCAATTGTATAGAATCAATCAAAAGCACAAACACTACATTTGCACTGTGACCCCTGTGTACTTTTGAGGCTTGTTCTTTCTCCGTATCCACTCCGTCTTCTCCCATTGTTTCACCATTATTTCTAATTTCTTCTATTCTACCCCCTCCCACTTCTTTCTCTTTTTCGAGAGATCGCCCGATTTTTCAAAAAAAATTCTCCCATCTCTCGAGGAGGCATACCACCCACTAAATTAACATTTATGGGGAATATTTCATACCTATCTTTCTTTCTTTGAAACGATGAGATAAACTACACCCTCTCAAAGAGGGGCAAATGTAGACAAATAAATCTGTCCACTTAATTAAATGAATATTTACTATTTATTTAATTATTTAACCATCAGTCAACAGTTAATTAAATTAATATTTAATTCATTCATTCTCAACCTCTTCTTCTATTAACTGAATAAATTATTCAATTTATTTAAATTAATTCATTTAACCACACTCTAACAATCAATTAAATGAATAAAGCATATTTATTTAATTTAACCTCTTTTCCTCATTTAAATAAATAAATAAATATTTATTTAAATCTCTAAACTACCCCCCCCCCCCCCAATTGCATTCTCCTACAAATGCAAGTTGCACAATTTTAGTTAAAATAAATGAATTTTAATTTAATTAAAATCCTATTTTCTCTCACCCACCAAACCCACTTGCATCCTAAACCCATTCTAGATTCTTCTAATCCATTCTAAATTAGCCTAATCTTATCCCCTAATTATTGTCACATTCCTAAGCAAAGAGAAGTCACTTCTCAAAGCCTCAAAGTCTTTGAAATGCATTAAAGGATTTATGTCTTCAACAAGTTAGCCCCCAAAGTCTTCCAAACCATTTATGGATCTTACATAACCATTAATGGTTAAACTCAACTCACCCACATGGTTAGAGACTTTCCCTCTAACTCAACCCTCATTTAACTCATGGGTATCTTCAAGCATTTATTGTTTTGACCATGGTTATCCCCACTAACTCTTTCACAATAGTTTGTCCATTGAATAAAGGCATTATTCATTAGATAAAAGATTTATTCACTAACTCAAGCCTAAACCTTACCTCATAAGGTAACCTTCATGTCATCTCAAGCATTTAATTCTTCTTCCCTCTCCTCTCAAGCCATCTCATGGTGACATTTGTCATCTTGGGATTGGGTTGAAAGCCATCACATCGATCATAAATTCATCAATCCTGGCCCTTGTTGAGATTACTCAATCTCAACCATCCATTGCCCTATTTTCCCTATAAATAGAGCCCATTCCTTCTTCAAAAAGATCCAAAAATCTAGAGATCCAAAAATATTTATGCATCAAATTTATAATCATTTTGAGAGAGCATTTAGGATCATTTTCTTTGTTATTTTGCTAAAATTAACATAGATTAATTAGGTACTTTCTCATAGTAGTTTGTTTACACTTGCATAGTCATTTGTTCTTATTTTCATAATCTTGAATCTTCATATGACATCCATAGTTAGTGAAAACATTGAGGGCTACACTCATGTGGAACTTGGAGAGGAGACGAACAAGGGAGGAGTGACCATGAGCATGTTGGAGAGCATCTTGGGGGGTTTTATTTCCTTCCTTCATTTTTGTATGCTTTTCATTGTCTTCTTTATATCTCTCTTGATATGCATGTTAAGGATCATAAGTTCGTTTGTCTTTCATTTGTTTCACTAACATACTAACGTTTGAACTTGTGTTCTCTTGTGTCCTTTTTAGCATGCATCAGTAGTTATTGAAAGTAGGGCAAGTGACTCAACTCAAGGTTCTGCACAAATTGTGTCATGTAAGTCAATAATGTCAATGTCCACTACTACAAATTGTCTTATGTGGTCAATAATGTCAATGTCAATGTCTACTTCATTTTGCTCACAATAAACAAAATAGAGGCTTTCCCACTATTTAGTCCTAAACGAGTTTCTAAAATAAATTAAAATGCAAAATGTTGCACCACAAATAAAGCACATTAACCATCTTGTATAATGCCACCTACCCACCCAAGAAGGACATGTGCGTAGTGTACAAAAACTTAAAAAAAATCTTTGTTTTGTTATCACTAGAATGAGTTTTCCTAAATTTGTAAATGAAGAAAGCTAAAAAAATCATCTCGTAAAATAACAGTTCAACAAATGAGAAAATAAATTGATATAGAAGAAAATTAATTTATCTTTAATGAAATTCCTACAGGCCATAAGACAAAACACCACAGAGGATTCCCAAGCAATTGATTAATTGCAAAACTCCATGGTGAAAATAATAGTCTCAACTTATAGATAGCTAGGGACTGGTTGGTGTCTTGAGTCCATGGTTTAGGGCATCTACCCATAAAATATAAACTTAACTTTCCATGTAAGACTATAATGTGCCCTAGGTAGCTTTTAAAAAGAAAGACAACAAAAATATATATTATAGCTATTCACCTTAGAAAATTCTTATTTGGGGTTGGTTGCAAATTGGATTTAATTGTGAATTGAGAAATACCTATGAGTTAGGATGGTGTATGTTACTTAAATATAAGGGTTACACTACCAGAATTGACGTTAAAGTGCCAACTTAATCATTATCCTCACACTATAGTAGACCCAAATAAACCAAAGTTAACCTATTAAGATTATATATAGTTAGTAAATTTGCTTCTTTTTTTTAATCTGTTATATACAAGAAATAAATAACTGTATTTTATTAGTCATAAATTTAATTAGATAAAATATTTTTTTAATTTATATATTTTCACATACGCATGCATGTAATACATATAAATATTAATCATATATTCTTAGTAAGGAATAAATCTATGGAATATTAATATAACCTTTAAATAATGCATCTAAAAATTAATTAGTATTTAAGTCTATTTATATATGCACTCTATATAGATATATAATATATAAAGATATTTTATTATCATTATTTTAATAATGGGTCTAGAAAAGAAAAGCAGATGATAATAGTAAATATACATAAAGGACGTAGAATATTTAATGCTCATATGTAAGTGAATCATTTAGGATTAGTAATTTATTTCATAACTAGCTAAGTTTAAAGAAATAAAAGAATAATAATTAAGATTGTGATTTTAATTTCAATTAGACGATGACCATCTAAGGTAGTTCAAAATTCAATTTGAAAAAAGATTGTAGGTGGTGTTGGCAAGATACACTACACAGGTAGTCAAATATTGTCATTGATGGCAACTAATTCTAATGCACCCATCCACAATGCATGATTTGTTCATACCAGAAGAGTGATTGAGTATTGGTTAGGTCCGGTGAGATAGAACAGGACATCCAATAGTATGCAATATTTTGGTTGGCGGCTCATTTCTAGTAATTTTTTTTGGGTTATGGATCTCTTGAAAGCTTCATGGATGTGTTATCTACTATATTACAAGTTTTTGGCCTCCGATGATAATTTTTGAGTGAGTTAGAAGGTTCAGTATACAGGTTTTTGGGTAGAACATTGTTCATCAGCAGTAACATGTGGATATTCATTGTGTGGATCTTGTGGATTGATTTTGATGATCATTTGTGTATTTGAGGATGTTTATTCAACATGTGGGAAGCATATGGACAATTCTTTTTGGTTTTCATAATTATTTTGGTTCAGATTCAGCCGACTTGGCATACATGTTTCATCTGTGTTATGCATTTTTGGGCCGACATGTAGAAGACCTAATTTGATGTTGCAGATATATGAGCGATTGATATTGTCATTTTTTATATATGTGGTGGTGTGCAAAGTAGTTGAGAGTGATTATGCACAATTTTACGTGCGCAAGTGAAGGATTTGTGCTTCAGAATATAGCAGAACATCATAACAGAATAGTATAGCAGAGCATAGTAAGATTATATGTTTTGTGCTTAAATGAAACTATACTCAGGAATTTGTTGATTCTATTTAATAGTTTAAACCTTCTTTTGTCTTTTGTAATCATTTTGTAAGGTAGCGAGCCTTCCGAGTTGTAGCCCTTTTTGTAATTTGAGAAGTGAGCTCTAGGTAGTATGCCTAAATGAATGTGCATTACCCATTATAATATTTCATTTACTCCTAACAGGGTATTATCTCATTGTGGGTAGGTTATCGTGGTTTTTCCCTTAACGGATTTTTCCACTTATAAATCTAGTGTTGTGGTGTTGTGGATGTTTTCTTTATGTGTTTGCATCATTCTCTTGTTGATTTTCATTAAATGGTTGAAGAATCAAATTAATAATGTTAAATGTTAAAGATTGTAGAACGTTGATTCACCCCCCCTCTCAGTGTTCCTTGATTCCAACAATTTGTATCAGAGCCTAGTTCCTCAGAATAAGTTTGACAGCTTGAGGAAAATCTGGGAAGGTGTTTTAATAGATTCCAGTAGTCTTAGACAACAGCTACTTGTTGCACTTTATGATCTTGATCAGTCCAAAGCCAAAGTTTGGGAATTGAAAATGAATCTTAAGGATGCTGAAAATTTCATCCAGTCATTGAAGGAGAAACTGAATAGGTCCAAGGAAAAGAGAAAGGAGTGTGTTGATCAACTTAAAGAAAAAATAAAGTCAAAGCATGGATGATGAAGCCCTGAAGGAAAAGTTAGAAGAATGTGACAAGCTTGCTAGAGATAATACAATTCAAAAGAATGAGATGGAAGCCATTGTGATGAAATTGACAAGGGAGATTGAGGAGAGGAAGAAGAATGAGGAGAAGTTGATCAGTTATTAAAAGACAAATCTAATGAATTTTACAAACTTGATTGTGAGAATGGCCAACTGAAGCTTGACCTAAAAGACTCCAAACAACATGAGGAAGACATTGAAAGGCATATCATTCTTCTTAGGTAAGATCTTGAAGTTGAAAATGAGTACAAGGAGAGGTTCAAAATCACTCTAGCCAAGCTTAATGAGACGCTCGAAGCCAAAAGAATGCTAATGACACAAGAGGTCATGGATTTTCGAAAGGTCAAAGCTCTGGATCCGTTCAAAAGTCTCAACATCAGAAGAACAAAGATAAAAGGTCTCTGATAAGGAAGCCTAATGCTCAAAATTTTGATTGATGCAGAGGTTAGCAGCAATAGGGTGACAAACCCACACACACACACACTTAGGTCTTACAATGCCTATGCTTCCTCTCAAGGTCTCAATCCACTCCAATGCGGAATAGGGTTCTTAACCTTGTCTAGGGATGGTAGAATAATCTCATGCCCTCCTTAAGAGTCACTAAGACCTTCCACAACAATTTTTTGGAATACAAGTTTGGGTATTGGTCCTAGTGGCTTGAATAGGTCTACCGGCGAGTAGCCCTATTTTACTGATTTTTTGGCTTTCTCTCCAAATTGTGCCAAAAAACCTACCAAGTAAATTTGGGTTTCAAATACCCTTTTGGGACTACTATAAAACTCCAAAAGATTAGGTTTCCAAACTATTCCTTCACACTCCAACACCTACTATGTTCACAGGCCTAATTGATCAAGTTAGGTCTATTTTACAAAGGAAGTATGTGAGAATGGGGTCACAGGAAGATTCTAACTCTTCAAGAGGCTTATTATATATCCCAATGTTCCCAATCCAGGAATTAACTCTTCAATTCATCATTCTTCATTGTGTGCACAATGAATTCCATTCTAGGCTAATCTAAACCCTCAAACAGTTTAGACTAGGGCTTAGTGGTAAAATTACCAAACCAACTCCTATGACCTCGCCCCTTTGGAATCTCAGAATACATGCCTCTAAATTGCATTATACCAATGAACATGGGATTCCAATGGGTAGATTGCATGTTAGGGCTCCATTTTCATTGCAACCCTTGAAAATGGAGGGTTTCAAACCTGCAAAGAGTAAACCGCATGTAACTTCCTCCAAATTACACTTCAAGAGGTTAGACCAGATGCATTAGGAAGGTGATTTAGGGCACTTTCAAATTAACTCAGTGTTTCATCACAATTTTTCACACCATGTATGGATAGTATGGAAAATTATCATTGTTATGGAAAAATCAGATTTGTTCTATTCACTTTCTCCACCAAAATTTTACAAAACTCTCTAACAACCTTCCCAATGGTTGTTGAAACATATATAGACCCTCCTCAACATCCATAACCAACTTTAGAATAGTTATGAATGTTGGAGAGGTAGTTGTCATCCTACCGACAACTTTTTAAAGTTATTTGACAACAAAATGCAACATTTTTGCAACTTGGACAATACTGGGAAATTAAGAACTTAGACCTTATGGGAACATATCCAAGGTCATTATTGGACTCCAAAAACCTAAGAAAATATCCTATACCTATCAATACTAAAATTCAAATTCCAAGCCTTCATGGTCTAATAGACCTCTAGGTTTATATGCTCACCTAAGAGATTATTGACCATACAAATAGGAACTCTATTACATCAAGGGTGATCATTGATCCAACCCCTTATTACAACACAAAATATCATGTAAACACTACTATGGTTAGAACCTTTCTTGAAAAGAGAAGGTTCTTTGCACCATACTCTCAGGCTCCAAAAAACTCAAGTCCCTTGAGTTGGGATATCTGACAACTGAGCTCTTGTTTTCTCAATGGCCTCCAAAGTCATCCATGTAACATCCTCTAAAGGTTGATTCTTCCATTTGACTAGGTTCTCCAAGTAAGTCTTCCTCCTTGTCTTCTTTCTAACCCTTTGATCCAAAATGAACTCAATCTCAGGTTTGAGATGGGGTGGAAGTCCTTCCAACATTATTGGGCTAGAAGAATCAGATGGACCTACAACACAAACATCATCCACGGAACCCTTATATGCATATATGTCAGAAACATTAAATATGGGAGATAGACCAACATCAGGGAGTAGATCTATCTTGTAGGCATTTGTCCCACATCTTTTGAGGATCTTGAAAGGACCTATCTTTTTCATGAGTAGCTTGGTATACTTCTCCTTAGGGAGTCTCTCTTTTTTGAGATGAATCATCATCATATCTCCCACCTTGAACTGAACATCTCTTCTTGTGGCATCTGCTGCTTGCTTGTACTTTTCAGATGTTTGAACCAATCTATCCCTGACTTGTCGGTGTATGTCTTTCATGACTTCAGCAAAATCATCCGCTTCAGCACTCCTCCTGTCAATATTCTACACTTCTCGGAGTTCAAAAACACCTCTAGGATGAGTTCCATATACAACTTGGAAAGGACTCAATCCGGTACTTCTGTTCACAGAGTCATTGTATGAGAATTATGCCTGTGGAAGAATGGCATCCCAAGTGGCCCCATGGTCCTTAGTCAAGCACCTCAACAAGTTTCCAAGGGATCTATTAATCACCTATGTTTGTCCATCAGATTGAGGGTGATAAGAAAAAGAGAAAAAAAAATTGTCCCCCAACCTATGGCACAAAGCTCTCCAAAAATGTCCTACAAACTTAGGATCCTGATCTGATATGATTCTCAAGGGTAACCCATGGAATCTAACAATCTCCTTGAAGAACAAACCTGCAATACTAGAAGCATCATGCGTAACTTTGCATGGCAAAAAGTGTGCCATTTTTTAAAGCCTGTCCACAACAATATATATATTGTCATATCCTAATTTAGTCTTAGGGAGACCTAAGACAAAATCCATGCTAACTAAATCCCAAGGTTTGGTAGGGATGGGTAATGGAGTATATAGACCTGCATTGGAACTTGTCCCCTTTTCCCTTTGGCATATCCCACACTCTATCACATACTTTCTTACATCTGATTGCATCCTAGGCCAAAAGTAAAATCTCCTAACCAATTCAAGTGTCTTATCAAGTCCAAAGTAACCTGACAAACTCCCACAATGTTTTTCCCTTACAATATTTTCCCTCATGTAGAAATTAGGAATACAAAGTTGACTGCCCTTGAAAAGTAAGTCTTCTTGTAGAATATAATCAAAAAAATCAGTGTGATACATGTCATTCATGTCCTTACAAACCTTATAGGCCTCCTTGAAATCTTCATCCTCTTGATAAATGTCTTTCAAGGTAGTGATTCCCATGCTTTCCAATTGAATCTCTTGGATTGTTAATTTTCTCCTACTAAGGGCATCAACTACTTAATTAGCCATGCCTTTCTTATGTAGGATAGTGAAAGTGTAAGCTTGAAGATATTCCATCCACTTCATATGCATGTGGTTTAGTTTCTCCTGTCTGTTCAAAAAAAATAGAGCATGGTTATCAGTATACACAATAAACTCCTTAGGTAAGAGATAATGCCTCCACTTCCTAAGAGACTGCACCATAGCATACATCTCTAAGTCATATGTAGAATAGTTTTTCTTTGCCTCATTTAATTTCTAACTAAAAAATGCCACACGCCTACCTTCTTGACTCAAGACTCCTCCTATGGCCTTCTTTGATGCATCGCACTCAATAGTGAAAACCTTGTGAAAGTCAAGGAGTACTAGAATAGGTTGTTCTACAATCTTAGTTTTGAAAAACTCAAAAGACCTATCAGCCTCCTTAGTCCAGACAAATTGAAATTTCCTTCCACCTTTTATAATTTTGATCATTGGTGCACTAACCCCACTAAAATTCTTAATAAATTTTCTATAGAAACTTGGTAACCCATGGAAACCTTTACCTCACCTGCTGACTAAGGAGTTGGCCAATTTCAAATTGCCTTGAGAGATCAGAAACCCAAGGAACACTAGCTCTTCCTTCAAGAAAACACATTTATCCAAATTGATCTTCAACTGCTCCTCATGTCACCTTTTCAACACCAAATCCAAGTGCATTAGATGTTCATCCCTGTCTTTACTGAAAAATAATATATCATCGAAATACACTAGTAGAAAATGATTGATGAAAGGTTTAAGAACCTCATTCATGAGTCTCATGAATGTTCTAGGGGCATTGGAAATCCCAAATGGCATTACCATCCACTCGAATAGGCCTTCATTGGTCTTAAAAGCTATCTTCCTTTGGTCTCCATCTCTGATCCTGATTTGATGGTACACACTTTTCAAATCCATTTTTGAAGTAGTACTTGGCCCCTCCTAGACAATCCATCAAGTCTTCCATTCTTGGCATTGGGAATCTATATCTGATTGTTATCTTATTGATGGCCCTAGAGTCAGTACACAACCTCCATGTCCCTTCTTTCTTGGGAGCTAGTACTGTTGGGACTGCACATGGACTTATGCTCTTCCTAAAGAACCATTTCTCTAGCAATTATTGGACTTGACTTGCAACTTTTGCATTTTGGTCAGGGGTAAGCTTGTATGTTGTCTTATTGGGAAGTGTAGCGCCTGGTATGAGGTCAATACAATGACTGATTTCCCTTTGAGGGGGGAGGGAGTTTGTGGTATTGTCTGCAACTATTCCCTTATACTTGCCTAGCAGATCTTGAACCTATTTAGGACCTACTTTCTTTTCTATCTTTGGGCCCTTAGGTTGCTTCTTAGGTTCAGTCTTAGGCTTGACAAATATTGCAAATCATGGTGTATCTTTCTCCTTCAAGACCTTCATGAACTCCTTCTCATCTACTAGTATAACACTAGTCACAATGTGATTATCCATACTGTCATCCGGAAGAGGATTCATAGTGAAGTTCACCCCATCTTTGGTGATGATGTAAACATTCTTCCTTCTTTCATGCCTAGCATCTACATCATATTGCCAAGGCCTGCCTAGTATCAGATAACAAGCATCCATTTCTACCACATCACACAACACCCTATCCTTGTATTCACCTATTGAAAACTCTATCCAAACTTGCTCACTAATCAAGGCTTGTTGACCTTTGTTCAACCAAGACACCTTATAGGGATGGGTTTGAGGTAATCTTTGCAAGTTAAGTTTAGTAACCATTTCAATAGAAGCTATTTTATCTATGGACATTGAATCTACAATGACTTTACATACCTTTCCTTGTACCTTGCAAGAGGTTCTGAAAAGAGATTTCCTCTGAGGTGGTTCTTTGATGGTTGGTACCTTCAAGAGGGTCCTATTAATCATCAAAAGTTCTCCTTGCTCTGGATCTGGAGACTTTGAAGTTGATGTGTGGTAGGAGGTCTTACTTTGAATATCTTCTTCTTCTATTAGATGTTCTCTTATATCACCCCCTTGTATCTTCTTCTTCTATTAGATGTTCTCTTATATCACCCCCTTGTCTACTATTGCTTAACTTCTCTAGACACCTAAATGACTGATGCCCAACTTGGTTGCATGAAAAACACCTACTGGTGAAGACACTAGGTCCCCTTCCACCAAATCTTCCTCTACCATTTCCCCTTCTTCCTCTAAAGCTACCTCTTCTCCCTGATTCTCCTTCATGTTCCTAATGATTGGATTCTCCTTGAGGTTTAGGAGATGGTCCTCTGCTATTGAATCTACCCTTGCCCTTGAAACTTGCACCTTTTCCTCTACTATTTTGTTCTCCTTTCCTTATTTGCCTCTCCTCAATCCTAAGTGTCATCTAAAAAAACTTGTGCACTAATTTAGGATTGAACAAACTCAGTTCATCTTGAATACAGAACTTAAGACCATTCATGTACCTTGCTATCTTTTGTGTCTCACTTTCTAGAATCTTTGCCTTGAGTGACATCCGATGGAGCTCCTCAGTGTAAGTACTAACATCCAAATCCTTGTGCCTTAGGTTTTGTAATCTCTTGTGTAAGATGATATCATAATCCTCGGGTACAAACTGCCTTTTGATCTCTATCACCATCTTCCTCCATGAAGTTATAGGCTTCTTTCCTTCTTCATCTCTTTCATTTTGTAGGAAGTTCCACCAACTAAGAGCTTGACCCTTCATTTTGGATTTATCTACCTTCACCCTTTGGTTATCAGGTACCTCTTCATATTCAAAATAATTCACCATTGCTTCTATCCAATCCATACATTCTTCTGGATTCATTTTCCCAAAGAATGTAGGTAGTTCTGCTCTATTGTCTCTTCTTCCCACCCTATTAAGGGCTTCAACAAATTGTCTTTGGCCTGTCGACATCTCTTATCTCTCTTCTTCCTCTTCCCCTTCTCCACCATAGGTTGATGCAACTTCTTTACCTTCTTGATCTTTCTTCAACTTATCTATCTCTTCCTCCATCTTTTTATTCTTGGCCGCCTACTCCCTCACTATCTTGGCCAACTCCATGTTTGTCATAGGTCTAGTGGGAATCTCCTCACTATTATTTGTTGTGTCTTCCATTTCTTTGTCTTTCCCAAGGCTCTTCTGATGCTCTGATACCACCTAATGCAGAGGTTAGCAACAGAAGGGTGACAAACCCATACACACACACACTTAGGTCTTACAACGCTTATGCTTCCTCTCAAGGTCTCAATCCACTCCAATGTGGAATACGGCTCTTAACCTTGTCTAGGGATGGTATAAAACTCCCATGCAATCCTTAAGACTCAATAATACCTTCCACAACAATGTTTTGGAATACAAGTTTGGGTATTGGTCCTAGTGGCTTGAATAGGTCTACCGGTTGGTAGCCCTATTTTACTGATTTTTTGGCTCTCTCAAAATTGTGCCAAAAAACCTACCAAGTAAATTTGGGTTTTAGATACCCTTTTGGGACTATTGTCAAACTCCAAAATCTTCGGTTTCCAATCTATTCCTGCACCCTACAACACCTACTAGGTTCACAAGCCTAATTGATCAAGTTAGGTCTATTTTACAAAGGAAGTATGTGAGAATGGGGTCACAGGAAGATTCTAACTCTTCAAGAGGATTCTTCTATATCCCAATGTTCCCAATCCAGGAATTAACTCTTCAATTCATCATTCTTCATTGTGTGCACAATGAATTCCATTCTAGGCTAATCTAAACCCTCAAACAGTTTAGACTAGGGCTTGGTGGTAAAATTACCAAACCAACTACTCTGACCTCACCCCTTTGGAATATCATAATGCATGCCTCTAAATTGCATTCTACCAATGGCCATTGGATTCCAATGGGTAGAGTGCAAGTTAGGGCTCCATTGGCATTGCAACCCTTGAAAATGGAGGGTTTCAGACCTGCAGAGAGTAAACCGCTTGTAACTTCCTCTGAATTCCACTTCAAGAGGTCAGACTAGGTGCATTAGGAAGGTGATTCAGGGCAATTTCAAATTAACTCAATTTTTCATCACAATTTTTCACACCTTGTACAGATAGTACGGAAAACTATCACTGTTATGGCAAAACCAAATTTGTTTTATTCACTTTCTCCACCAAACTTTTACAAAACTCTCTAACAACCTTCCCAATGGTTTTTCAAACATATATAGACCCTCCTCAACATCCATAACCAAATTTTTAATAGTTATGAATGTTGGAGAGGCAGTTGTCATCCTACAGGCAAATTTTCAAAGTTGCTTAACAAAAAATGCAATATTTTTGCAAATTGGACAATATTGGGATATTAAGAACTTAGACCTTATGAACATCTCCAAGGTCATTATTGGACTCCAAACACCTAAGAAAACATCCTATAACTATCAATACTAAAATTCAAATTCTAAGCCTTCGTGGTCTAATAGACCTCTAGGTTTATATGCTCACCTAAGAGATTATTGACCATACAAATAGGAACTCTATTACATCAAGGGTGATCATTGATCCAATCCCTTATTAAAACACAAAATATCATGTAAACACTACTATGGTTAGAACCTTTCTTTAAAATAGAAGGTGCACTGCACCATTAATGGTAATTGCTTTGTTTTCAATAAACTTGGTCATATTGTTAGTCAATCCAGAAATGGGATGAAAAATAATGGTCCATCTTTCTGCGATCAATGTCTTAAATGCAACAAGTATGGACATAAGTCAAATGAATGCAGAAGTATGATGAATAACTTTCCAAAGATGAGAAATGTCATATGTTATTCATGTGGTAGATCTGGACATGTTGCTAATCAATGCAGATCAAGAGAAAATCAGATGAACTTCAGGCCTATGTAAAAAAATATTGTTTTCTATGCTTGCAACAAATCCGGTCACATTGCAAAATACTGTAGAAGTAGAAATGTGAACATGAAAGGTCTGGTAGACAAGAACAAGGATGTGAGGACATATGAGAAAGGATAAGAAAAAGTTGAGGAGATTAGAGATCAGATGAAGAAGACATGGAGTTAAGATGAGAAATAATGATGTAGAGAGTGGGTCCACACCTGATTCCAGTGCTGGAACTTTATTCAGTAACTAAGCTAAGGCATCCGGCCTTAGGTGAGTTTTCATGAAAATCTTATAAACTCCTTGTGTGAGATTTGTGCCTGAATCCAACAGGTTGCAAAAATTTAATTTGATGATTATAGATGTTTTGAAAGGATTTCTGGAAGTGTTTGAGCAGATTTGAGGATTCACATATGAATTTGGTGAAGTATTCTAGAAAAGATGAGTATCTGGAAGAGTAGGAAAAAGTGCATTTTGTGAATGATATAAGGAAATTATATTCTCTCATTGCACACTTTGCATCCAAAGAGAAAAAGAGAAGAGAGCTCTACAGGTAGAATATCCAAGAGATCAAAGCCGCAATTACATTTCCTGTGTGAAATCCTTATCGGGTAGAAAAGGTATTTATCGATGAAACTTCTCAAGTTTGAATTTTCTAAAATGGCTGCCTCTGCAATTGCAACCCCTCTAGTTGTTGATGTAATTGATAGAGCTTGTCCCAACTTCAAGAATTATCCTTTAATTTCGGTCAAAGATGATACAAAAAGTGCATTTTCATCAGTTTCCTATGGTTTTTTGCATGTTGAAGACATTAGGGTTTATACTCATTGCCCCATCAAGGAGTTAGGAAGCCCTCATTTTCTGAATATTTACAATAACCAACCACTAGATGAGAATTTCCAGCCCAAATTTGAATGTAAAGTAATGGAAGAGAAAGGGTTCCTGCAATTTGTTAGATTTTTGTCATTCGATAAAATTGAGTGGGTTCAATATGTGTTGAGTAGAATGCATGATGAATTTATGTGACTGGATAAGTCGTACAAGACCACAAAGAATGTTAGTAGGGTTGTTACTAGTCTACGCTCAACCAGTGAATTACCCTCATTGAGGACAGTGAAGAATCAAATGGTTACTAATGCAACTAGATCATAATTTGATAAAAGGGTGATGGCTATAAGTAATATTCTTGAGCATGATGTTAAGTTTGCCTCCATGGTAATAGGCTATAAGATTATAGCTCCAATAGGAAAAATTCTATCTTCCAAAAAAAATATCTATGTTTTATATGAAATGCTTCGAGAAGACAAGAAATATGATTTATGTGAATTGCTCTGGAGTGAGTTGATGAAGAACTTGCAAAAGATTAAAAGCAACCATTCAAGTATGGAACCTTAATTTTGTGTCTGTACTTTTTCTTAATGAATGAAGTATTGGGAATAGGTTAAGTGCAATGGGCATATGACAACCAGTAGCCATCTAGATTAGATATTTTCTTCATAGCATTGGAGACATCAAGACCTAGAAAGCCACTCTCTAGGGTTATTTTAAGAATTTCCAAAGTGCAATGAAGGAAAGGGAGAGAATTACTAAATCCATAGTTGAGAAATATCAAGACACAATTTGTTACATGGTAGACACAGACCAATGTTTGATGGAAGCAGTGGAACCAAGAACTTCAGGAATCATGCCTATGGGGTATGAGGTGGATAAAGAAATTCTTGAGCTTTATGCACAACACCTTTTGAGCAAACCGGTAGATCCATTAGAGAAGAGGTTTGGCACCTTCGTCGAGAAGGATTTGAAATTGCACAAGGAGCTCAAAAAGCTTGAGATCCATAAGAAAGTGAGGAAGGTAGTTGTGTTATGATTAGTGATAGTCCCAAAGATACTGAAAGGGGGGGGTGAATCAGAATCTAACCGGTTTGCAGAATATTTAGAATTATTAAGAACTTTGCATCCCAAAACAGTGTACTGGTAAATAAGAATTAATGCAGCAAATAAGAATAACAGAGACAGCATAGAGAACACACTATAACACAAGATATTTAATGAATAAACTCGGTGTGGGCAAAACCTCGATAGGATTTGTGACCCATAATATTCACTCACTGGCCAATGAATAAATATTACTTACAATGAGGGGCCTCCACATGGAGGGAGGCCAATTGCCTAAAGCTCACTGCTCAATAAGAGTTACACTGACTACAAAAGTGGATTATGAAATCCAATACAATGTACTACTACAAATCAGCATCAACTATGCCAGGTTCAGTACCGGTTTAAGATCATTCTATAACCAAAACCTTATACAAAATTTGCCTTATGCATTCGTATATATCATCCTCTCATTCTCTTCATGTCATAATGACTTACAAGATCTCATACATGTATAAGTCTATTACAATGTATCATGTCGGATTACAAAAGATAATTACATTAAAATATAAAAACAAAAGTTTATTCCCTGTTGGTTGGAGTGTTAGAATGTATTGTTGCCACTGTCGGTGAAGTGTTTGCCGGTGTATGTAGATGTCTATTACCGGTACCAGTAACTGTCGGTGGCTTATCAGATGAATGCCAGAAGGTTGCCAGATGGTTGCCATCAATGACAACATCACCTATTCTCATAAGAGTGTAGAATGCCAACAATCTCCCCCTTTGGCATTGATGGCAACACTCATAAGAAAAATCCAAAAATTGTTCCAAAAACTGAAGTCCAAACAAATGTGCTCCCCCTGAGAAAATGATCTCCTCTGAATAAGTATTTTTCTCTCTCCACTACTCTCCCTTTGACATCAATGACAAAGGTTGTCAAAAATAGTCAAATGAGTGTAAAAATGTCACCTCAAAGTTTGTAATTGGTTGGTTACCATCTGGAATATATCTGCCAAAACCAAATTAAGACTCTACATAAACCTTTTTCTATCTTTTAAGGTTGCCTTAGTTTTTTGGATCGTGTCGGTGAGATCATGCATGTGCTCTTCGGGTGATCATTCTCCTTGAAGTAATGCCTTGGATATTTCCATTCTCTGTGATAAAAGATTGTCCAGTTTTGGACCAAGTTTATTTTTTAGTTCTTTGATTTGAGACCTTATTCTTGCCTTTTCTTTCTCAAGTTTCTCTAGTTTTTCTTCAAAGAGTGTCATTTCTTGCTCAACAACTAATATGTGGCCAGATGCGCCAATTATGTTATCGGCTATGTCTTCAATTTCTTTCTGCATTTTACTAATTTCCTTGTCAATATCCTTTCTCATAATGTGTGGTTTGCATGTTTCTCTATACAACTCTTTATATTCCAAAATAATAGAGTTCAGTACCGGTAATAATGTGTTCAAGTGTTCAGTACACTTCTTTATGATATCATCAAAGAATTTGTTCTTCTCCTTTTCAACTCTGTCCTTTATTGTATCCTAATTTACTTTATCAATCGTTATTACATTGTCAGCAATGAATTTGGATAATGTGTCCAATTTCCCTAAAGAATTTTTTATGTGATCAGTGTTACAATTTGGTGCAATCAACTTCAGAACTAGTAAAATGTCATCAATTGCCTTGTAGGCCAATGCATTACAGTCTATAATCTTCTTGATTGAATGCAGGAGTACTTTAGTAACATTTATAGGTTTGAATTCACTTGATGAAGTGCCAAATGTCTAACCAGTTACCTTTATTACCTCTGTGCTTCCAACATTTGTAACCATTTTGCTTGTGTTTACCTCGGGTGGATCAGTCTGAGTTTGCATTTCAACCTGTAAAGGTTTGCCTAATGGTTTGGGTGTCTCAGTGATTACCGGTTTCTCTACCTTAATATGTACCTCTACCTCTGTAGATTTCTCACCTATTAGTATCTCTGTCTCAGGTGGCCTTGTGTCAGCATCTTTTCCTTCAGTAGTTTTTCCAGTATCCAATGGTTGCTCAATTGGGATCTCAGTCTCTACTGGTTTCTTAGCAATGTTGTCATTAATATCCTTAACCTTTGTAGTGTCCTTATACACAATAATATTCACTTCCTGAGTATCCACATTCGTGGTAAAAATTATTTCAGATTCAGGATTAGTGTCATCATGTGTGACACCTTTAGTAACCGGTGGATCATCAGTAGGTATCAGTGTAGTATCCAAAGGTGGTGGCGGTATATTATCAGTAATCTTGATATTTTGAATTCCACCAATCTTTCCTTTTCCCTTATCCTTATCCTTCTGATACACTTTGAATGTTTTCTTTGGTCAGTTCAATTCCTCTTGTTTTTTGTTTTCCACAAAAAATATATCACATTTATCAGTAGTCTCCTTTGCAATCTCATTTACTCTACCCATCATCAAACTTACTTGTCGGTGACCACTAGCAAAAATGGATCTGTTAGTCTCACAAATCAATTCATCAATTTCTTCTTTTGAATTCACAGGATGAATAGCTAGAATTTTTTCAACTTTTAGTATCTTATCCAATTCTATCACTGCTATCCTTTTTGCATCCAATCTTCTATACAGTTCATCTGGTAAATCATCCACAACTTCAATTAAGACTTTCTTATATATGTCCACGTGTAAGATAATGTTGTTCTCAATGCTTTCTTTGTCAGAATCATTGAATAAATTGTACAATTTACTCACATTAGCTAGATTTCCATAATCACTTATTTCATTTAACAAATCATCTAATGAAGGTGTGACCGGTTTTTGTTTCTCCTTTGGAGTTAGTTTCTTGGTTGGTTCCCTTACTGCCTGTTCTTTCTTCCTCAAGGTCCTTGTTCTTTTGGGTGAAGGAGAGGGTACCGGTGAAGGTTTTCTCTTCCTCTCAACTCTTTTAAACTCTATTGCCTTGTCACTGTCGGTTCCAAAAGATGTGCCAACCAGTGAAATATGTTTCTCCGGTTGCAGTCCTTCAAGCTCCCTAGTCATTATCACAGTAAAGTTCATAACATTTTCTTTGATTTCCTTTAATTTCTTCAAAGCATCCCTAGTGTACTTTTCTCTTTTCTTTCTTTACTTCATTATTTTTACATCACTCTCAATAGTTTCAACACTACCAAAAACTTGTTCTATTGGTTCTCTTGGTGCATCTAACAAAGCTTTTGCATAAGTCTCAATAATGTTGAGATCTACCTCATAACCCATTTCAGTTACCCAGATAGTTCAAGGAAGTACAACTTCCATCCATGTCGCATCCTTCTTGATAACAAAACTAATTTCTTTGTTATATTTGTCCACTAAACTCTACAGTAGTATTTCTCTAGTTTTCATTTCTTGTTTGGAAAGCTATAAAATATTCAATTATCTTGTTGTCCTTTGCAATTCCCATGCTAGTGAAAGCTTCTTGTAATTGTTTCCTTAAGTTCTCCATCTGTACCGGTGTGAGAATCTTCCTCAAGCTATTAGGCTTTTGAAAATAGAGGACCAGCCTCTGATACCAATTGTTAGGATTAATGATAGTCCCAAAGATACTGAGAGGGGGGTGAATCGGTATCTAACCAGTTTGCAGAATATTTAGACTTATTAAGAACTTTGCATCCCAAAATAGTGTACCGGTAAATAAGAATTAATGCAGCAAATAAGAATGAAAGAGACAACATAGAGCACACACCATAACACAAGATATTTAATTAGGAAACCCAATGTGGGAAAAACCTCAGTGGGATTTGTGACCCACAATATTCACTCACTGGCCAATGAATAAATATTACTTACAATGAGGGGCCTACACATGCAGGGAGGCCAACTGCCTAGAGCTCGCTGCTCAATAAGAGTCACACTGACTACAAATGTGGATTATGAAATCCAATACAATGTACTGCTTCAAATCAGCATCAACTATGCCAAGTTCAATATTGGTTTAAGCTCATTCTATAACCAAAACCTTATACAAAATTTGCCTTATGTATTCGCATATATCATCCTCTCATTCTCTTCATGTCATAATGACTTACAAGATCCCATACATATATGAGTCTATTACAATATACCATGTTGGCTTACAAAAGATAATTACATTAAAATACAATAAACAAAATTTTATTCTCTGTCGGCTGGAGTGTCGGTATGTATTGTTTCCATTGTCGGTGAAGTGCCTGTCGGTGTATGTAGATGTCTATTGTCGGTGTCGATAACTATCGATGGCTTACCAGATGAATGCCAGAAGGTTACCAGATGGTTTCCATCAATGACAACATCACCTATTCTCATAAGAGTGTAGAATGCCAACAATCTCCCCCTTTGGCATTGATGGCAACACTCATGAGAAAAATCCAAAAATTGTTCCAAAAACTGAAGTCCAAACAGATGTGCTCCCCCTGAGCAAATGATGTTGGAATTGCACACTCCTATGAGAATTGTAGATGATTGAAGGTATTGTCGTTGATGGCAACCTTGAAATCCTATGGCACCGGCAGGCACCGGCGTCGGCAGATAGTTCACTGGCAGCGACAAAGATTATTACCGGCACCCTAGCCGACAGGATTTTGATTATTGTATATTGTATTTAACTGTAATAACTTTTTGTAAGCCGACATGGCATATTGTAATAAGACTCATATATAAGTATGAGATCTTGAAGATCATTTTGGACATACATATAGATGATAGGATGGATATGATGAGCGAATATTAAGGCAGATTTTGGAGTAAGATTTATGGTTGTTGTATGAGCTTAAATCGGTACTGAACCTGGCATAGCAGATGCTTTTTGTAGCAGTACATCATATTGGATTTCCATAATCCATTTTGTAAGTTAGTGAGACTTCCTTTTGTAATTGAGCAGTGAGCTCTAGGAAGTTGGCCTTCCTGCATGTGCAGGCACCACCTATTGTAAGTAATATCCATTCATTGGCCAGTGAGTGAATATTGTGGCTCACAAATCCCACCGAGCTTTTTCCCACACCAGGTTTCCTCGCCAAAAAATCTTGTGTTATGGTGTGCTTTCTATGTTGTGTTTATTGTTCATATTTACTACATTAATTCTTATTTACTAGTACACTATTTTGGAATGCAATTTATTTAATAAGGCCAGAAAATTTGTCAACCAGTTAGATACTGATTAACCCCCCCCCCCCCCTCTCTCAGTATCTTTTGGAATCCTAACAATTGGTATCAGAGCCTGGTCCTCTATTTTCAAAATCCTAATAGCTTGAGGGAGATTCTGACACCAGTACAAATGGAAAACTTGAGAAAGCAATTGGAAACAACTCTTTCAAATTATGATGTAGAAAAGGTTAAGAATATGAAACTTGAAGATGATCTGAAGACTGCACAGGAATTCATTCAAGGACTTCAAGAGAATCTCACTATTGCTAGGAACAAAAGAAAAGAACTTCATAAGAAGATGCAGAGTGATGATGATGAAAAGGAAACTCTTAATGACCTTGTGAACAAGTTGAGACAAGAAAACAGTGCTATGAGAAATGAGATGCAAGATATGAATATGAGGTTTTGTAAAGACATTGAAGACAGAAAGAAAAATGAAGATGACTTGATTAGAAAACTAAATGATGCTGGAAATGAAAATACAAGACTTAGTCATGAAAATGATATGTTGAAGACAGATTTGATGCACACACAAAATGACAAAACTGAACTTATGAGACAGAAGGGAATCTTGGAAAATGAGTTGGCTACTGCAAATCAACACAAAGAGAAATTCAAGAAAAGTTCAAAGGAACTTGATAACATGCTAAAAAATCAAAGACCTGATGGAGATACTAATGGACTTGGCTTTGAAGTTGGTGAAAGCTCTGGTACTGCAAACAATCATGATCACAGTAAACCGGTAAGACAACCTAATGCCTACAAATTTAATGGGAAATGCTTTAACTGTAACAAGTATGGTCATAGAGAAAATCAGTGTAGATATAGAAACTATCAGAACACTAATGCACCCACTGGTCAATGTTCTAAATGCAACAAAATTGTCATAATTCAGAAAATTGTAGAATGAATGTAAGATGTTATGTTTGTGGAAGATTTGGACACTTATCTAATCAATGCAGAACACATATCGGCATAGGATATGGAAAGGCTATTCAGAAAAACAATGTGACTTGTTATGCTTGTAACAAGATTGGACATATTGAAAAATTTTGTAGAAGGCATCACCAACAAATAACAAAGGACCTAGTTTGAAAGGCAAAGAGAAGGTTGAAGAGGTAAAGCAAGAATTTTCAAAACAATGGATTAGAAAGAAAGATCATAATGTTGATGAGACTATTCCTTCACCACTAGAACAGAGTATCACTCTACCGGCGGGAGATTCTTCATATAACTAAACTAAACCTTTTGGGGGTATGGCAACAAATTGAAAAAAAAGCTAGTTTACCCTCGGTTGATGGTAAGAAGATGAATTGCTTCTTTACAGGCAGATGTGTTAAGTTTCACTTAACCGGCAGACATTTATTATGGTAGTTGAAGGAAAAGACATTATAAAGCAAGTGTTTTTCACTCTTTTTCACTCACCAAGCATTCAAATTTCCTAAGAGCGCAAAAAACCCGAGCGAAGGCATCCACGGTGAGAAGTGAAGAAAAATATTTCAAGCAACCCAACCTAAAGGCAGATTAAGGTATTTATCAATGACTTCCTCCTCTCTTGAATTCATTGCAAACCCTACTATTATTGAAGTGGTTAAATGCCCTAGGCTCATATTCAAGATCATACCCGAAGTAGCGAAGTAGGATGATACCCTAGGTGCATTCTCTAAAATACCTAAAGGAGTTGCATATGCAGAAGACCCTGGGATATACATACATTGTCATATTGAGGAACTAGGTGCTAATGAAATCATGAATATGTATAAGACTGTCATTTGTGATGAGAATGGTATTGTGAAACTAGAACATAAGATCATTGAAACCCTAGGTTTTGTGGAAATACTTGATATTCTAGATTTCCCTAAGGAAGTTGTGAGAATTGTACTGAGCAAAGTTCATGGAGAATTCTTTTGGCTTGACCCCATCCACAAGATCATAAGAGAAGCAGTTAGGGTAGTGACTGGCTTACCTTCCACTGGTAGCAGGCCTGACAAAACTAAGCAAGTTTCAAACAACATTGTGATGACCCTAACCAATGCAACCCATTATAGCAGATCCTTGAGATTCAATGATGTGAAAGACATAAATGTTAGATTCATTAGCATGATACTAGGATTAAAAACTACACATGTTAACAAATTGAACTTTGTTTCTAGTATATGTATCAAGAGTGCTTATGATATGGTGAATAGTAATGCTAAGATAGATATATGTGAATGGTTGAAGGATAAATTGATTGACAACTTGAAGAAAATTAAAGGTGAAAAGAAAGGTACTTTCAGATTTGGTAATCTACTTGTGTGCCTAATGCTATATATTACAAAGGAAGTTCCCGGTATAGGCAGGAAAGAATTTGGTTTTGACATACCGGTAGGTAAACAACTATTGGATATCTTTACTGACATGGAAACAGACAGGGAAAAAAATATAATTGAATATTTCCAAGCATTCAAGGCTAGAATGAAAACAAGGGAAAGGCTACCTCAGAACATTGTTGACAAATATCAAAAAGAAATTTGTTTTGTTATTAAGAAAGATGAAATTTGGATGGAAGCAATGGTTCCTAGAACTGCTTGGGTTACAGAAATGGGTTATGAGGCTGATGTAAACATAATTGAGACATATGCCAAAGCCCTACTTGAAGCCCCTAGATAACCTAAAGAGAAAATATTTGGTAATGTTGAAACCATTGAGAGAAAAGTACAAACACTTAAACAAAGGAAGAAAAGAGAACGATATATCAGAAAAGCAACAAAACAAGTGAAAGAGATCAAGGAAAATGTATTGAATATCACCGGTATTAAGGAAAGTGACTTGGAAGGGTTACAACCGAAAGCTCACCTCTCACCAGTTGGAACTTCATCTGATAGTGAAATACCAGCTGAGTTTAAGAGGGTACAAAGGAAGAGAAAACCTTCACTGGCACCCTCTCTTGCACTAAAGAAAGCAAGAAAGAAACAATAGGCAGTAAGGCCTCCAACTAAAAAAAAAATGACACCAAGGAAGAAGAAAGAAAAACAGGTTATCTCTCCTCTTGACAATCTTTTGAATGAAATAACAAATGATGGGAATTTGTCAAATGTTAGTAAATTGTATGATACTTTTACAAATGAGGAAAAGGAAAGCATAAAAAATAGCATTATTCTACACCTGGACATTTATAAGAAAGTTTTGATAGAGTTTGTACATGTGTTACCTAGTGATTTGTATAGGAGACTTGATGCAAAAAGATTATCTATTATGGAGTTAGATAAGAAAATAAAAATTGAGAAGCTACTTGCAGTTCACCCTGTTAAATCAACAAAAGAAATTGATGAGTTAATAAGTGAGGCTAACAGGACAGTATTTTCCAGTGGTCACCAACATGTATCTTTAATGGAAGGCAGAGTTAATGAGATCATAGAAGAATCAACAGATAATTGGGATATCTTCTTTGTGGAGAAAGAGAAGCAAGAAGAACTTAAGAGACCCAAAACTTTTAAGGTCTACCAAAACGATAAGGACAAAGGTAAAGGCAAGGTAGGTGGACTACCCAACATAAAAGTAATAGACAATTTGCCACCACCTCCTATTACTTCACCGGTTGAGACTGTTGACACATCGACAACTGAGAATATGGAAACCACACATGAGGATACAAATCCTGAATCAAAGATCCTATACACAATGAATATTGATACACATGAGGTCAATATTGTGGTTGATAAGGAAACCACTGGTGAGAAGAAAGATGTGGCTATTGAGCCATGAACTGAAAATATTGAGGTAGGAACACATGAAGAGAAAACATTGGATAATGTTGAGATTGGGGTTGAGACACAAGTTAAACAAACTGAACAATCAGTTGATCCCCTGGCTACTAGAATGGTGATTGATACAAACAATGAGAAACCCACAAAGTTAGAGAAACTTACATGTTGATAACATAGTGAAACCAATTGAAATACCGGCAGTGTATAGTACAGAGGTGCATATTGAGAAACCAACAATGAATACCACTAAGACTTCATCAAAGAAATCGGTAGTAGAGAGCACAGTGAAACTCACTGAGGTACAGGTTGAGAAACAAGAAGAGAAAAAGGTTGAGTCACGGGTTCATACCGATGCAGTGCCACCGATAATGGCTGAGAAGCCCAAACCTTTGCTAGTTGAAATGTAGACACAAACTGACCTACCAGAGGTCAATACAAGCAAACAAGTTACTCACACCGACGGAATGTAGATTGTTAAGGTAGTTGGACAATCATCTCATTCCTCCATGACAGAATTCAGACCAACTAATATGACAGAGGTATTATTGGATTCAATTAAGAAAATCATAGATTGTAATGCACTAGCATACAAAGCTATAGATGATACCATCCCTATTCTAAAATTGATTGCACCCAAGTGCAATGTGGAAAATAAAGATTCTTTAAGTCAATTAGACACATTGTCTAAGTATATCACCGGTAACATATTGACAGTGGATTAGATAAATGAAGAGACATTTAAAGAGAAAATGAAAAAGGAAAAAGAAAAATTCTTTGATGAGACAATAAAGAAGTGCATGGGACACATTGACACCCTTTTACCGGCACTAAGAAAAACAATAATGGAGTTTAAGGAATTTTTTAGAGACACATGCAAGACTAATATCTTGACAGTGGATATAGACAAGGAGATCAGTAAAGTACAGAAAGAAATAAATGATAAAGATGAAAACATCATTGGTTCCTCCGAACCAATATCAGTTATAGAGCAGGAGATAGCAGGTTTTGAGGAGAAAATTAAAAAATTGGAGAAAGAAAAGGAAAAAATAAAATACAAGGCAAAAGAACTTAAAAGCAGACTCGGTCCCAAATTGGATTACCTCATCTCTTTGAGAAAAGAGATCTCAGAGGCACTTGTTCAAGGACTGAAGACACCAAAAGAGAAAATGCATCACCTCACCGGTACCATTCAAAGAACAGGGGCAGCATTGAAGGACAGTGACAGGTTCACTGAGAGCCTAATTTTTGTATCGGCAGATCTTTTTCATATTGTAACCAATCGGTTACAGGGTTCTAGCTGATAACTACACTCAGTTGACATTTTGACAGCCTTTGTCATTGATGTCAAAGGGGGAGTAGTAGAGAAGAGAAAAATGATTGACAGAAGAGATCATCCACTTAGGGGGAGCACACAGTTTTGGTAAGATTTTTCGACTTCAATTTTTGGATACAATTTTGGATTTTTCTCATGGGTGTTGCCATCAATGCCAAAGGGGGAGATTGTTGGCATTGCACACTCCTATGAGGATTGTAGTTGACTCAAGTTATTGTCATTGATGGAAACCTTGCAATCATATGGCACCAGTAGGCACCGACACCGGCAGACTCTACAATGGCAGATAGTTCACCGGCAACGACAAAGATGATTACTGACACCCTAGCCGACAGGATTTTGATTATTGTATATTGTATTTAACTGTAATAACTTTTTGTAAGCTAACATGGCATATTTTAATAAGACTCATAAATAAGTATGAGATCTTGAAGATCATTTTGGACATACATATAGATGATAGGATGCATATGATGAGCGAATATTAAGGCAAATTTTGGAGTAAGGTTTATGGTTGTTGTATGAGCTTAAAACCAATACTGAACCTAGCATAGCAGATGCTTTTTGTAGCAGTACATCACATTGGATTTCCATAATCCATTTTGTAAGTCAGTGAGACTTCCTTTTGTAATTAAGCAATGAGCTCTAGGCAGTTGGCCTTCCTGCATGTGCAGGCACCACCTATTGTAAGTAATCTCCATTCATTGGCCAGTGAGTGAATATTGTGGGTCACAAATCCCACCGAGGTTTTTCCCACACTGGGTTTCCTTGCCAAAAAACCTTGTGTTATGGTGTTCTTTCTATGTTGTGTTTATTGTTCATATTTACTACATTAATTCTTATTTACCGGTATACTATTTTGGAATGTAATTTATTTAATAAGGTCAGAAAATCTGTCAACTGGTTAGATACTGATTCACCCCCCCCCCCCCTCTCAGTATATTTTGGAATCTTAACAAATGATCTCCTCTGAATAAGTATTTTTCTCTCTCCACTACTCCCACTTTGACATCAATGACAAAGGTTGTCAAAAATAGTCAAATGAGTGTAAAAATGTCACCTCAAAGTTTGTAACTGGTTGGTTACAATCTGGAATATATCTGCCAAAACCAAATTAAGACTCTACATAAACCTTTTGCTATCTTTCAAGGTTGCCTCAGTCTGTTGGATCGTACCGGTGAGAATCAGCATGTGTTCTTCTGATGATCGTTCCCCTTGAAGTAATGCCTTGGATATTTCCATTCTCTGTGATATAAGATTGTCCAGTTTTGGACCAAGTTTATTTTTCAGTTCTTTGATTTGAGACCTTATTCATGCCTTTTCTTTCTCAAGTTTCTCTAGTTTTTCTTCAAAGACTGTCATTTCTTGCTCAACGACTGATATGTGGCCGAATGAGCCAATTATGGTATCAGCTATGTCTTCAATTTCTTTCTGCATTTTACTGATTTCCTTGTCAATATCCTTTGTCAGAATGTGTCGTTTGCATGTTTCTCTGTACAACTCTTTATATTCCAAAATTATAGAGTTCAGTGTCGGTAATAATGTGTTCAAGTGTTCAGTGCACTTCTTTATGGTATCATGAAAGAATTTGTCCTTCTCCTTTTCAACTCTGTCCTTTATTGTATCCTCATTTACATTATCAACCATTATTACATTGTCAGTAATGAATTTGGACAATGTGTCCAATTTACCTAAAGAATCCTTGATGTGATCAGTGTTACAATTTGGTGCAATCAACTTCAAAACTAGTAAAATGTCATCAATTGCCTTGAAGGCCAATGCATTGCAGTCTGGAATCTTCTTGATTGAATCTAGGAGTACTTCAGTAACATTTGTAGGTCTGAATTCACTTGATGAAGTGCCAGATGTCTAACCAGTTACCTTTATTACCTTTGCGCTTCCAACATTTGTAACCATTTTGCTTGTGTTTACCTCGGGTGGATCAATCTGAGTTTGCATTTCAACCTGTAAAGGTTTGTCTGATGGTTTGGGTGTCTCAGTGATTACTGGTTCCTCTACCTCAATATATATCTCTACCTCTATAGGTTTCTCAGCTATCAGTATCTCTGTCTTGGGTGGCCTTGTGTCAGCATCTTTTCCTTCAGTAGTTTCTCCAGTATCGAATGGTTGCTCTTGTTGGGATCTCAGTCTCTACCGGTTTCTCAGCAATGTTGTCATTAATATCCTTAACCTTTGTAGTGTCCTTATCCACAATAATATTTACTTCCTAAATATCCACATTCATGGTAAAAAGCATTTCAGATTCAGGATTAGTGTCATCATGTGTGACACCTTCAGTAACTGGTGGATCATCAGTAGGTATCGGTGTAGTATCCAAAGTTGGTGGTGGTATATTATCAGTAATCTTGATATTTTGAATTCCACCAATCTTTCCTTTTCCCTTATCCTTATCCTTCTGATACACTTTGAATGTCTTCTTTGGTCGGTTCAATTCCTCTTGTTTTTCATTTTCCGCAAAAAATATATCCCATTTATCAGCAGTCTCTATTGCAATCTCATTTACTCTACCTGCCATCAAACTTACTTGTCGGTGACCACTGGCAAAAATGGATCTGTTAGCCTCACAAATCAATTCATCAATTTCTTTTGAATTCACGGGATGAATAGCTAGAAGTTTTTCAACTTTTAGTTTCTTATCCAATTCTATCATTGCTATCTTTTTTGCATCCAATCTTCTATACAGTTCATTTGGTAAATCATTCACAACTTCAATTAAGACTTTCTTGTATATGTCCAAGTGTAAGATAATATTGTTCTCAATGCTTTCTTTGTCAGAATCATTAAATGAATTGTACAATTTACTCACATTAGCCAGATTTCCATCATCAGTTATTTCATTTAACAAATCATCTAATGAAGGTGTGACTGGTTTTTGTTTCTTCTTTGGAGTTAGTTTCTTGGTCGGTTCCCTTACTGTCTGTTCTTTCTTCCTCAAGGTCCTTGTTCTTTTGGGTGAAGGAGAGGGTATCGGTGAAGGTTTTCTCTTCCTCTCAACTCTTTTGAACTCTGTTGTCTTGTCACTATCGGTTCCAGAAGATGTGCCAACCACTGAAATGTGTGTCTCCGGTTGCAATCCTTCAAGCTCACTAGTCGTTATCGCAGTAAAGTTCATAACATTTTCTTTGATTTCCTTTAATTTCTTCGAAGCATCCCTAATGTACTTTTCTCTTTTCTTTCTTTGCTTCATTGTTTTTACATCATTCTCAATAGTTTCAGCACTACCAAAAACTTGTTCTATTGGTTCTCTTGGTGCATCTAACAAAGCTTTTGCATAAGTCTCACTAATGTTGAGATCTACCTCATAACCCATTTCAGCTACCCAGATAGTTCGAGGAAGTACAACTTCCAGCCATGTCACATCCTTCTTGATAACAAAACAGATTTCTTTGTTTTATTTATCCACTACACTCCGCAGTAGTCTTTCTCTAGTTTTCATTTTTGTTTGAAAAGCTTTAAAATATTCAGTTATGTTGTTGTCCTTTGTAGTTCCCATGCAGGTTAAAGCTTCTTGTAATTGTTTCCTTAAGTTCTCCATCTGTACTGGTGTGAGAATCTTCCTCAAGCTATTAAGCTTTTGAAAATAGAGGACCAGCCTCTGATACCAATTGTTAGGATTAATGATAGTCCCAGAGATACTGAGAGGGGGGTGAATCAGTATCTAACCAGTTTGAAGAATATTTAGACTTATTAAGAACTTTGCATCCCAAAACAGTGTACCGGTAAATAAGAATTAATGCAGCAAATAAGAATAACAGAGACAACATAGAGAACACGCCATAACACAAGATATTTAATGAGGAAACATTTGCAACCATTTTGCTTGTGTTTACCTCCGATGGATGAGTCTGAGTTTGCCTTTCAACGTGTAAAAGTTTGTCTAATGGTTTTGGTGTCTCGGTGATTACCGATTTTTCTACCTCAATATGTACCTCTACCTCTGTAGGTTTCTCAGTTGTCAATATCTCTGTCTCAGGTGGCCTTGTGTCAGCATCTTTTCCTTCAGTAGTTTTTCCAATATCCAATGGTTGCTCTGTTGGGATATTAGTTTCTATCGATTTCTCAGCAATGTTGTCATTAATATCCTTAACCTTTGTAGTGTCCTTATCCACAAGAATATTCACTTCCTGAGTATCCAGATTCATGATAAAAAGTATTTCAGATTCAAGATTAGTGTCATCATGTGTGACACCTTCAGTAACTGGTGGATCATCAGTAGGTATCGGTGTAGTATCCAAAGGTGGTGGCGGTATATTATCAGTAATCTTGATATTTTGAATTCCACCAATCGTTCCTTTGCCCTTATCCTTATCCTTCTGATACACTTTGAATGTTTTCTTTGGTCGGTTCAATTCCTCTATTTTTTTCGTTTTCCAGAAAAAATGTATCCCATTTATTAGCAGTCTCCTCTGCAATCTCATTTACTCTACCTGCCATCAAACTTACTTGCCGGTGACACCTGGCAAAAATGGATCTGTTAGCCTCACAAATCAATTCATCAATTTCTTCTTTTGAATTCACAGGATGAACAGCTAGAAGTTTTTCAACTTTTAGTTTCTTATCCAATTCCATCACTGCTATCCTTTTTGCATCTAATCTTCTATACAACTCATTTGGTAAATCATCCACAACTTCAATTAAGACTTTCTTATATATGTCCAAGTGTAAGATAATATTGTTCTCAATGCTTTCTTTGTCAGAATTATTAAATGAATTATACAATTTACTCACATTAGCCAGATTGCCATCATCAGTTATTTCATTTAACAAATCATCTAATGAAGGTGTGACCGGTTTCTATTTCTTCTTTGGAGTTAGTTCATTGGTCGGTTCCCTTACTATATGTTGTTTCTTCCTCAAGGTCCTTGTTCTTTTGGGTGAAGGAGAGTGTACCGGTGAAGGTTTTCTCTTCCTCTCAACTCTTATGAATTCTGTTGCCTTGTCACTATCGGTTCTAGAAGATGTGCCAACCGGTGAAATGTGTGTCTCTGGTTGTAGTCCTTCAAGATCACTAGTCATTATCCCAGTAAAGTTCATAACATTTTGTTTGATTTCCTTCACTTTCTTCGAAGCATCCCTAATGTACTTTTCTCTTTTCTTTCTTTGCTTCATTATTTTTACATCACTCTCAATAGTTTTAGCACTACCAAAAACTTGTTTTGTTGGTTCTCTTGGTGCATCTAACAAAGCTTTTGCATAAGTCTCACTAATGTTGAGATCTACCTCATAACCCATTTCAGTTACCTAGATAGTTCGAGGAAGTAAAACTTCCATCCATGTCTCATCGTTCTTGATAACAAAACAGATTTTTTTGTTATATTTGTCCACTACACTCTACGGTAGTCTTCCTCTAGTTTTCATTTTTATTTGGAAAGCTTTAAAATATTCAGTTATGTTGTTGTCCTTTGTAGTTCCCATGCCGGTGAATGCTTCTTGTAATTGTTTCCTTAAGTTATCCATCTGTATCGGTGTCAGAATCTTCCTCAAGCTATTAGGCTTTTGAAAATAGAGGACCAGACTCTGATACCAATTGTTAGGATTAATGATAGTCCCAAAGATACCTGAGAGGGGGGGTGAATCAATATCTAACTAGTTTGCAGAATATTTAGACTTATTAAGAACTTTGCATCCCAAAACAATGTACTGGTAAATAAGAATTAATGCAGCAAATAAGAATAACAAAGACAACATAGAGAACACATCATCACAAAATATATTAAACAAGGAAACCCAGAGTGGGAAAAACCTCGGTGGGATTTGTGACCCACAATATTCACTCACTGGCCAATGAATAAATATTACTTACAATGAGGGGCCTGCACATGCAAGGAGGCCAACTGCCTAGAGCTCACTGCTCAATAAGAGTCACACTGACTACAAAAGTGGATTATGAAATCCAATACAATGTACTGCTTCAAATCAACGTCAACTATGCAGGTTCAGTACCAGTTTAAGCTCATTCTATAACCAAAACCTTATACAAAATTTGCCCTATGCATTTGCATATATCATCCTCTCATTCTCTTCATGTCATAATGACTTACAAGATCTCATACATATATGAGTCTATTACAATGTACCATTTCGGATTACAAAAGATAATTACATTAAAACACAATAAACAAAAGTTTACTCCCTGTCGCCTGGAGTGTCGATATGTATTGTTGCCGCTGTCAATGAAGTGCCTGCCGGTGTATGTAGATGTCTATTGCCAGTGCCGATAACTGTCAGTGGCTTACCAGATCAATGCCAGAAGGTTTCCAAATGGTTGCCATCAATGACAACATCACCTATTCTCATAGGAGTTTAGAATGCCAACAATCTCCCCCTTTGGCATTGATGGCAACACTCGAGAAAAATCCAAAAATTGTTCCAAAAACTAAAGTCCAAACAAATGTGCTCCCTCTAAGAAAATGATCTCCTATGAACAAGTATTTTTCTCTCTTCACTACTTCCCCTTTGACATCAATGACAAAGGTTGTCAAAAATAGTCAAATGAGTGTAAAAATGTCACCTCAAAGTTTGTAACCGGTTGGTTACAATCTAGAATATATCTGCCAAAACCAAATTAAGACTCTACATAAACCTTTTGCTATCTTTCAAGGTTGCCTTAGTCTATTGGATCATGTCGGTGAGATGATGCATGTGCTCTTTCGATGATCGTTCTCCTTGAATTAATGGCTTGGATATTTCCATTCTCTGTGATATAAGATTGTCCATTTTTGGACCAAGTTTATTTTTCAGATCTTTGATTTGAGACCTTATTCTTGCCTTTTCTTTATCAAGTTTCTCTAGTTTTTCTTCAAAGACTACCATTTCTTGCTCAACAACTAATATGTGGCCGGATGAGTGAATTATGTTATCGGCTATGTCTTCAATTTCTTTCTGCATTTTACTGATTTCCTTGTCAATATCCTTTGTCAGAATGTGTGGTTTGCATGTTTCTCTGTACAACTCTTTATATTCCAAAATTATAGAGTTCAGTGTCGGTAGTAATGTGTTTTGGTGTTCAGTGCACTTCTTTATGGTATCATCAAAGAATTTGTTCTTCTCCTTTTCAACTCTGTTCTTTATTGTATCCTCATTTACTTTATCAACAGTTATTACATTGTCAGCAATGAATTTGTACAATGTGTCCAATTTACCTAAAGAATCCTTGATGGGTGTTACAATTTGGTGCAATCAACTTCAGAACTGGTAAAATGTCATCAATTTTCTTGCAAGCCAATGCATTGCAGTCTTTAATCTTCTTGATTGAATCCAGGAGTACTTCAGTAAAATTTATAGGTCTGAATTCACTTGATGAACTGTCGGATGTCTGACCAGTTACCTTTATGACCTTTGTGCTTCCAACATTTGTAACTATTTTGCTTGTGTTTACCTCCGATGGATTAGACTGAGTTTGCCTTTCAACTTGTAAAGGTTTGTCTGATGGTTTGGGTGTCTCAGTGATTACCGGTTTTTCTACCTCAATATGTACCTCTGCCTTTGTAGGTTTCTTAGCTTTCAGTATCTATGTCTCAGGTGGCCTTGTGTCAGCATATTTTCCTTCAGTAGTTTTTTCAATATCCAATGGTTGCTCTGTTGGGATCTTAGTATCTACTAGTTTCTCAGCAATGTTGTCATTAATATCCTTAACCTCTGTAGTGTCCTTATCCACAATAATATTCACTTCTTGAGTATCCACATTCTTGATAAAAAGTATTTCAGATTCAGGATTAGTGTCATCATGTGTGACACCTTCAGTAACCGATGGATCATCAGTATGTATCGGTGTAGTATCCAAAGGTGGTGGCCGTATATTATCAGTAATCTTGATATTTTGAATTCCACCAATCTTTCATTTTCCCTTATCCTTATCCTTCTGATACACTTTGAATATTTTCTTTGGTCAGTTCAATTCCTCTTGTTTTTTTTTTTCCACAAAAAATATATCCCATTTATCAGCAGTCTCCTCTGCAATCTCATTTACTCTACCTGCCATCAAACTTACTTGCCGGTGACCACTGGCAAAAATGGATTTGTTAGCCTCACAAATCAATTCATCAATTTCTTCTTGTGAATTCACATGATGAATAGCTAGAAGTTTTTCAGCTTTTAGTTTCTTATCCACTTCCATCATTGCTATCCTTTTTGCATCTAATCTTCTATATAGTTCATTTGGTAAATCATCCACAACTTCAATTAAGACTTTCATAAATATGTCCAAGTGTAAGATAATATTGTTCTCAATGCTTTCTTTTTCTGAATCATTAGATGAATTGTACAATTTACTCACATTAGCTAGATTTCCATCATTAGTTATTTCATTTAACAAATCATATAATGAAGGTGTGACCTATTTCTGTTTCTTCTTTGGAGTTATTTTCTTGGCTGGTTCCCTTACTAATTGTTGTTTCTTCCTCGAGGTCCTTGTTCTTCTGGGTGAAGGAGAGGGTACCGGTGAAGGTTTTCTCTTCCTCTCAACTCTTTTGAACTTTGTTGCCTTGTCACTGTCAGTTCCAGAAGATGTGCCAACCGGTGAAATGTGTGCCTCCGGTTGCAGTCCTTCAAGCTCACTAGCCGTTATCCTCGTAAAGTTCATAACATTTTCTTTGATTTCCTTTACTTTCTTTGAAGCATCCTTAATTCACTTTTCTCTTTTCTTTCAATTCTTCATTGTTTTTACATCACTCTCAATAGTTTTAGCACTACCAAAAACTTGTTACGTTGGTTCTCTTGGTGCATCTAACAAAGCTTTTGCATAAGTCTCAATAATGTTGAGATCTACCTCATAACCCATTTTAGTTACCCAAATAGTTTGAGGAAGTACAGCTTCCATCTATGTCTCATCCTTCTTGATAACAAAACAGATTTCTTTGTTATATTTGTCCACTACACTCTGCGGTAGTCTTTCTCGAGTTTTCATTTTTGTTTGGAAAACTTTAAAATATTCAGTTATGTTGTTGTCCTTTGTAGTTCCCATGCCGATGAAAGCTTCTTGTAATTTTTTCCTTAAGTTCTCCATCTGTACCAGTGTCATAATCTTCCTCCAGCTATTAGGCTTTTGAAAATAGAGGACCAGGCTCTTATACCAATTGTTAGGACTAATGATAGTCCCAAAGATACTGAGAGGGCAGGGTGAATCAGTAACTAACCGGTTTGCAAAATATTTAGACTTATTAAGAACTTTGCATCCCAAAACAGTGTACCGGTAAATAAGAATTAATGCATCAAATAAGAATAATAGAGACAACATAGAGAACACACTATAACACAAGATATTTAATGAGGAAACCCGGTGTGGGAAAAACCTTGGTGGCATTTATGACCCATAATATTCACTCACTGGCTAATGAATAAATATTATTACAATGAGGGGCCTGCACATGCAGGGAGGCCAACTGCCTAGAGCTCACTGCTCAATAAGATTCACACTGACTACAAAAGTGGATTATAAAATCCAATACAATGTACTGCTTCAAATCAGCATCAACTATGCCAGGTTCAGTACCAGTTTAAGCTTATTCTATAACCAAAACCTTTTACAAAATTTGTCTTATGCATTCACATATATCATCCTCTTATTCTTTCATTCTCTTCATGTCATAATGACTTACAAGATCTCATACATATATGAGTCTATTATAATGTACCATGTCGGCTTACAAAAGATAATTATAGTAAAATACAATAAACAAAAGTGTATTCCCTGTCGGTTGGAGTGTCGGTATGTATTGTTGCTGCTGTCGGTGAAGTGCCTGCTAGTGTATGTAGATGTCTATTACCAGTGTCGGTAACTGTTGGTGGCTTACCAGATGAATGCCAGAAGGTTGACAGATGGTTGCCATCAATGACAACATCACCTATTCTCATAAGAGTGTAGAATGCCAACAAGTTGAGGCTTATGCAAAGAGCATTGGAATCTCTAAGGAAGCGATCCAAGAGGTGAGGAAAAGAAACATTCTACCTGAAGAGAAGACTATGAAAGAGAAGAAGGTCAAACTGGAACTTGTTGATCCCAAGCCCAAACCATCAAGTAGCTCTACACCCTCATCTGATTCTGCCAAGCCGTCCAACAAAGGAAAAGAGGAAGAAGGAGAAGAACACAAAGGAATTTGTTCTTGTGGAGTACAATGAAGAAACAAAGACTGATGAAGCTATGAAGGAGGTAAAGGCAAAAGAAGCTCAGGCCACCAAAGTTGATAAGAAGAAGTCATCCGGTAAGAAAGCAAAAACCTCCAGAATAGATGAGGTAATCAAACAAGAAAAATTTACAGTTAGTTCTCCTATCTTTAAATGTAATTGTGAATGAAGTTATCAAGAATGGAAATTTGAAGCCAATGTCTGAATGGTAAAACAATTTTGATGATAATTGAAAAAGGGCATTAGAGGAAGCTACTGTCAAATATCTAAATGTGTTTAGTAAAGATTTAGTAGAAATAATGTCTTAGATACCAAAATGTTTGTATGATATTCTAGAAATGAGGGGACAAACTACAAATAAGGAAGATGAAAGGTTATGAGAGTATATAATTATAAATGTATGTCCGATAATAGCAGTTACAAAAAATGAAAAGAATACTTAAAGTCAATAAATCTTATGATTGGTCTAACTGATGAAAACTAGAGTCAATAAATCTTATGATTGGTCTAACTGATGAAGTAGTAAAGGATACAGAGAAAATCCTTAAGCCAATTTTGCAGAGAAATCGATATGATGTTGTATCATCTGCCCCCGCATCACAAGAAGAAGAACCCAAAGATGATCATGTTGATGAAAGTGCTCCAGAAAAGGAAGATTTAGATAAATATAAGTAGGGAGATGAGTATGGAAAAGTTGAAGAGGAGATAGGTGAAGATAATAAGGGTGAGGATACACATAATCCTCTGGATCGGCCATTGGATTCCACGCCCCTATTGTGGCTTCTACTCCAGTTGTTGGTGATACAAGTCTAAAAGAGGTCAAGATAGAAATTGACGCAAAGAGCACAAAGATTGAGCCAAGATACACTGCCAAGGATGTGAAGGAATTCCTTGAGAAGGACAAGTAGAATTTTGATGATCTGGCACTGTCACATGAGTCCATCAATATAGCAACTCTCTTCCCTATCCAGAAGCTAAAGCTAGCAACACTTGCACAAGATAAGGCCAAAGAGGAAATTTTGAAGTCTCATATGGAGGATGGTGAGCTATTAAGTCTTGTATCCAGTATTCTTGAAAAATTAATGCCTACCTTTCAAAAGGATACATCGAATTCCCCTTCCGGTCAACTGAAGAGTGTAATCAACTTGGCAAGTACCCATTTTGAATCATTAGAGATGTCAACTGAGATCAAAGATAAAAAAGAATTTGAAGCTAAAAGATTCAAGACATTGAAGAAAATCATTTCCAATGATAGAGGCTTATTAGACACATGTAAAAAGCATCCAAGATGCCTTATCCAAAGGAGGAAATATCTACAAGTCTTGTATGTCGCCTTCTAAGTTTGCTCCAGATACTAAGAAACAAATTGAGGAGAATGAGAAAACATTGACAGGTATATCACAATATTTTGATCCTTTGTCAATCTTTGTGGCCAGTCATGAAGATCAAGTGATCTCATTACTTGACAAGATTAAGAGTTTAGGCCATGATAAATAAAAGGTTATTGGAAGGGTTGGTGAACTTAGGGGTGTAATCACTACCAAGTTGGACACCATGTTCATTACTTTGAAGGAAGCACAAGATGATTTAGGCTAAAAAGACCCCTTTGGTCTCAAGTCGATAGAAACTCAAGCATACCTCTTCAATGGTCTCATATCAATGCTGGAATATTTGAAGAAGGGATGGGATAGTCATCTGAGTTCATTGAAAAACACTTTTGTAAATATATTCAAGTCTTTGTAAGATAGTAAAATCTATGTATATATGCTTTTTTATATTGAATTTTGGCTTGAATTTTGGCATCCAAATACCTACCTTTGCCATTGATGTCAAAGGGGGAGTGAAAGGAAGTGAAAAATGTTGTATTCATCTTAGGGGGAGTTTTGAAATTTTGTAATTCTGAGATTTTGTGTTTTGCAATGTACATATACTGGTACTGATTTCGACACTTAGTCATTTTTCACTAAGGTGCTGATTTCGACACAGTCATTTTTCACTAAGTGTTTCCATCGATGCCAAAGGGGGAGATCATTGGCAACAAACACTGCACAGGTAGTCATATTTTATCATTGATGGCAACTAATGCTAATGCACCCATCTGCAGTGCATGATTTGTTCATACTGAAAGAGTGATTGGGTATTGGTTAGGTCAGGTGAGATAGAATAGGACATCTGATAGTATGCAGTATTTTGGTTGGCGGTTCATTTTTGGTAAATGCTTTGGGTTGTGAATCTCTCAAAAGCTTCATGGATGTGTTATTTACTATATTACAAGTTTGTGGCTTCAGGTGATAATTCTTGAGTGAGTTAGAAGGTCTGGTATATAGGTTTTTGGGTAGAACAATGTTCATCAGCAGTAACGTGTGGATATTCATTGTGTGGATCTTGTGGATCGATTTTGGTGATCATTTGTGTGTTTGAGGATGTTTAGCTGACATGTGGGAAGTGTGTGGACAATTATTTTTGGTCTGCATAATTGTTTTGGTTCAGATTCAGCTGACTTGGTATACACATTTCATTTGTGTGTTATGTGTTTTTGCACCAAGATGTAGAAGACCTAATTTAATATTGTGGATATATAAGAGTGATTGGTATTGTCATTTTGTATATCAATTTTGGTGTGAAAATTGGTTGAGAATGATTGTGTGCAGTTTCATGTGCGCAAGTGAAGGATTTGTGCTTCAAGATATAGTAGAACATCATAACAGAGCAATATAGTAGAGCAGAGTAAGATTGTATGTTTTATGCTTAACCGGAACTATACTCAAGCATTTGTTGATGCTATTAAATAGTTTAAACCTTCTTGTATCTTTTGTAATCAAGGCAATGACCCTTTCAGGTTGCATCCTTTTTTATAATTTGAGCAGTGATCTCTAGGCAGTGTGCTTGAATGTATGTGCATTCCCCATTGTAATATTTTATTTAATCCTAACAAGGTATTATCTCATTGTTGGTAGGTTCCCACCATGGTTTTCCCCTTAACCGATTTTTCCACATATAAATCTGGTGTTGTGATGTTTTGGATGTTTGCTTTATGTGTTTGCATATTTCTCTTGTTGATTTGCATTAGATGGTTGAAGAGTCAAATTAATAATATTAAAGATTGTAGAACACTAATTCAACCCCCCCTCTCAGTGTTCCTTGATTCCAATAGGTGGACCAAGAAATAACTCAGGGTAATAGGATGTTGTTAATTGGAATTGTCACCCTAGATAATCATTCCTTAACTAGTTAAAGAATTAAACATGGTGAATATTAGTCAGTTAATAATGATATCAATTTCAATGGTTTGCCCTATACTTAAAAGTGTTAAAATCTTGAAACTTAAGTGTGTATCATGGGGTTACTATTGAATTTGTTGCTTAAGCACTACATTATACCAAATTAAACAAGGATGAGAAATAAAAATGTTAAAATCATTCTAGGATGTGGGCCTTGTCGGACATATGGGACCATCTTTCCATAGAATAACTTGAAAGGGAATCAACCTAGTCAATCTTTCCCTTGCAACAATTTGTTATTAATGGCAATCCCATTTAGGACATTCCTTATAATGGTGTGCACGATGGACATTGCATAGAAACTATTTCTTTCTCCTCTTCCTCACTCATAGGCAACATAGTAATAATGATGTTGCAATCACAACATCATTTGGTGTGCACAGTATGATAGCATGCCAAGAATGGTTGTTTTCATAGTAGCATTTTATGAAAAACAATTGTTGGCTACATTTTTTATCCAAGGTTAAGAATTTTGGGCATGAAAACTCTAGGTATGAAGATGATGCATGCAATCTATTGTAGGCACTAAAATGAAAAGGTCTTAAGGCTGAGAATGGTGAATATTTGATGGAGATGTTGAGTCTATATTTATTCTTTAGTCAATTTTGCAGTTTAGTTATTTTTTAAATTTTCTCTGTAGATTCATCCTCTACCACATGCAACTAATCCTAAATTATGTGCAATTATGATTCTTGGTTTGTTGATTTCATTACTATAGAACTTCATTGTTTGGGCTAGTAATACCTATAAATATTTTGAGCATGATCACTTATAAATATGTTCTATTAGAGTATGAACCATAAAATAAACTATCTTTATAGTCATGCTAATAGTCAATAATAATAATTGTTAGATGTGGAAGTTCTTTGAATATGATTTGATCTAGCTTTTGTCTAGATGATTGATTTTAAATAATATATCCATTATATTCAATGATAAAAACACAAACAAAATAATACATGATAAAAAAATCATAATTTATTTTTTTTATATATGTAACATGAAATGTTTCTTATATATTTAAAAATAAATTATAAATTAGCCTGAAAAATAAAGAACCGTACATGGAAATCTCATTGAAAATCCACCCTCCTTACCCTTTCAGAGTTTTACGATGAAAAGAATTTCAAATCTTTTAAAAAATGTTTGGCGAGCTTAAATCCTTCCCTACCCTTCCGCGTACGTTCAACCTCAACCTAATTTTCTTCAATGTTAGGTAAATGCTACCATAAAAAGCAATAATTTTCTTCAATATTAGATAAATGATACCATAAAAAGCAATAAATTTCTTCTATGTTAAGTAAATGATAACATAGAAAATAATTAAAAAAAAATCGACGCGACACATGGTTGCCATAAATTAATTTGATTCAGCATAAAATATAATATTTTTTTCCCGACAATGCACATGGTTGTTATAAACTAATTTGATTTAACATTGAAAATAGTATTTTTTTTCCCGGCACTGCACATGGTTGACATAAAGTAAATTGATTTCCTGGGTCTATTGATTATAGATGTCAAACTCAACCTACTCATTTTGTATGTTGGGGAAACTTCTGATATTTATGGTAATAAAACTAAACTTACTTTTTAATATTTATGAATATAATGTGAGAGAGCCCTCACTCATTCGATTTAACAAATAAAAAAAAATTAAAATGATAAACAATTGAAATGATCAAACTATCTTGTAAAATTAGTAACTGGGAAAGGCATAAGAAAGGATAAATTAGTAACTGGGAAAGGCATAAGAAAGGATAACTAACTGTTAAACTCAATTCCACAATAAGTCAATAACTATTTATCATTTAAATAACTTTTAATTTTTGCATTTATTTTTTAATTTCAAATCTATTATTTTTAAGATTAATTAACATATAAAAATATGTGAGAAGTTTCATCTCCCCCACTTGTAACTCACTCCAAGAATAAGTAACAACTCCAACTATCCACAAGGAATGGATCGAGCGGGAGCAGCTAAGGTTTTTGTCGAGACTGATGTGCCACAGAGGCAGAGGAAGACAACGAAGATGAGTATGATGGAGACGCTAGATCATTTGAACCTCCTTCTGGGTTGCGGATTTTGCATCATTTTTTGGCTTTTTCGGAGGTTTTTGGGGCTTCTCTTGGCTTGGCCCTTGTGGCCTCGAAGTTGGCGTGGGTGGAGGTGAATGGCTCCACGAGAGGATTGATTTCGTTTAATGTGGATAGTGTGGCTATGTTCCTGTGCGTTGTTGTGTTTTCACGATGGTTGCGGCCTGGATGGGTTTTTCTGGTGTTGCATCGGAAGGGGCTTTTGGATGTTGATGATCTCTCTTTGTCCGCAGTGTGTGTTCTTGTTGTCAATGATTTGTCCTATGTAGAAGGGTGTGTGTATTTTTTCTCGCCTTCTTCCCTCTTCCATAGCAGAGATTGGCCATCTATAGAAGCGAACAATGGTTTTTTCAATGCGGCAACTCCTTCCCAGTGTGTTCTCCCTCTTGGCCCAGTTGCTTGCTACTTCGCTGGTTGTGGGGGACTTTTTGGGGATCTGGGTGGAGCTTTTGGTGTGCGGATCTTCTTTGGGTTTTTGGTTTCTCCTCTTCCCTTGGGTTGTCTTATGCCCTTAGGGAGGGTTTTGCAGCTACAGGGGGCCTCAGTGTGGGAGGTCCTCTTGTCTTTTTGGTGTAGCCTTGTTGGATCTCCTCTTGATGACAGTATGTGTGATTCTTTTCCTATTCTTTTCAAGAGGTTTTCTGGTGACTTTCAGGTTGTCATCTTACCAATTCTCTCAGTCTGTCATATTGAGGTCGACCATTCTTCTATAGAGGGGAAGAGTTGAGGGTTGAGCTTTGTGGGATGGCTCCTGGTGGGGGTTCTGGATGCCTTGTTGTTTGAGGCTAGGTGGGCTCTTGTTTCTTTCTCCTTCCTCCTGGGTTTCTTTCCCTTTTCTCCTATAGAGGTGGAGATACTAGTGGAGGTTGTCTGCATGGAGTTTGTTTGGATTAGGCCTCCTTTTTTGCTCAAGGTTTTGGGAGCCTTTTCAAAACCCATATGTCCAGTTAAGCATTTAGAATTGGTTTTTTGGTTGTTGGACTCTAATTTGTGTTTTGAAGCTTGGCTCTTCCTGATGATGGTCTCTATCATTTTAGCCCCTCTTAAGGTGGTTCCCTGTCCTATAGAGGTGGAGAGGTGTTGTGATGGAATATGGAATTTGATCAGATGTTGTGTGGTGGTGAGCTTCTTCCTGCTAGTTATGGGAGCCATTATAATACCCATCTCGAAGGTTAGGGATGCCTTTCAAAATCCCCCTTTTTCTAGCTTTTGTTCTATGTTTATCCTTTTGGTGCCTGTTTTAGGTTGTGGGAGCCTTGTAAAACCCAGAGGAAGGCTAGATGCTAGTAGTTTTCAAGGGCCCAATTTAACCAATTGTTGTTTTTGGTTAAGGACGGGTTTTTCTTTTGGCAGTCTGAGAAATATGTTACAGGCTAAGGGAGATTGGGAAAATCCTTCTCTACTCGTTTTGGGTGATAGTTTAAAACCCAGGTTGAAGGTTAGGGGATCCTTTCAAAACCATATGCGTCTAGATTGTGAATGTATGACTATCTCTGGTATTTTCGAAGGTTATGGGTGTTTGGAATCACCCATGGTATCTGTTGAAGTTTAAGGGAGCCTTATTAAAACCCTTGTGCATGTGATAGGCGTAGGCCTTCTCTATATTGCGGAAGTTGGGCTACTAGTTTTTTATGATTATTCCTCTTGGCAGTGTGGCATTGTGGGTTTCATATCCTGTAAAATCTTAGGGTTTTGGGTCCCTTCAAAACCTGTTGTTAGGGGTTTTGGGTCCCCTCAAAACCTATTTTTTCCTTAATCAAAAACATATAAAAATATGTGGAAATTTAAAGAAATGAAGGACCTCTACCAAAGTTTGCATTTGTCTTGGTGTATACAATTTTACTCGTGCCATTCTCTTGTCCTTTTCATCCCTCTTTCATATTCCTTTCTAATGTAGGAATTCTTTATATTTATTATGCATTTTTCAGTTTCCTTCATCTTGAAACATTTTTTCATATTTAATATGTACAACCTAAAGTGGCCTAGTATTTTATTTTAACGTGTTTATCTTGGACTAATAAGAAAATGGATCCAACATGCCCTCAAAATTTGATCCTTAAATTGATTGACTTGGTAACTCTATTACTTATCCATTAGGCAACAAACTCATAGTTTATCAAAGGACAAAAAAAATTGAAACCACAATAATGATCCATCCATTTACATACACCAAATATGTGTTATCAATAACAAAGTATGCTTAATACTTCATTATAAAACTATATAAATTCATGTATATATGGAACAAACTATCATAAATATTGTAGTGCAATAGAATGCTTTAACATTCAACAAATCTAGAATTATATTCATTTAAATAAATGTGACAAAGAAGAAATCCTAATTGCAACTAAGATATTCCTCCTCATGAAGACATTTGTTTACAAATAACACTTAAAAATTTAAACTCCTTGTGACTGAATGAAATATGTTGCTCCTAAAATTAAAAAGACTACCATAAATTTAAACATGATATCATTCTAGCATTAAATGTACATGTTCATTTCCTTGTTTCTAGAACTCTATGACAAATTGTAGTCCAATACTTTGTGTTCAAATATCTTATTGTTTTTAGCATCATTTTTTGAAATGTTTTGACTCTATGGTTGAAGTAGCAACTATGGAGTATTCATATTCTTTTTTCTAATTTCAAAGCCTAAGTCCCTATCTTCTACAGTTTCATTGTGCTTGGTCTCTTTCTTTGTAGATATATGTTGCAGTGCTTTCAATAATTGCTCCCAAAAAGTGCTCAGCATTTGTCAATGTTACAAAGAGAGTTCAAGGATCTATTTGTCATATCATTGGAAATATGTTTTTCATCATATTTTCTAAATAGTCTAGAGATGTCTGAATACTTCTTAATTATCTAAAGCCCAATGGACATCTCAATATTTTTTCCAAATTTGTAAGAATACACACGTCCTTTGCAAGAATTTTTTTACTTTTGATTCATCTTTTCTTATGCAAAAACATGCTAGTGATTGATAATTGATGGATAATAATTTGAATGGCTTTGTAGAAAATATTTGTTATATGTGTAACAAATTTATTGTATTTATGCATGAGCTCCATTTTTTCTATTTTTTAAAAGGATATTTTTTTTGTAATGTCAATTGGGCAAGAAAACAGACAAAACAGTGTTGGGAAATTCATTTCTTCTAATTAGGTGTCATGAAAAGTACCAAGGGGCTTAAAACATTATTATGGTGCAGTTTCAATAATGGTTGCATTAAGGTCTTTGATTGAATGTGCCTCATAAATAAATGAGAAATTGATTAAATTATGCCTCTTCATCATGTTCATACATGTCATCCTACATATCTATTTCTATTTCGATATTTTTGTGCATTTGTTCTTTTTTTCTTGCAAGTAAAGCTTTCTAATATTTATTTATGGAGACTTTCTCTATACAATAGCGTTGTTGATAAAGGTGTTAAAGCATTCATTACACAAACATACCTAACATTTCCTTGTGCATATGCATTTTTCTATTCTATCTTTTGTTTCAAGTTAACTAATATTGTTCTAGTTTCATCTATTATTATAGGAAATGCTTGTTGCACCTTATCAATTCCATAGGAACATTGATATTTTTTCCATTTAAGCCATATTGTACTCTTTTATATCTTAATTGTCTTATTTGTACAAATTAATACACAAAGAGACGTGTCTTTCTTTTAGAGAAATCAACAAATTAACAAAATTTATCCATGTATTATGTCTTATGTTCCATGGTGCAGGGAAAAAAGGGACTTTTCCAATTGAAGTACAGATTTTATAGACTATTTTCAAATGGGTTTTCCTATTATAATTCTTCTTTTTTGGTTGCAATTGAAATCAAAGAGAAAGCATCGACTTTTATGCATTGTCAACTTTGCAAATTATTTTATGAAAATGCAGCATCTCACAAAGAGTACATGATTGAGTGGGTGTGTCATTGATGCTTTCTAAGTATGTGTTAATATATTTTTGGATTGCATTGTTTTGTGTAGGTGTGCGTCTATACTTTGTTTCTTAATGGCTAGTTGTTACCTTGTGACATAAAAAATGCCTATCTAGCATAGATTTAACATTTGAGATAGTTGAATCTTGTTGTTTTGTAAATATTTTAGTCTATAAACATTTTCTTGTATGATTTGCAATGTTCACTATTTTAACCATTTGTTTATTGGCTATCTCTTTTGTTTCTTAACTTTATCATGTATTGTTTATGTTAGAGATTAAAATTAGTGATGACCATTTAAATTTATGCTAGGAAAAATTGTAATTCTTTGAGCATGTGAGCTTATTATAGGGAAGTAACTATGTTCTTTGTTACAATATATTGTGAGCAAATATAATCCAATCCACTACAAATTTATGATTCAATAGTGCATATCATTGGTGAAAATTTTGAGTTTGCTTGAAATGTAAGAGATAAAAATGCAAGTGCAATTAATATAACTTGTATCAAAATAGGTTTCTTTCTATGCATATTATTCAATAACTATTTTGTTCCTTGAAGTGGTTCATAATGACAATGACCTGAGTTGTATTCAAAGTAAATTAAGTTAATTCTTTTTTTGGTTCTATACAATTGTAGTATACCTTGGCTTTGTGTAGCGGATATTTTTACCATACATATATATAGTTGCATGACATGTGTTGAAATACATAATAAGAAAAATTTGTAACCACCAAATCTGCATTTTGCATATTGTATTCCAATCATAAAAATGAGTGATTGCAATTGCAAGGGATAAAATTTGTTGTTTGTTATAGTAGACTACTGAAACATGTCAAAACATGCCAATGCAAATTTGTTTTATGTTTAATATATTATTAATGAATACAAAAATGTAAACTTAATACTTTTTAAAAATATAATACAACCTTAATATATTAAAAATGTTAATATTATTAATGGTTTTCACCGATTATGCAATGTGACAAGAAACAAATGGCATTTGAAATGTTTGAAAAAAAAAGATTTATCTGGATAGAAGCGTAGTAGTGAGAAGTAACATCAAACTGTAGTGAAAGGACAATATACATATAACTAGCACTTGTACCTAGGTGACATGCAATGAATAATGCTGATACTAATTTATATGATAATAAATGTGGGATAAAATTATACAAATTCAAACCATGTCAATATTTTTTGCAAGAGGTGTAATAAATTGATTTAAGGAGCCTTTGTGTTTTCTTTGGTGTTTGATGTTGGTCCCTTAAAAATAAGCTGGGGAGCTGATCTTGATGAGTCTTGCCTGGAAAAACATAAATGCATTCAAAGTTAAAATTGAGGGAATTTATGCATTGGTGTAAGTGATCAAAGTTAAAGATGCCTTTTTTTCTATAAAGAGAGATATTGATGTGTTGATGTGAGTAAAAAGAAGAAAAATACAAATAAAAATCATATTGGAAAAGGCATAGTAAGAATTACTTGCATAACGCCAATAGTGGCATGTTGTGATGGTTAAGTTGTTGTGTTGTTGTTCTTGCCATCAAGGTTCAAGTCCTACTGGTTCATAGCTCCGGGTTAAAAGTGTTTACCCATTAAATAAATAAATAAAAAGAATTACTTGAATAACTAGAAGATGAGAGTTCTGAATTTTAGTAGTACTAAGTCGAAGTGGAAAAAGCAATTGTTGGAAGTTTCTTCAAATTGTGAAGGTTATTTTTTCCTACCTCATATGGACTTACGATCTCCGTATTATTGGGAAACATATAATATCTTAGAACAAAACAAAGATTAATCTACTCTCAAGAGAAGTGGTAAGCACGGTGTAACCAAATGCATTGGCCAAAGCTAAAGAAAATGAAATGTCCCTTCCCCAACTAATAAAATATGTTGTAAGTTGGAATAGTGCTTAATTCTTCTTTCGATTTATATTTGGAAATCAAAATATCTTGACCTTATACCTTGGAATTTGATCATAAAGATAAGGAGAACCCACAAAGGTCCAAACTACAAAAACCTTGTCAAAATTAAAGATGTCCTAAAATTGACAAGTTACATTTTGTGATAAGCGATGTCAGTTCTTGACAATCCATTAATTTTGTTGATCATTCCTCTTGTTTTCTTATTTGAAGCTATTATTTTAATTGAGTTGTTGTTCAATTGGCTTATTTTCTATCCATTTTTTATTTGTTTTACATTTTTATTTTTTCTTGTCTCTATATCTCTTTAATTGTATTAGTTTAATTGTTATTCTTTGTTTTTCCTCTATTTCCTTCTTCTCGTCATTGCATCACATTTTTTTTTATTGCACTTACTAATATCTTTCACATTAGCTTTGAATGCATCTATCTTCATTCTTTCTTGCCTATGTACTATTATATTTCAATTCCCATATTTTGCAATTTCATTAATTTCATTAGGGTTATTTTTCTTGTTGTTTATCCTTAGCTGGTATACTCTTTATATTATAATCTACCTTCTGAGATTTAGCACAAGTCTTTTGTGCATATTATTATTTTATCTTCTAGATATTTAAATTTCTTGTCATTATAATTCTTATATTTTTATATAATTATGATGTATTATAAATCTATATTTTTATATTCTTCATTACATAATGTTAGTATTTATTTATACCCCTTCATTTGATCCATCAATTTATTTATATTTATGATTGCACTGAAATTCAAACCTAAAATTGTTTAGCATTTGTATATTAAATTAATTTGTAGTGTCAAATCTTCCATTTTGAGAGCAACATCTCTACTTTAGTAGTGTAAGAAAACATTAAAAGAATTTATTACCAACTGATTGGTTATAGGTACCAACCTTTTATAAACATTTTTTTTTAATCTAGGTGGTACTTAAAGGATAAGTGTTCGTGAACTCTATAAAGTAGTTTGTATCTAATTCATATTTTCAATATGTCACTATGTATGTGTGAATTATTCTCTATGTGTACATGTGCATTAATGACCTCATGTGTTGTATGTTCTTACACTTACTCTCTTTCCAATGATGAAAATAATTAGTATGGATGCTTACTTGACATTACAAATGACTATGAATTGAGAGAAAAATGGGAACCATGGTGTAACATGTGATGCATTGACATTCCTCTTTTTTACTAGAATGAAGGCTTATGTTTTAGTGAATGAGGTAAGGAGAATATTCTTGTAGCAAGATTACAGTCACTTGGTTTTTTCTCACTAGTCACTATGGTTGCATGTGATATTGTTCAACTTATTCAAATTGTAATCTTGTGTCATAAGCATGATTTAATCATATGGTGTACATATGTTTTATGCACAAGCTAATCAAATTGAATATATGTGACACATTTTTGAGATGGTAGCATTGTGTATATGTGATGGAGGCATGCACTGGTCACGTTTTTGTATATGTGATGTATCTATTAGTTACATTTATTGTATGTCATGTATGTGTGAGTCAGACTATGTATATGTAACACATCCATGATTTATTCACAATAAATATATTTGATGGACATTTGTTGTATGTATGAGCTAAACAATACAGTTTTTGTATGCATTCATACATTGATTTTGGCATTTAGCAACATATGAATGAATAACATTTTCCATCATTCTATCATGTATAATGAAATCAAAGTATAATATCAACTAATGAATTTGATTTAAATGTGATGTCAAAGATCTCATAATAAAGCAAAGAACGAAGTCTCTCTATTTTTGGCATATGAACCTTGAAGCCTCTAATTTTGGAAGAAAACGATAAATAGGCAATGACATGATGCATGAAGACATTAGACGTATGGGTTTGATACTATCTAGATGACTTTTATTTTGGGATCTTACCATGTTCAGAGTGGGAATGTAAACTCCTAGCATAGAGTTGGCATGATTGACCTTTAATTTAGTACTTTAGGTGTAATTATTAATATAAAAAGGAAAAGAAAGAAAGAAGTTATATTCTAGGATGGTTATTACATATAAATTATAAATTTTATATATATATATATATATATATATATATATATATATATATATATATATATATATATATATATATATATATATATATATATATATATATATATATATATATGTATGTGGTTTAGGCTTTATTTTCAGAATATAGAATTTTTAAGAAAAATCTCATGCAAATTGTTACATAAGTAGTAAACTCAAAACTTCTTCCGAAAAAACATAATATTTTAGTATAATTCACTAAAAATATATATTTTTCAAAATTATTGAATAACTATCAAATATATATTAATATTCAAAATTGAAAATAAAGTTGGAATAATTGAAAGATACAATCCTCAATTGTATGTAACTAAATAAGATTATGATATCTCAAAAATTCTTGAAGTTCCAATTTTATTTAAGAATTCTGAAAACCTTTGTAAATTAAAAATTTTGTATTTTGAAACCACCTTTACTTTACTTCAAAAACATAGAAGCAGCAGCAATAACATAGAACCGTTTTGTTGCTCGTGTTGCTAATTGAAGCTACCTTTCATTTCTCTCATGTGTTTCTTCATGGCAAGGTCTCGGTTCTATGTGCCCCTACTACCTAGAATTTTTTGTGGGTTGAGGGACCCTTTCAAATCCAAAGTTCTGTTTGGAATCAATTGGCTGGTTTTTTCGTTTTCAAGTTGTGGGAGCTTGGTAAAACCCACAGATTGGTTGTTTGTTGCTTGTGCTTTCAGTTTTTTTCTCTTTTCCATGTGTCCTGATTGTGGGAGTCTTGTTCTTCCCACAAGCAAGCTGGATGCTAACAATTTTAAAGGGCCCAATCTGGCCAGTTGTGGTTTTTGGTTATGGGTTAGTTGTGTTGTTGGCAGGTTGAATACTTTGTTATAGGTTAAGGGAGCCTAGGGAAACCCTTGTTTGTTGGTTTTGAGAGCTAGTTTAAAACTCATGATGAAGGTTAGGGGAGTCCTTCAAAACCCCATTTGTCTAGATTGTGAGAATATGTTGATCTATTGTAATCTGGTGTTGTTGAAGGTGATGGGTGCCTGGATACACCCATGGAAACATCTGTAGGCTAAGGGAGCCTTGCAAAACCCTTGTTTATGTGTTAGGGACGTTTTTATGTCCAATTTATGGTGTAGTTGCTACTATGTTGAAGCTCTTTTCTTTTAGCAGTGTTGTATTGTGGGTTCCAGATCCTAGTAAAATCTGAGGGTTTGGGTCCCTTCAAAACCTGTGGGGTTTCGGGTCCCCTCAAAACCTGTTGTATAGGGTTTCTGGTCCCCTCAAAACCTGTTTACCCTTAATCAAAAACATAGAACCGTTTTAGATATTGAGACTCCAATATTACTGGAAATTTTTATTTTATTCATGTGGCTTCATTTTCTTAATTCCGAAAAATAAAAACAGGAGCTCCAGCACCTTGGAATATAACAAACGTAAGTTAAGACATCTGGGGAGTTCACTGTAACAGTGAAGAAAACCTAGCCCGTCCATGGTTAAGAAAAAGAATCACTATCAACCATGTTTTTCTCATGGAAAGCAGTGTGGTCTTTCAATTCTATAAGAGAAACCCAATTCCTGTGATTTATATGACGCTTTGAACCCTCCAAAATTTGTGGTTCAGATGTTTGACTTATTTAGGATGGGCAACATTGGACATAGAAAAATGGCCGTATGCTTTATTTTCTCTCATTTCTATTTAAGTGTTGAGTATGTTAATTCGTTCATAAGATTTGACAAAAAGGGGTCAGAGTAAGTTTGAGTGATCTAAATTGCTCTACTAGATTATTAAATAGTTGTTATCTTTGACTAATCTTAAGAACATTGTATTAGGTACATGTATCTTCAAAAGAAGAATCAGTATTTTTTAAGATCCGCAAAGTCAAATGTCAAAATGTATTGCTATAGACTATTCTTATGAGATTCATTTGAATAAAAACATGAGTATTCAAACAAAAAAGTGTCAATGCGTCTTATGTATACATACTAATTGTTATGAAGTATAAGTTTCGATGATATAGTGATATCTTGAAGTCGTCTGCAAATAAAACAGAGCATCAAAACCTGGAACTGGAGAATCTTCCACAAGTATTTGCAAAACTTGACTCCAAATAAAAATAAAATTCACCGCTACTTGGAAGCCTTTAAATTGCGAATCAAGATTTGTTTTCAGGTGTGAGGCGTAACACAAACAATGCTGGGAAAATTATTTTAAGACGACCGGTTGGGACTCGGTCATTATTGTACGGGATGGTGTACACTGGACTGTATCAAATATAAATGTCAGCGTTAAGGACTTAGAACATTTGACTAAAGCCGTATGCGCGTTCTCGAAGATACATAATCTGTCAAAGCGGTTCTCAGCAATGTACAGAAAACCTTCGAAACAAAAAAGGATGAAAAAAATCGGAAAATAAAGATTTAACCGCGTGAGACAATTTTCAGACGTGGGGTGCCTCCATAGGAGACAGCCTATCTATTAAATATATTTACAAACGAGCTGGATGGGAAGTTACGTATGTAGCTATTTTAGTTTCAAAAATGCATTGTTCTACATAGATAACTTTCGTTTTGATATAGGACAGTGGCTGCAGTGCTTCTGTTCAATTTCACAATCATTTTATGTGTATTTTGCAATTATTCTGTCTGCATAGCACAGAAGTTATGATTTGACACGTCCAGAAGTTTCCAAGCAGGGTCCACATGAAACAGCACAGTAATGAAAAAACTTAGTGTGCCCTCTTCAAGACAGGCCTTCTTTGTGTGTATCAATTACACAATTGGGTTGAAATTTTGAATCCTGTGTGCCTCTTTATCAGTAGGATCTCTCTCCCTGTATCATTACTTTCTCCTTCCTTTATCAGTTGGAACACTAAGATGTAGAGACCCACTCCCACTCCTTGGTTAACTGCTGCAACAGATGTTAAGAGCTATGACTTGTTTTTGAGTTTCAGGGGAAAAGATGTGAGGAAAGAGCAATTAAGAGCTGTGCCATACTCATTCCTATATTTTCCAAAGGATATGCAGATTCGGCATGGTGTCTCAGGGAGGCAGCCTTAATGTTGGCATCCACTCATGGTTTGATCATTCCTTTATTTTATCGAGTGGACCCAGCCGATGTTAGACACCCAGAAGGCGAATCGAACCCCTATAAGAAATTATTTTAGAAACATTATGGCCATCCAGACAGATATGAAAGAAGCGATGTTGATGTGTGGAAGTGCGCCCTTGAACAGATCTGCTCTCGCTCGGGCTAGACCTTGGAAGCAACTGGAGGGTACGTAATTTATCTCACTTTCTCTTTGTTTTATTATAATTTTAGTTGAAAGCTAGACTGTAGATCAAAATCAAATCCTCCGGCCAGCCCAAACCATTTTCTAATGTAACTATTGAATTTGTTAAAAGTTTGTCGAAGTATCCATATTTCAGATTCACAAGCCAGTTACAATTTCCATAGGCTTTGTCTGGGCATTTCTAAGATTCACAATAAACACTATGTAGAGTTTGGTACCTGTACCTTTCCAGCGTGTTGGATGCACCCATTAAGCTTGTTGAATTTTATGTCATCTTTCATTCCTCTTCCCTTTCAGATGTTAAGTTTCTAGAAACATTTCCAACTAATTGATGTGAACTGGGCAAAATTCATGTCCTCTCTTCTATGGTGTGGCCAGAACTTAGAAACTTTTGGTAGGATTTTCCTATCTCATCAGTCAGGCAGCAATTTATCTGGAGATCCTGGCAACTGTTAGATGTTTTCATCATGTTGTCCACTGTTAAAGAAAAATGAAAGTTTTCTGCGATAATAAGATATAAAGAATAAATGCAGCTTGACATTGTTCACTGTATTAAAAAACTTACAGGTAGCCTGCTGAGGTTTAGTTGATGTGAGAAATTCTGGATGATTGCTTTTGAGAGTATAGGATTTTCTGGCAAGATAATGATTATATGTGAAGATAAAAGAGAATTTTTTTATTTTTTTTCAATAAAAGTGGATTATTCTACTAAACTTTTTTATTAATATTTTTTTTATTTATTTTTTACATAGGATTCAAAGAGCATACCAGAGGAAAGAACCCTAGGAAGAAAACCTCCGGTCACAGCTCATAAAATAAACCTATAGTATATAGCAGATCAGTTTATACACCCCATGCAAAACAACATACAAAATGCAGTCACAACACATATAATATCAGTTTTACATAGAGCCCATATAATTTTCAAATGTAGACTCCACAGTTTCTTTCAATGGAAGAAGACAAAATTTTCCAAAGCCTTGTGCCAAATCCCATAAGCCAAAAACCTTCCTGCCAAAAAAGAAAGTATCAAAAAACCTTTGGAAAAACACTATTGTATCAAATACCATGAGCTCGAACACTCCTCCAGACAACGAACATGAATACTTGAAATGAAAGGGGAAAGCGGGAATAATTATCATCATAAAATTTTACATCAACATTACTCAAGAAAATCACATAACTATTGCTGCAAACCTTCCCATACCCTAGAAGGAATTTCCTCAAAACCCACCTCTCGTTGATTAGCATTGCTATCAATGGCTAAATTTGCCAAATAATCTGCAATCTTATTAACTTCTTTGTAACAATGGGATAACAAGAAAGATTCAAACAATTCTATTTTTTGTAAAATTAGATCAAGTATATACTGCAAATTCCAACAATTTGATTTCTTTTTAATAACACATTGAATAATCACCATAGAATCACCTTCAATTATTATGTCCTTAATTCCCAAAGAGATTGTCATATCCAATCCAAAAGACAAAGCATGAAATTTCGCATAATTGTTAGTTTTAAAACCAATAGCATGACACTTAGCTCGAATAAAATTTGCATTGTGATCATAAATTACCATGCCTACCCCAGCCGGCCTAGGGTTACCATGAGAGGCCCCATCAAAATTTAGTTTAAAGTGCCCCTGCAGAGGAGGTTTCCATCTAGCAGAGCATCTCTTACCTATTGCATCATTCTTTTTTAAAATTGAACCATGAGAGGGTAAAACCGACAACATCTTCCAAGCTCTAGTAACTCTACTATCCCAGTGCGAAAAAGAAGTAAGATTGTCCAAATTCTTATAAATAAACGACAAAGCAACCTCAGAGATTGAAGACTCAATTTTTAATAGAACCTCAGACATAGGAGAACTTGTTTTTTTAAATATCCTATTGTTTCACTCTAGCCAAATATTCCAAATCACAATAGATGGAGATATGATCCAAAGGCATGCATAAAAAGATGAGGCAAACATAAAGGGCCAAGATCTAAAATGGGAAATGAGATCCTTACCAATAACAAAGGATATATTTAACTTCTCAAACAACCACTGCCAACATTCATAAGCATAATCACAATGTAGGAACAAGTGTGAAGAAGATTCCAAATTTTTGTTACAAAGGACACAAGGGAAAACAGCAGTAATACCAAGCCTATCAAGTCTCATACCTGTAAGGACTCTATCCTGAACTGCCAACCAAGCAAAGGCTCCAGCTTTAGGAAGACAAGCCGAATGCCAAAACAACTTATAAGACCGGGATGATAAATCTTTAGCAACCATAAGAGAGTTGTAACCATCTTTAACAGTGTACTTACCAGAAATATTCTTTGTCCAAACAAGTTCACCCTCAAAATCAAAAAGAAATACAATTCTATCCTCCAAAATCTTCTCAAAATCTAATTTCATACTTTGATCAACATCTAAGAAATCAATCGACTTCCATCTAGCTAGCTTAAGGGGTCCACTAGTCACAATTTCAAAATAATCTGCTACAAAAACACCCCAAAGGGAGGAAAGAATAGTGATCAGAGGAGACCAATCCCTAATATTCACCAAAGGTGTGTATCCATTCCATACTTCATCCCAAAATCTGACCTTTCTACCATTGTGAACAATCCATGAGAGATGAGGCAAAATAACTGATCTACATTTACAAAGGAAATTCCAAATGGCAGAACACGAAGGCAAATTTGAGACTTTAAAAATGTACTCTCTCGGTCCATTATTTAAATATTTGGCAAACATAATATGTGCCCATAAGGAGCTAGGCTTGTAATATAAATTCTAAACCAACTTAGCACCTACGGCTAAATTCTAATTCTCTAGACTCTGAATTCCTGTTCCCCCAAGTTCCTTAGGCAAACATACCTTATCCCAAGGGATTTTTTTCTTGCCATCTTTATTATTGTTCCAAAGAAAATCTCTAAGGGTATCCTGTAAACTAACAATAACTGCTTTTGGAGACTTCAAAACAGACATGAGATATATGGGAACAGCATTCAAAATAGACTTGATGAAAATAATTTTACCCGTCAAAGTTAACCATCTATGGTTCCATGAGAGAATTCTTTTAGAAATGACTAAAATAATCTTATCCCAAAAACCAATCTTATCATGTTTATCAAAGAAAGGAATCCCAAGGTAAGTACATGGAAGATTTCCAGTCTCAAATCCCCAAAAGGATTGCAACCTATGCTGAACCAGTTGTGATGTATTAAGGAAGAAAATCTTTGATTTATCACCATTCACTTTCTGACCAAAAAACGATGCATAATTTTGTATTATTCCTTTAATCACTTTTGCCTCAACTAACGAAGCATGTCCAAATAACAGAGTATCATCTGCAAAGAGACAATGAGAAATACCTTGGGGAATATTATGAATCCTTATACCTTTCCAAAGCCCCCCCACTTTAGCAGCCCTAATAGCCCAACTAAAGGTTTCAGCTAGGAGAATAAACAAAAAGGGAGAAAGGGGATCTCCCTGTCTCAAACCCCTGGTGGAAGTGAAAAAACCACAAGGAGAACCATTAATTAAAATTGAGAATCTTGCAGAAGAAATACATGAACAAATCCATTTGACCCAGGCTTTGGAAAAACCTAACTTCTCAAGAACAGCACATAAAGCCCCCCACTCTAGTCTATCATAAACCTTCATCATGTCTAGTTTAAGTATCATGGTCGGGGTTATTTGGGTGGAAATAGAATGAAGCACCTCATGTGCTACAATTGCACCCTTTGTCGTCTCCCTTCTAGGAACAAAACCACCTTGCTCCAATGAAATGATCCTAGGTAGAATTTTTGCCAACCTAAGGGAAATTGCTTTCATAAATATCTTATACAAAGTGTTACATAAAGCAATGGGGCGGAAGTCAGCAAAATTCTTAGTATCCTCTTTTTTAGGAATAATTGCAATCATTGTAGTATTAAGTTCTTTTAAAACAGATCTATTTCTCCTAGCTTCCTCGAGAGCCAATAAAATATCATTTCCCACAAAATCCCAACATTTCTAAAAAAATAAAGGAGTAAAACCATCTGGTCCTGGAGCTTTATTCGGATTCATGGCAAAGACAGCACTCTTAACTTCTTCTAAGGAAAAGGGAGACATCAACATCTTATTGTCTTCCAAAGATACTAAAGGAAGAATATTAGATATAATATCATTGCTGAGATTTCCATTTTCCGAAGATAATAATGACTTAAAAAACCTAAATGCCTTTGAAGCAATATCCTCTGGTTCTATCAATAAATTCTCATTCTGACACCGAATACAAGATATCCTATTCTTACATCTTTTAATCTTAGTTGAAGAATGAAAAAATTTTGTGTTCTTATCACCATCTGAAAGCCATAACTCTCTAGATTTATGTCTCCAATAGATTTCCTCTCTAGCTAACACCTCCTCAAGCTGTAAGTTTAGTGACTTCAATTGATCAAAAACTTGTGGCACCATACCATGTTGAAGCACATGAGTATTAAGACACTCAATCATATCTTGAATCCTTTGTTTCTCCTTAAAAATGTTCTTAAAATACGAGATATTCCATTCCCTAATATTCAATTTCAAATAACTTAACTTCTTAGAAATCTAAAACATACGGGACCCAAAACAGAAAGGAGCAGAATTCCACCATTTCATAAGTAGAGGAAAAAGGGAAGAATCCCTAAACCACATGGGCTCAAATTTAAATGGAGACTTAAAAGAAGCCCTATCCTCAATAACTGATAGGGAAATTGGAAAATGATCAAAACCCGAGACCGGTAGAATAGAGGAAAAGAATTCAAAATCTGAATCAATCCAATTCTTAGATAACAAAAACCGATCTAATCTCTCAGCAATCTGATAAAAATCCCTTCTCATGTTTGTCCATTTGAAAACCCCATTCTGAGACTTACAATAAAAAAGGCTCATATTAGAATTGAAATCCCCAAAGTCATCCATAATCTTTTTATTATGGAAAACACCTCCTCTTTTCTCATCTAAATCAGTGATAGCATTAAAATCACCCCCAAAGATAATAAAGGAACCATGTCTTAAGGGAGAAGAAATCCTCTTTAATTCACCCCATAACTTACTCTTCCCTTGAATTCCTGACGGAGCATAAATATTAAAAAGCCAGAATTTAACCTTCGAAATCTTGCTTATAACTAAAGTCAACATCCAATTTGTAGCAGATGCCATTAACTGTACCTCAATATTATAATTATTCCAAAGCAGTGCCAAACCTCCTGAAGCACCACAAGAAGGAGAAGAAAGAAAATTCCACCTTCTCCAAGATGAAAAAACCGAATCAGCAGACTCATTTGACAACTTTGTTTCTTGCAACATAAAAATATCACACTTAAATAAGTCCATTTGAGACTTAATTAAGCGTCTCTTGTTAGGGGAATTTAAGCCCCTAACATTCCAAGAAATAATTCTCTTGTCCTCGAGGGGAGGCCAAAGCTCCCCTCTTCCCATTAGTCGGAGAATTTTTGCTTTCCCCAAAGCAACCTTGCAAATTACCTTTCACAGCCCCTGACCTTGTCACAGGAGAACTAGTCATAGATCTTTTACTCCTCTTTCTTTTTACACTTATAGGAGTTAGGCATGTTTTCTTAGGCCTACCAAGAGAGACCGAATGCCTCCCTTGCCCACTAGCAAGAGAAAGGGACAAAGTCTTTTGAATTCCAACATCAATTTCCATTTGAGTCTTAAGATTATTTGGAGGCCTACCTGTCCCAGGAGAAACCACTGATGGTGAAAAAACTAGAGTTGTTTGGACAATTGGTAAACTCTTGCATGACTTTGGAGAAGCCAGGATAATTGGATTATCTTCAAAACCCAATTCTGTTGCAGCCAAAACTGCAAAAGGATTAGCAGATTCAGAAATTGGAAGGGTCGAGTTTATACCCCCCAAATCATTCTCAATTGAACAAACAACTCTATCAGTAATACCCTCATCCATCTGATGTGCATGATTGATAAAAATATCATTTACTTGCTGAACCAGATTCTCATCTAGCATAATAACTGGGACAACCTCTGACAGATTACTATTCCCTAAGGAAGATTCATTAGCCATATTAATTTCAACATTCAGAGGGGAATTATTAGACACCAATTTCTTAATTTCCTGAACTAAAGAAGCATCATTAGGAAGACCTATGGCAAGTACCTGTTTAATAGTTTCCATATCAATCACTACATTTTTATCTAAATTCACATTCTTTGAAGAATCAAAAACCTCCTTATGAGTGCATGAAGGCAAATTGTAATCCTTACTTTTTATGTGATTATTAGGCATATTAAGGCAATCTATTATCAATGAATGATCTACTTCATTTATCAGGGGATTACCATCCATCACTATACCCCCGTTATTAGAAAATGTCTTCAGAAAAGATGAAAGTGAGACCGAACCCGAAGTGTGATCATTTGGTTTCCCAGAACTACGACACAGTCAATTATTTTCAAGATTAATGTGACATGTTTCTACCAATTTATGTGAAGAGACATTTCCACATCCTTTAACCAAAGTTCCCGCCGACAAACTATCTTTATTAAGGGATTTAGGGACAGAGCCAACAACCTTCTTGTTTTTCTTAAAATCCATAAGTAACGGAGCATCCAAAAGTAAAGGAGACGTAAGAAGATCCGTATCTAATTTCTCAATTGACTGGCGCCAAATACCATCACGAGACTTGATATTACAAGTATGGGGGCAAACATTGTTAGGGTTAATAAGAACACAAATTTTTACCAGAACCTCCCCCTCCACAAAGTCCATTTTAGATGCTAAAAAAGTTCCAATAGTATTTTCAATTTGCTCAAGAACATCCGGATCCATAAATTCAAAAGGAATTTTTGGTAAACCAAACCAGAAAGGAATAAGTTTCAAACTAGACCAAGCAGGAACAAAAAAAGGTTTCCAAGGTGCAACTGAAATTAAATGTTTTCCAAACCAATGATGCAAAGTTCTTAATACCTCATCTCTGAAACAAGGAGAATCAAAGACAATTATAAAAGCATTCACAGACAATAATTGAAAATAATGCATATCCCCCTATCTTTTCTGCAATTTATGATAAAGCTTTAACAAACTAATTTGATCACCCCAAATTTCCCCAAAAATAGCATTCAAATGCAAACAATTCGCTTTCTGATCAACATAGGAACCCAGAATATCAATACAAGGGATAGGAGCCCAAACTTGTGATGAAGAAACCCCTGGAAAAATAGGATCAGTAGGTATCTTACTTACCTTTTCCGAACTAGCTTCCTTGAGGTTCACATTTACCTTATTTCCCACTTGATGTGAAGAAACAGAAACCCTAGCCACAGTCTCCTTAATTGCCAAGCCAACGACCCTAGCAAACGTTTGTTAATTTCCCAGATCCAAAGACCATTTCCCCAAAAAACCCTTCAATTGCTTCTCAGAATTCCCTTGATTCTCACCATTATTAAAATGCCCTCGAGTGAATCTCCTCCCATTGTTATTCTGCCTCCATGCCACACTGTGTCTGTTCCGAAAGAAGCCTTGAAAGTATTTTGAAACTGACCGAAAAACCTTGTTATTTCTACTCCGGTTTACCTATATCGCCATGTCCTTCCATCTGTCGTTCATGTAGACCCACTGCGGAACATGAGGCGGGTCTTCCCAACCCACATCCACCCATGAACCCAAATGTCTTCTATCAACCATGACTGTATTCATTTACTGAAATTTGTAACCCTAAATATATGTTATTGTTGCAAGAAGGAAACGCAGGAGATTCAGAAATAAGCAAGCTGAGAAGGTGAGGGATACCGCCAAGTCTCTGCGCACTCTACTATTCCTCTTTTTATTACAAGGAGCGGGCAAGGAATCGCAAGTCCACTACAGCAGAAAAGATGATGCGACTTCCATCCACTTTGTTCTTTTCCATGTCCGACAAATTATCATCTAACCCCTGGATCAAAAAATAAAAATGGCTCTACCAATTCGCACAACTTTGAACCTAGGGCATCGTGAAGTTGGATCACAAAAGGAAAATCAATGAAATTAAATCCCCATGCTCTGATCCATGACCAAGCCATGAGGAAATCATCGCCATAGATGTCACTAGGGGGTTCCAAAACTGTTCAGGTGCCAAACCCTAACTGTCAAATATTCACTCTATTGAACTCCATGGAATAGCCTGGCAGACGGTTCTATTCATTGTCCTGTGGCTGAGCTTAAACTGTATAGCGGCAAAGACTTTTTCAATTTCACCAATTCCTGTGATGCATTACAAGGTGATGACGCTCAGATCTATTGAAATTCTGATCCGATCTGTTAAAAGAGAAATTTTATTGTTGCACATGATTTTAATATTTTGAATTAAATTTCATGATCCATGACGAATAATAAAGTCAAGGAGAACCCAAGAAAGATAAAGGTTGAAGGTATTAGCAAGAGAACCAAAGGTCAAAAGAGGAGGACTAGTTTTAGAGGGGGCCTAAAAATTAATGAAAGGACAAATTTAAAAAATATATAGCAATTTGATAAATCAATCTAAACACAGCGAAAAACAAGATGATTGAAGAAATATTGTATCTTCTCACAGTGTTTTCCTTTACAGATTTTCGCTTTGAAAAATCAATCCAAACACAATGAAATCCAAGATGATTAAAGAAATATTGTATCTACTCAAATTATTTTTCTCTTCAAATTTTCACTTTTTACGCAAAAGCAAAAGCACAAGAAAAATATTTTGCATCTCGAAGTACTCCCTTCACGATCTGCAAAACCCTCCCTCGAAAACAGCACACACTTACCGTATACGTTGGAGGAATTTGGACGCTATATTTAACAGTTTTAAAGACTTTGTTTGTAATTATTTTGGATTTGATTGTATAGATTTTGATTATATTAATAGCTCTATAAAATAATAGTTTTATAATTAATAGTTTTAAAGACGATTTACATCGAAGGCTTCTCATTATAGGGACTGCGAATTTTTGGCCTTTATGCGATTTCTCCCTGAAGGTGGAAGCAGAATTGAGGCACTCAAGGGATGACGTGGGAACCTCAGCATTAACATGGAGGAGTTAATCTCCTCCACCCGGTTTGCGCTCTCTACCCTGTCCACTTGATTTTCTTAAATACTCTACGGTTTAAATGCTCTACAACTTTAATTACACCTAACTCCACTGCCTATCTGCTCAACCCGTGCGACCCAACCCTGGTTTCCGATGGAGCCAGAGTCATATGGAGGTGCCATTAATGGCCCTAAATCTACCACTCAGACAAACCCAACCCTAAAAAAATCATTTGCAGAGACCGTCGCCCCGCCTGCAAATGGAATCCACCCGTCAGCGCAATTCCTTAAGGCTCCTGAACACAAAGGACACAGTAAGGATGGTAAGTGCCCTCACATTACCTCGGACTCCTTCTGCATTTCACCAAATATTGAAATGTTGAATGAAATTGCCTCGGAAAAACTTAGGCTATGTGACACTACCATCTTTTTTGCTTGTGTTGATATTCAAAAATGCCCGCCAGGAAATTCTTAGATGATTGGTTTAATAATCTTTGGAATCTGAAATTAGGGCTTAAAATATCATTATGTAGGCAAATACAGAGAGGTCTTTACCTTATTTTCTTTAACACGCATGAATCCCAACTGAAAGCCCTCAAACGCCAATATTGGACGGTCGGGAATACCTCCTTACAAGCCCTAGCCTAGTCTCCGGAGGTGGTTAATGAGGAAGTTCTCGCACTATCCTCTCCCAGATGGGTCATCCTTAAAGATGCCCCTCCCTTTCTTTGGTGTCTTCTTCCCCAATTAATGGAACCATTTGGCAAAACAATTCGGATTGATGAGACTACTCATTTGGTGCCCAATCTTGATGCAAGAATTCTTGTTTCAATTAAGCCTGGAATTGACATCCCTCTGTGTTTAAACCTAAATATTAATGGAGATACCTTCGTATGTCCTGTTGAAATGCTTGGAGGATTGAATGCTTGTTTTCTCTGCCAGAAAGAAGGGCATATTCGTAAAAATTGTCCAATCATCAATCGTAGGAAACAAAAGACCGATAAACCCTAAATCCAATAATGACCTAAACTCAACTCCCCTACACTCTACTAACAAAGAGATATCGGCACCCGACACCAATCTTAATGAAGTTAATCCAATGCATGTTGACCACACACCTCTGGTCCCTGAACCCCTCATCCCTGTCTTCGACCCCTCAAAAGGTCCTAAAGAATCGCCTTATGACTGCTTTCAAGTGGTTACTTCAAGAAAGCGAAGACGAAAAATTGTCCATCATAACGCCCTAAACCATAGCTGCTCTAATGTCCAAAATACCAACCAATTGGCCGTTAATAGTAAACTCCCCCCCCCCCCAAGTGACCAATGACTTCCCTTCTACTTCCCTAACCCCGGTCAATTTTGTGCTTAAAAACATGGTTAAAAATCTGGAAAACCCTAATCGTGGTGTTGATGATGCTAGCATAAGTGATAACTCTGGAAAGATGATTCTCAGATCCGGAACCCCCAAACAAACGGTCTCCTCTTCACCTGCAGGACTTACCTCTGATGTTAGCACCACCAACCCCTCGACTGCATCTATGCTCAATGAAACAGAGGACAATCATGTTATAGAAGTTATTTATGCCAATAAGGGTCTAGATGACATTAGGTCTAGCACGATGCTCCTTGGCTTTCTAGGCTCCCAGTTGTCTAGGTCCGACATAGGAGGAAATGCAGATAATAAAGTTGAGATGTTTGAGATTAGTGAAGATGATGAGGACCTTATGAAAGGATACTCCATGAATAAAAAGAAAGGTAGACCTATGGGCTTCAAAAACAAGAAGAAGCATGGAGATCAACACGGTCTCCCTACCAGCCCTTCTTAATCCTCTTCTTTAATGAAGTACATATCATGGAACATTCGAGGCCTTGAGTCACCTGACAGGAAATTTTTTATTAAAATATTTTTGGATTATCATAAAAATTTAGATTTTTTGATGCTACAAGAACTTAAAGTTGTTGGGTTCTCTCTCGACACCACACTCGATTTCATTTGGAGAGATGCAATCAAAATTTGCACCAACCACCCAAGAGGAAAGGGAGGAGTTGGCCTTCTTATAGCCCCTAAATGGGCAAATTACCTCAGGGATAAGGGAGCTTCCCCATGTAATAGAGTGGCCTGGGCTACATTAGATGTTAGAGGAACTTTCTTTTGCATATGCTCCATTTATGCACCTAATGACTATAAGGAAAGAATGTCCCTCTGGATTTGGCTAAAATCCCTCCCAAATATCCCCTAGGTCATGGCTGGAGACTTTAACATGACTGAACACCAAGATGACAAGGCTAGGAGCCTTCCTTTTGAATGGAAGAGTCTAGAAAAACCTCACTGGGACGGGTTTAAACAACAATTGTAGTTGTTTGACCCTGTGGAAGGCACCAAATCTAATACCCCTAACCTATGGTACACTTGGTGCAACTTTCAGCATGGCACTAATAGAATCTACTCCAGGCTAGATAGGTTTTATGTTAATAAGGACTTCTTCTCCTTCTCCCCTAATCAATTTGGGAACGCGGTGGTTGTCTTACCAATAACCCTTTCTGATCATTTTCCTATCCTAGCCATCATTAACACTAGAAACTCCATCACCCCTAACTACTCTCGTAGTAAGAAATTTTGACTCAACACCTCCCTGCTGCAAGACGAGGCAGTCCTAAATGCCACCAAAATAGTTACTCTTCAACTTGTAGCCATAGCATCCCCAATCCCACATTCTCAGATGGAAGAGGAACATTTCCTCCTGGTAGAAATTATTCCAAACCATTGGCCAAAAAAAAGCCAAGGATTTTAGATCCCTAGAGAAAACCCTTACTCATCAACTTCACTCTCTGGAACAAGAAATACAAATGCAACCCACCTCCCCTACCTTGGCCAAATGAGTCTTCGAGGCTAGAGATATCCTCAGAAAACATCAATAGGTTAAAATCAGAGGTGCCTTCATCAGAGCCCGTAATCACTGGCTCAAATTTGGAGATAAAGGCTCCAAAATTTTCTTTTATCTTCTCAAACAAAAACAGACCAGAGAAAAAAATGACAGAATAACGGTAGAAGATAAGGAACTCCTAAATATCAATGATATCAAAGATGCCTTCGAAGTGTTTTACAAGACTCTGTTTACCTCTGAGGATAATGAGGCCTTGAAAGATGCTCGAACTAAATGTAGTACCATTATTCCAAATAGAATCTCTGAGGATGAAGCTCTCCTCCTCAAAGCTAGGATCTTCGTGCAAGAAATTGTTGATGCCATTAAGGCTCTCAAGGATAATAAGGCCCCAGGCCCCGATGGACTTCCTGCTGAATTCTACAAAACCAACATTGACTGGATCACTAATGACCTCTATGGTATTTACAATGAAGCACTTGACACTAGCACCCTGGGGGAGTTCATCAATATGGGTATTGTTAAACTTATCCCAAAAGATGGGGACAAAGCCCTCATACAAAACTGGAGGCCAATTACCCTCCTCAACGTCTCCTATAAAATCTTAGCTAAAGCCTTAGCCTCCCGCCTTGAGAAGATCCTTCCCAAGTTCATCTGCTCTACCCAAACTGGATTCATTAAAGGCAGGTATATCTTGGAGAATCTTGTAACCAGCTGGGAATCCATGGAATGGGCCAGAACCTCGAACCAAGACTCAGCCATGTTCCTTGTCGACTTTGAGAAAGCCTATGACAGGGTGGAATGGGACTTCATCCTCGTGATGCTCAAAGCCTTTGGCTTCCCTAGCGAATTTTGTGATTATGTTCGGATCCTCCTCAAAGATGCGTCTGCCCTGATCGAAGTCAATGGGACTCTTTCCCAGCCTATTCCTCTTTCTAGATCAATTAGGCAAGGTTGCCCCCTTGCCCCTGCTCTGTTTTTCATTGCATCGGATGCCCTATACTATCTCCTTAGAGATGACACCCTATCCCCTAGAGTCCATGGCATTAAAATGTCAGACGACTCCGAATTGCTCAACATTCAATTTGTCGATGATACCTCGTTGTTCCTGAAGCTCTCTAGGCATAATATTGACTCCCTTAATCAAAAACTTGACACCTTTGGTAGAGCATCTGGCACCCGGATTTCTAGCTCCAAATTCATTCTACTTGGGTGGGAAGATAAACCTTCGAACTAGCTTCAGCAGTTTGGATATGCATGGGGAGGACCTAACAAGATAGTTAGATACCTCGGTATCGCCTTCTCTGTATCTCCCTCTCTCAGAGACATGTGGAGATGGGTCAAAGAAAAAATAGATAGAAAGCTCAACAAGTGGGACAATAGGGTCCTCTCCCTAGCTGGAAGGATTCAAGTCTGCCAGAAAATCCTCTCCTCCTACAGTATTTACTATTCCTCTGTGTGGATGTTCAACAACTACCAAGTTTTTGAAATCCAAAAGGCTATCAGACGACTCCTATGGTCTGATGGCAAGGGCAACAGGAAAGTTCACGTGGTCAAATGGACCAGGTGCCACTTAGACAAAAAACTTGGTGGGTTGGGCCTTAAGGATCTTAGACTGCAAGGAATCTCCCTTGCGGCCAAATGGATATTCCACACACTGGAAGGACAAGAACCTTGGAAGATTCTCATCAGAAACAACATACAAAATGGTGTTTCCAAGACTGCCAAATCCTGGAAAGCCCTCCCGCTCAGTGACTTGATTGCAAGTGGTTTCCCTGTGTCTGTCCAAGGCACCTGGGTGTTTAAATCCATCTAGAAAGCTTGGGAGCATGTGCGTAGACTTATTGACAACTCTAGCATTAACTATGATAGTACCCTCCATGGTTAAAGGTCAATATGGTGGAACCTATATCATAACTCTAAACCCCTTGCCTTAACCCAAGGATGCTTAACTAAGTACTGGCACAATAAAGGAATTAAGTATCTTATGGATATCCTAGAACAGGATAATCTTATCAGTTGGGAGAGTCTTAGCAATAAGTATGATCTCCCTGCTTCACATAAGAGGACCTACAACATTATTAAAAATGCATGCACTCCCTTTAATCTCCCTAGGAGCACACATGTAGACGCTCATAGGTACCTTGCATTCCTATGGAAGGATGGCTCCACCCTCCCCAAGATCAAAGCCAAATCTATTTATAACTTGCTCATTAATGATACCTCGGTGATCGATCATATTAATACTCTGTGGTATGTTGACCATAACCCCCACGCATGGCAGAAAAGCTTTGAGAAGTTATGGTGATCCCCCATCCCCCCTAAGGTCAAATGCTTCAAGTGGCAACTTATACTGTACAAACTACCTATTAGGAATAAATCGGCTGCATACGACCTATGCTCTGTTTGCAAAAAACCTGAGACTGCGCGCCACATTTTCTTTGACTGCCCTTTTGCTAGAGAAATTTGGTTAACGTTTGGAATCTCTATCACAAAACATGTATGTACTCTTGATATAATTACTGGTTTTATTCATGGACTGAGGAAGGATGCTAGCCTAGTTTGGCAAATTCTATCTTCCTTCATACTTTGGTTTATTTGGAAACTTAGGAATGAGGAGAAGTTTCAAGGTAATGCAAGGGAATTTACTGGTTTTTTTTAAAACTCACACATTACAAAATTGTTGTACAGGTTTGTTTTCTGATGAACATTGAGAGGAACAAACTACTGCGATTCCTCAAAGATGGCAGAGCAACCATGTTTGTCTATGAGATGCAAGACGGTTATGAATGGGCCAGGCTCGCAGAGAACCAAACCTCCTTTGATAATGCAGTAAAGAAGCTGATAAAGGAACTACAAGATAACTGGCCTCCTCCCTTCAACAAGATAGAGATGTGCTCCCAGATCCTGGAGAGGAAGAAGGTGGTCTGCATGGAAGGAGCACAAGGCTAGACCACATGGATGGAGGATCAGGATGAGTTTCTGCAGTAGTGCCCTTTGATAATAATATATATACTCTTCAGCGTCCCCCTTTTTTGATGTGATTAGGTGATAACTGTATATGTTGCTTGCTTAGTCTCTCTGGTTTCACAGTTTGGCGGTTGAGGCTCTACCTCCCGTTATCTCTTTTTGTATAAACTCTCTGATTTTTGGTCTCTCGATTTCTAATACAAAAAAAAAAAGTTTTAAAGACAATTTTCATGAGGTTGATGGAAGTACATGTGTTCAAGTGATCAAAATATTCTTCAAATATTAAATCCACTCTAGATGCATGAGAGTGCAAACGATTTAATGGTACCTAGACTTATCCGAAACAAAATGTGAGAAAGCATACAATCAAGATGCATGATTAAGTATACCAACTATAATGATCTCTCTGCTATGTAAGTATTTGTTAATACCTAAATCAAGTGTGAAATCAATAGTCTTCTCTAACCCATTGTGCACAATCTAATAGATGGAAAGGAGATTTGAGGATAGTGAAGGAATACAAAGTACATAAAATGTGCTACCATCAATATCAATAATCATTTCCCACTAAGTGTTATTCCCCATTAGTATGTGTGGTAATGAAAAAGGCTTATATGAATCTAGAATATATTCAAAGATGAAGCTATGTGATGTGAGGCTTCTAAATCAAGAAGACATTAATTGAACTAAATACAAGTGGATGTAAATAGTGCATGACATTTCATCTTGTATACTCTACTTGCCATGCATGTTGATCCCAAATGTGTAGATCAAGTGATGTGGAAGAATAGAATCTACCAAATGACAAAACATGACTCTTTTGTAGAATGTGTTTCAACTCATCAATCTATTTTGTAAAAAAATGATGCTCACCATATACTCACTTTTTTCAATATGCACATTTTTATCTCTCCTTGATTCTCCCATAGAAGAGGAAGAGAAGTCAAAGGTATCTTATGTTCATGCAACTCCTTTTCTTGTTTATTTTCTTGTAATCCTTGTGTTTATGTTTCTTGTCTTTGTTAATAGAAGAATTCTAATCTTTGGTGCTTAGAGTTATACTAAGAGCTTGTGGTTTGGAAGACCTCAAGATGCCCATATATACCAGCTTTTTCTACTCCTTGGTGAGTGATGTAGAAATATCATCAAGTGAAAGAATAGTAAATCCAATACCAAGTGCATATCTAGTAGCATAAAATATATAAATAAATGTTGAATAATCAAGACAAAGCTTGGCAAGAATGGAAAGAATCAAGTAAGAGTCCTATTTTTCAATACCACACTATGAAAACTACAATTTGAGAGACTTTAATTTGGTGAATAATTCATAAAAATTGTCCTAATCTATAGGATTTAATTTAGTAAGTGAAGAGGGGAAAAGACTAGTGAGGTGGATTAGATAGCAAATATGAAAATCAAACATATAATCATATGAAATTGAAAGACATAATTTGAAATGCCCAAAACAAGAGTGAAATGAATATACCTCACAAACCTTATACCTTCTCCTTCAGATGGAGCTTGATAAAGTGAAGGAGCCCTTGGATGATGCTCCACTTGATGTGCACCTCTTGCCTGTTTGATGTGGATGGCTCTCCAATGTTGTGCACAATATGAAATGGATGAGATGAATAAGTGTGGATGAGATATGATTTTGACATGGTAATGTTGCTAAGATGATTTTCCTAGACTCAAAAGGGCAGCATAAGATTACTAAGCTTGGAGATGAAGAATGAAGGGATGAAGTCCTCAATTTATAGGAAGAGGAGAGGAAGAATGGATGGTTAGGATGGATCCAAGATGAAGGGCTATGATTGCTTGTGAGCTCACACAAGGCCCAAGAGAGGGTGTGGAGACCAAGAGATATGCCTTGAAGGCATTTCTTGTCTCCACACTCCTCAAGGTGCATTGGGAAGACTTCCCAAGGTACCTTGAGAAGAGCAAGGTGCATTGGGAACACTTCCCAATGTGCCTTGAGAGGAACAAGGGATGTGACATTCCTTGAAGAATGGAGAGGCAGAATTTAAAATTCTCCAAAAAGGGATAATCATGGGGATTGGAGGAATAAGAAAGAATTAAAAATTCCTTGGGAGAGGAGATGCCTAGAGGATTGTGAGATTTTGAAAATCTCACATTCACCTAGGAAAAGAGCATTAAAAGCTAGTGGTTGGATAGAAGGGACAAGGAGTTGACTTTGTGGCTAATAATCATGATGATTAGCCACTAACAACTCATTAGGAGGGGATTAGAGGAAGAATTAGGTGGGATAAGATTTGTAGGAAGATTTGACTAGGAGAGAGAATGAGTGGGGGAATTAAAAATTAGCAGAATAATGTTAAGTTGGTTTAGGGAGTTTCTAGAAGACTTTATTGGGCTAATGATAAATTAGGAAAATGATTTGGAGGGGTCATGTGGGTTAACTAATTAATTGAAATTAATTAGCTAGGTGGAAGATTTGTGAGGATTCAGTTTTTAGAAGAATAGAGTTTCTCGAAAACTTTATTAGGCCAATGATAAATTAGGAAGATGATTTGGAGGGGTCATGTGGGTTAACTAATTAATTTAAATTAATTAGCTAGGAAGAAGATTTGTGAAGATTCAATTTTTAGAAGAATAAAGAAAGGGGTTGATTTATTAAATAAATCAGTCACATACTATAGTGACAATATTAATTTTAATTAATTAATATTGAGGAGAATTTGAATTAACATAATTAATTAATTATGTGAGGAAATTAAAAATAATTAAAATAATTATTTTTAAGTGTCTACATTTTGCCCCTCTTTTACACAGCGGCAAATTTGGCGATGTGTAGAAAATAGAAAAAGGAAAGGATGCCCCAACGTAAAGCATGGGAGGTGTATGCCCCCTTGAGATTTTTTTTGAAAAAAAGACGAAAAATTCTCAAAAATAGAGAAAGAAGAATAAGAGTGGTCGGGATAAATGAGAAAGAAATATAAAGTAGTCGGGAAGAATTTGGAAAGAAGAATAGGAGATGGGAGTCCGCAGAGGAAAATGGGCCCTCACGGGGGCCCATATAAGCAACAACGGGCCCAATGAGGGGTCATTGTCACACACAAGCCTTGGAGCTACTCAGAGCGAAGAAGAAGAGAAGGAGAGATAGATCGTATTCTAGTTTGTGATCATCGCGCTAAGAGGATGTGACAATTCGACCGACCGACGAACTATGGACCACCAGTGAGTAGGTCTATCCCTCTTTTGAAATTACTGATTTTAGGCAAATTTTGGGGCTAGAAATAGGGGTGAAGATTAGGCGAGGTGCTCACGCTGATCGTTGTTCCAACGCGCGTGCCCTTAGAACAACGCGAGCGCTAGCAATCAACGCAGGCGCTCGCGAAGAGCTGGTTAGAATAGAGGGTTTTGGGAGGGGAATGGGGGATCAGCGCGGGTGCTCGTGCTTCAGCGCGGGCAGTTGCACTTTGACGCAGGCGCCCAAGGGATTACGTGGGCACTCGCGTTGACGGGGTTGGGAGGGGGAAAAAATGAGGGAAGGGTGGTCTCTGCTGGCGCGAGCGCCTACAAAATGGCGTGTGCGTCACGGTTTTGGCGCGAGCGCTGGGTAAATTAGTGTGTGCACCTGGGAAGGGGGATGCACTTTTTGCTTAGAATTTTATAATGGGGGAGAGGGTATGGTTGGTTCTGGAGGTTAGGAGGGGGTTTTGAGATGTGAAAGTAATGCTTTAGTGTAATGGATGCAGGTGGAGAGGGGACCACTAGCGTCGAGAGAGCATTGGCCAGCGATGATGAGTCTGTACCACGAGCTAGGCCGCGATGAGCTGGAGGTTCTAGATGTGTTGGGATTGCATCATGTAGGCAGGTGGCCTAGGATATAGGTGCATACTGCTATGATGACTGTGCTAGTGGAGAGGTGGGATAGTCGGTATAACACCTTTCGTTTGCCGACTGGAGAGGCTACAGTGACCTTATTAGATGTTTGGAGGATCTTGAAGATCCTCGTTCGTGGCATGATCCCTGAGTATCAATTGGATGCAACTGATTTTTATCCGAGGGAGGTGTGCAAGTATGAGACGCCACCGATGCTAGATAGGAGCAGGATGCACTTGGGTTGAGCGATCGGTATTCGACAGATTCCTCAGTTGGTTTTGGTGATTTGCGGCTTCCTGAGTGGGCGGATCCTGTCGGATTTGGGTGGACACGGATTTCTTCTGGGGTGGAGCTGGTGTGTTTACTTCATGGTGCATGATGGCATTCAGTATGCATGGGGCTCAGCGATGCTAGCCCAGCTTTATCATGATATGCACCTAGTGACCTACAGAGAGTATGTCAGTTTATCCGCGGGGGTGACACTATTACACATCTGCGTGTGGGATTATATTGCAGTGACTCAACCACTGGGGGTTCAGGATAGGCAGCCACGATAGTTGTTTGTGGACAGGTACAGGGGACTGCTGCATTACACACGAACAACGTCCTTGTGGTTTTGGAGGAGGATCCTAGATGAGCTGGCGCAGTTCACATGGAGGTCATTTTTGGGGTGTGAGTGGTGGAGGGATGACTGGCAGTTGCATGGGGCAGGGGTGGAGATGTGGATATTCGAGAGGTCTGTGTATATCGAGGAGTACTATGCTCCATTCAGGGTGGCCCGACAACTTGGGTAGGTACAGGACATAGTGGGGGATATTCCATTGTATCCTTGGATCACACGGGAGGTGAGATATTGGGGGCCTACAGCGAGTCCCTTGGACGGGTGTACAAGCTTCCAGACAGCCTTTCACATAGTCTGGGATGAGTGGATGGGAGCAAGGGAGGACCCAGGTATGACAGGTGGATATAGGAGCTGGTGGGAGGGGCACTTGCAAGTGGAGCTTACCATTCCTGGGGTTTTGGATGATGAGGAGTTGGAGCCAGGGGTTGATCAGGTGGTGGGTGGGGAGGATGATGGCCCAGGAGAGAGTTGTAGTTCGCGTAGGGCGTGGTGTGGGTGGAGGGCAGAGGAGAGTTCGAGTTGTGTGGCGGAGGGCTCCAGAGGAGGAGGAGGGGGATGGAGGGGATGCCCCAGTGGGAGAGGCTGCAGAGGCTACAGTTGGCAAGAGAGAGGAGGCTGCAATTGGGAAGGGAGGGGAAGTTGTTCCCATGGATATCCCTAAGACACAGGCGGGGGAGAGGGGAGGACTGACACAGCCTGATTTTGATCGATTACAGCAGGAGCGGTATAGCTATCGAGCGAGGCTTCATTCCGTGGAGGATGAGCTGAAAGTAGAGAGGGCTCGGAGCGAGAGCATGGAGGTAGAGGTGGGGTGGCTGACACAGGAGATAGCTGATCTGACAAAGAGTCTTCGTACTGCTAGGGCAGAGGTGGATGCCTTAAGGGCAGAGGGGGAGGAGGCAGAGAGGATGTTGGAGGAGGCTTGGACAGGTATAGCTATTGCAGAGCTCCAGGATTCTCTTCGTTGGCAGGATGTCGAGTTAGAGGGATTACAGGCCAGAGTGTAGAGGGCGGAGGTGGAGGAAACACGGCTGCGGGGTGAGAGGGATGCAGCTCGGCAGGCATTGGTTCCGGCAGGATTAGCACAGATATTTTCTGATAGTCTGCAGCAGCGAGAGAGAGCAGAGAGGTCAGCTCGAGAGGCACAGTATTACAAGGGATTATATCACAGAGTGGTGCCTACAGGACAGCGAGAAGCCTCGTATACTAAGAGTGTGCGGTCTCACAGGACCCATAGTCAGCGGTCGACTCAAAGTCAACAGACAGGGGGATCAGTGGGTTTTCAGCCACCAGCAGGGGGTGCAGGAGGATTAGGGGGGGAGAGCTAGCTCCTTGTATTGCTTGTGTATTATATTTTGACCCTTTGGGGTGATCATTGTATCATGACAGACACATTTTCCTCTTTATATATATACATGATTTGATTGGTGACAGATGATGTGTAGCGTTTATTGTGATGGATTATTTTTTTTCTTCTTATGATGTCATATGTGTATGCAATCATGGATGTGTTATGCTGACTTATTTTGTGATGCAGAGTGGATGCTTATACATGTGTGTTTATGATGTGTTGCTAACATGATTTTTGTATGCAGGATGAGTGTTTTTTATGTTTTTATGTATAAGTGTATATGTGAAATGGTTTTGTAGATGTGAAATGGTTTTGTAGATGTGAAATGATTTATGATGCAATCTAAATGTTATATGGATGAATATTTATGTGATGCAACCTAAGTGCAACCTTATATGCTAAATGTTTTGTGGAAAAATGACTATCTAAACAATGCAATCTATATGACGTGAATAAATAAACAAAGAGGGAATATGCCAATAATAATATAATGATCTTAGATAGAACAATATGGAATAGATGGGTAATGGGGGAAATTGAGAACTCTATGGAATTATTGAGTTTAGGATTTTATGGAATGATGATGAGAATTTGTGCACAACAAATGTGGAGAGCCAACCTAGTTTGATATTGCCCTGGGTGACTTGCACGACTGATTATAAAAATCAGGATGCTATGAGAAAACCAGGGCATGAACTAACTCTCAGATAAACGGGAATTCCTTACACACAACTATGCAAATGTTAAGAAACACTGATACAAAGTTGTGGGTATGTGCAAGGAGATCTTCAAATACACCGATAACCCTTGTACACGAAAAAGGTAGGTGTTGACAAACACTAATACCAGATCGTTGGTTTATACAAGAGAGATCCAAAACATGCACTGCTATGAAAATATGCCCTGGTATGTGCCTATTGTAACATACCTGGATATGGAAAAACCCAGGCAGTCGTAAATAGTTGCAGTCATATGGAAAAAGATGCAAGTCTAAATGACAAGATCCAACAAAATCTAACAAGTCAATTATTCTATGACCAAATGATACCTCTTGCCAAGAGTAGGACTTAGGATGGTGGATTAGGTTTCTAGGCGAGGGAAGGAATCATCCCTAGGGCAAAGTGGATTTGTGGATTTAGGCAAGCGATTTAATGATTTTTTGGAAGGTGACTTGTGGACTTGGGATTGCTTCTCAAGACTTCTTGAAGCTTACAAAGAGGCATGAAAGCTTAGTTTAATGGGATATTCCTTGTTCATGACTCAGGCGAAGACTCGTCATCATATGCGTGTTTTATTGGGAGGCGGAAGAGAAGGAATGTTGTGAATGGGCGGACTAAATGGCGAGTGATTTGCAGTGTCGATTTGATAGACAATAGATCCATTTATTTACCTTGGCGCCCACATGGAGGTTTTCACCAAGGTACTTGTCCATAGCGCCACAAATTGGTTTTCACTAGTGGACGAATTGTTTTTCTTTCTTTTTCTGATTTTTTTTTTGTGTGTCTCACATGGCGCCTGTTTTCCAGGTTTTCACCAAAGTGACACTTTTTTCAGGATCTTTTTCTTTTCTTTTTTTTTGTATTTTTCTTGATTTTTCAAATTTTTTTATTTTTGTGATTTTTTGACAATTTAAGACTTTCTGAGGACTAGGCATAAAATCTTTTGAGGTGCATGATATTCATTGGATCATCCAAAGGATCACCTTCAGGAGTAGCCAACTGATAAGCTCCCAATCCATATTTTGTTGTGATTACATATGGTCCAAGCCAATTAGGCTCGAACTTGCCTTTCTTTTCGCTTTCTTGTAGATTTTTTTGATTCTCCATGAGGATAAGATCACCAGCTTGAAATTCCTGGGTTCTGACTTTTTTGTGATAACTCATACACAAGTGGTTCTGATATACCCAGAGATGGTTCAAGGCCTTGAGGCGCCTTTCATCTAACAATTCTAGCTCTTGTAAGCGGGCAATTTTGTATTCTTCCTCTGGTAGGATGTTTTGCAGTGATACCCTTAGAGAGGGGATCTTGATCTCAAGGAGAAGGATGGCTTCGGAGCCAAAGACCAGGGAATAATGGGTGGTGCCTATGGGGGTGCGGATGGAGGTGCGGTAGGCCCACAAAGTAGGATGGAGTTGGAGGTGCCAATCATGGCCAACTTCATTGACTGTCTTTTTGAGGATTTTTATTAGGGTTTTGTTAGAAGCCTCAGCTTGGCCATTGCCTTGGGGGTAATATGGAGTGGAAAAGCGATGATGGATGTTGAATTTTTGGTGGAGTTATTTGACATCCTGGTTTTTGAATTGTCTATCATTATCTGTGATGATAACTTTTGGGATGCCATATCGGCATATCAAATAGTTCAGGATGAATTTGGATATTTGCTTGCCAGTGGTGAAAGTAAAAGGGTTAGCCTCTACCCACTTGGTAAAATACTCGGTGGCGGTGATAATGAACTTATGTCCGTTGGAAGATGGAGGGTGAATTTTCTCAATGAGATCGAGCCCCCATTGTGCGGAGGGCCATGGTGTAATAAATGGCTGCAATTCTTGTGACGATGCATGAATCTTATCGCCATGTTGCTAGCAAGAGATACATTTATTCACATAGTTATATGCATCTACTTCCATCTTAGGCCAATAATAGCCTATTCTCAAAAAAAATTTAGCCAATGTGAGCCCACTTGAGTGTGCCCCACAGATGCCCTCGTGTACTTCACGTAATGCCCATTCTACCTCTTGTTTATCTAAACACCTTAGGAGGGAACCATCAAAATGCCTTCTAAACAAGGTGTCTCCAAGGATGGTGTAACAAGCACATCAGCGGATGAAGCTTTGTTGTTGGGTTTTAGTGAGATGTGGGGGAATAGTGTTGTCATTGAGGAAAGCGAAGGTTTCTTGGTACCAAGGGGACTCAGGACCAACGAGAACACACACTATTTCAGACTATGGTAGGTCATATGCCGGTATAAACAATTTTTCAACCAAGAACTTGCACTTCTGACTATGTGTTGGCATTTGAAGGAGGGAGCCAATGGTGACCATTGCATCTGCAGCCCTGTTGTTTATTCGTGGGATTTGATCGAATTTGATTATCATGAAATGTTTCTTAAGATCTTCAACCATAGTATGGTAGGGAAGGAGTTTATCATCTTTTGTCCGGTACTCATCATTGACTTGTTTTATGACAAGCTGAGAATCGCCATAGACTTGTAACTCCTTTATTTTCCAGTGAATGGCCAAGTGCAAAATTGTGATAAGTGCCTCGTATTTTGCTATGTTATTGGTACATGTGAAGGCTATCTTGTATGATTTTGGGATGCCATCTCCTTGAGGTGTGACCAATAATATTCCTTTCCCCGATCCATTTTGGGTGCAGGAGCCATCGAAGTACAATTGCCATGTGGATGATGTGGTAATAGTCATGATGAACTCATCTGGTAATTATATGAGAAGAGGATGGTCACCTGGAAGCGGAGCTTCAGCCAACTGATCTATAATGACTTGTCCCTTGATTGTCTTTTTGTCCATGTATTCAATGTCAAACTCGCTTAAGAACATGACCCATTTAGTGGTTCTGCCAGTGAGAGCAGCCTTTGACAAGAGATATTTCAGTGGATCAATTTTAGCAATTAGTTTTGTTTTATTGTTTAGCATATAGTGTCAGAGTTTCTATGTGTTGAACACCAATGCTAAGCATGCTCTTTCAATGGGGGTATAATTGAGTTCATACCCTACCAATGTTCGATTGATGTAGTAAATGGCATGTTCCTTCTCTTGGTCATCTGTCTGTGCCAATAATGCCCCCAATGCCACTGCAGTAGCACATATATACAAAATAAGGGGTTTTCCAGGAGTAGGCAGCATCAACACTGGATGTGATGCTAGATATTCTTTTAGTTTCTCAAAGGCCTTTTGGCATAAGCAATCCCATTTGAATTTTGTGTCCTTCCGCAAGAGGTGTGCAAATGGATGGCACTTATCTGCTAATTGTGAAATAAAGCGTCTAACTGATTGTAGTTTCCCCTAGAGACTACGTAGTTGTCGAAGAGTTTTCGGTGGAGGAATTTCCATGATAGCTTTTACTTTTGCAGGATCAACCTCAATACCTCTGCGGGAAACAATGAATCCTAATCATTTTCCCGATGTGACTCCAAATGCACACTTTTTTGGATTCAGATGTCGTTTGTATTTTTCTAATCTTTCAAAGATCTGCTTTAGAATAGGAATGTGTTCTTGTCTTGTCTTGGATTTGCCTAGCAGATCATCCACATAGTCCTCCATAATTCTATGCAAGAGGTCATGAAAGATTGTTGTCATGGCGCGTTGATATGTAGCTCCAGCATTTTTAAGGCCAAAAGGCATAACCCGGTAACAGAAAGTACCCCATGGTGTTGTGAATGCAGTTGTATGCTGATCCTCATCTACTATTCTGATTTGGTTGTACCCGAAAAACCCATCCATGAGTGATAGAATTTCATGTCCTGTTGTAAGGTCCACAATCATGTCTATATTGGGGAGTGGGAAATCATCTTTAGGACAAGCTCTATTTAGATCTCGAAAATCTGTGCAGATGTGGATGCCTCCAGCGGGTTTGCCGACAGGTACAATGTTGGAAACCCATTCAACGTAGTCTATAGGTTTGATGAATTATGCATCCAACATCTTTTAAAGTTCTGCCTTGACCAAGAGAGAAATATGCAGGTACATTTTGCGCAATTTTTGTTTTACAGGTTTTGCATCTGAGCGGACGGTAAGATTGTGAACCACCAAGGCGGGATCCAACCCTAGCATATCGGCGTAGGACCATGCAAAATTGATTTTTACCTCTGTAAGGAAGTTGATAAAATCTTGTTTCTCTTGTTCTGTGAGGGACTTAGCAATGAGCATATTTTGTGGGATGCTTTCGATGCCCATGTTGATGCTATATGTTTCTTCTATCAGCAAATTCGATCTATCCTGTGAAAGGTAACCAATGGTAGGGAGGTCAAGTCCCTCATCGTCAAGTACCTTTTCCAGGTTTTCACTTTCGAATACGCCCTTTGTTTTTCTTTTTTGCTCATCCAAAGGTGCCTCGGAGAGGTTTTCACCTAAGGAATCATGTTTTTTGCTTTGATTATCTTTTTTGCAGCTAAGGGCATTGACCTGACTACCAAAGTATCCCTTTTCATGTATTTGAATGCCCTCTACTCTATTACAATCTTCCAGATTTTGCATTGTTAGGAGAGTAATGAGAGCATTATCATCGGCGCAGATGTCTAACGTGGGTTTGTCTTGTTGGCCCCAGTCTATGAGTTCAGGATGAACAAGATGTAGCTCGTGTGAGAGGGAAGAGGGGATGGGGGAAATGGTATTGACGTGAGTGTCGAAGAAGATATCATTTTTGTATTCATAAGGCATTTCGTGGAATTCCTCTTCATCAGCGCTTTCAATATCTAAAGAAGGACTAGAAGGGGCACCAGTGATAGTAATCTTAGGAATCAGGGTGTATCCCAAGCCTTTGTTGTACTTGTAGGAGATAGGATTTATGGGTTCTTTTCTTCCTTTCTCCTCTAGTCCCAGGCCATGCCCTTTGTAACCCATTTTTTCAACTATGATTGATGCTTTTGGATACATCTTTTTGGATATTTTTGTTGGATCTTCGTCCTCTTCCCGGTACAGCCATGAAGAGACATCTGCTTCAAGGCTCTCCTCATCAAGTGGGCCCCATTATTGGAAGGTGGTGTTTTGACATTGCATGACTGGTTTCGGGTCCTTTTTGAGCTCTTTCAATTTTCCAAATGACTTAGGAGAGAGAGGGAGGTTGTCTATTAATAAGACGTCCTCCAATTTGTATTCTCCATGGCCATTGTCCAAGATCTTGATTTGATTATTTGGTTGGGATGAAGTGGAGGCAACATTTGTTGTGTCAGATGGAGGTGTTGGCGAGGGTCTATTTAATGGGCAATGATCGAATGCTTCCCCTCTAATAGTTTGCAATATTGTAAAGGTTGGGGATCACCTTTGATAGTTATCTCTCTTCCATTATAGGGGAATTTGGTGCATTGGTGGAAGGTGGAGGGCATGGCCTGCAAGGAGTGAATCCATGGCCACTTGAGGAGAATATTATAGGGGAGATCAAGATCTAGTACTTGGCATGGGGTTTCAATTGTAATGGGGCCCACTTGAAGAGGTAAGGTGATCATGCCCTTCGAAACTGTTTCTACATCATCATATGCTTTTATGGTGATCCTTCCTGATATGTCCACCAAGTCCTCAGAAAGTCCCAATTGTTTTATTAACTTGTATGTACACAGATTAAGTCTAGATCCATTGTCTATCAAAATACGCTTGACCTTGTGTTTTTGGATAAGGGCTTCGATGTGCAGAGGTTTGGTGTGATCTTCATCTGTAGGAGCATCTTTGGAGGTAAATACAAGGTGTTGTTGGGAAGCAAGGTTTCCAATGAGAGCTTGGAATTGAGTAGCATTTATGTTATCAGGAACGCAGGAATCAAGGAGGGCTTGTTTCAAAATTTCCTTATGTACAGGGGAAGTCTTGAGAAGTTCGAGAATGGAAATATGTGCAGGGGCCTTCCCAAGTTGGTCCAAGAGGTCATATTGGCGGGTGGAAGACATGGGTGGGGGGTTTGGTGGGGGAGGAACTTCTTGGATAGTGACTTTGCCCCGACGTGTGGTTACATTACAGTTATTTTGGGAGGTGGAAGGCATGGCACCTTGAATGACTATCCTAGCCGGATTTGGTTTGCTTTGGGGAGGGGGAGAGTTGACTCCTTCGATAGTTATGACATTAGCATGGTTGTCTATGGGCTCGATGCGACCCACTAAAGAGTCAAAGTCGGTTATGTGATTGGTATAGTCATAACCCACTGTGTTAGATGTGTTGGGAAAAATGGTGTCTCAACCTTGCATTTATGCGAGGTTACTATTTATAGTAAGTTTTCATTTGAGCACGAAATGGTGCGAAACTCTCCCTGAAGCTTCTGGTTGGCTAGATAAGCATTCCGGTAAAGTTGCGTCGCAAAGTCACAGCTAGTTTTGAAGATATTAAAGTTTTCGTCCTGGAGGGGTGCGATAAAATGTTTAAACTTAATTTTGGGGGCTTTATAGGCTCTGAAATGCCCTGAAAAGTGGCTGTAACCGGCGCAGTGGGTTACAAGGTGATAGAGCACTTCGCGAGCTTTCCGACGCTTCAAACGGTTCGTCAATCGGACACCCGGTTCTCAAGTTATGGCCTCCGGAAGTTTGTACTCCTGAAATAGGAAAAATAATTTGTATCGGATACATAAATGAGCTGTAAAAGGGAGCAACACGTGTTGATGTGTGCTTTAACATGTCATAGGGCATCTAGAAGGGAGATAAGGTCAGCTACACCTTATTGGGTGGTTTTAGCCCATGGTTTTGTAATACCGTTTGACGGTTTCTTGTATTGTATCTCCTATTTATGAGGTGTGTGAGATAGAGGTTGGGTGTAAGAGAGTCTTATGGCTATTGAGTTGCCTCTGAATCTCTAATTAGTGGTACTCCTACGAAGAGCTTGCTCTACAAGTATGTTGTAATCTATTTTTGATTGCTGAATAAAATATTGAGCTGCTTTTGGAGTGTGGGGTTTTTCTCCCGAAAGGGTTTTCCCCACGTAAATCACTGTGTTGTGGTATGAATGCTATTATATCTATTTCTAATTTTCTGTAACTGTTGTAACGATCTGAAAAAGTTTTGCATTACCCTCCTCTCAAGGTTAGTGTAGGAAGTTGTTTCCGCTACTTAACTTCCTTACAAGATGATGAGCCTTTTCCTTTATCATGCTTCAGGAATGGTTCCTGGTACATTTTAAGTTTGTCATTGTTATTACCAGGTTTTCCGTTTGCTACTTCAATCTCACCCCTATCAATGAGATCTTGTATGTATATATTGATCTTCATGCACTTTCGTGTGTCATGTCCCTTGATATGATGATATTTGTAATACTCATTCTCATTATACCATCGAGGTTTGGGTTGATTGGGGTCAAACAGGAAAGTGATCGGAAAAACCATTGCGCCTGCTTAGACAAGTTTTTGAAACACCATTTCAATAGGCTCAGCAAGAGGAGTGAAGTCTCTTGGAGCTCTTTTATTCGATTAGGGTGGTCGTCACTGGATTGAAACATTGTTGTGAGGCTTTTGTGATTGATTTTGGTTATTTTGATTATTGAATTGATGATTATTGATGGTGGATTTTTGGGGAGCAGCCACTGTTTGGACCTGCTTTGCGTCAGTTACACCATCATTGACCACGTTTTTATTTTTAGACTAGAATTTTGGCTTATCGTTATGATAAGAGGAAGAACTTTGTGTTGATTTCTGGTAATGTTTCAAGGTTCCTTCCTCCAACAAGACACGTTCAAGAGAGAGACCCTTATCAGTCAATTTTTGGAAGGATTTGATACATTGGGATGTCAAGGGTCTTGAAAGTTCAAGCACCAAGTTCTTTTGAAATAGCTCAATTTGATGTTGTTCTGGCATGTCCCACTGGAATTTCTTGATAAGATGTCACCATCTTTGTAGGAAGTTGGCAAAAGTCTCTCCGGGCCTTTGTTTTGTGTTACATAGGTCCATCATAGAAACATCATTAGCCATGTTGTAAGCATAGTGGGCCACAAATTTCTCTGCCAAGTCTAGAAAGGAGACAATGGAGCCTCGTGGTAGAGATGAGAACCATTCCAGGGCGTCTCCCGTGAGACTCTTGGGAAAGAGTCTGCGAAGATAAAGGTCACTATAGGAGACTTCTTGACATAAGATGTGAAATTCTCGGACGTGGTCATGGGGGTCTCCTTTTCCCTCATACTTGGTGAATTTAGGGATCTCAAATCCTAGAGGGTACAGTGCAACTGATATAGACAAGTCGTAAGGACAAGGACAAAATTCCTCAAACGAGTAAGGTTTCCTTTTGTTAGTCCCTTCTTTCATGTCCCTGGTGATATTTTTCATGTCTTGAATTTCCTTGATGAGGTCTTGTTGTGGATTTTGATAATGATGAATTGTATTTTCCCCAAGAATTGGATGAGTCAAGGAAGGTACACCACCACCAATTTATTGATATGCTGAGGAGGCGGGAATGTGAGATGTGATGACTGATGTCATAGGAACTTAGGTGATAGTTGGTTGGGGTCCGCAAACTATTGTGATGGGATTGAGTACGGCCCGGATAAAATTTGCGACATTGTTGACAGGAAGGGAAGTTTGTGGAATAGAAATATGTGGTTGAATAGAAGGAGGTGGTATAGAAGTGTGTTGAAGCATGGATGAGATCGGATTTGATAGTGGTACAGATGGTAAAGTGGAAGAAGGTGGGATGGAGACCACGGTAGGAGGTGTCGCGGGCAGCATTGATTGAGCTTGGATGATTGATGGGGCTGCGATTGATTGAATTTGAGGAGCGGGTACAGTGCTTTGTGTGGACATAAGATCCCCTTGTGGTTGTTGGCTGAGAGTGGATTTATCAAATTCAGGTGGAAGTTGAGCTCCATTTTCAAGGAGAGTCTTTAGAAGTGCAGTAGGATTGTGTTGGATGAACTTTTCAACCATCTCTTGGTTATAAGGGTCTGCTAGAAAGGTTTTCACCTCCGAGGAGAGTTCATCTTGGCTAACCATGTTAGGATTTTGGCTTTGATCTTGATTGCTAGGTTTCCCACTTTGTGTAGGATCTTGCATGGGATCTTCATATAGGACACTAATGTTCGGCATGCCATATTGTTGTTCAACCATCTTTTTCTTTTGGGATCGAGTTGTGACCATAAGCAATGAGAGTTAGAAAATCTTGGAGGAGGAAATGTCTTGATGAAAGGACTTAGCAAGATGTTTTTGGAATTTTGGATTTTGTTTTTGATGACAAGGGATTTTATTGATTTGGTGGGGGTTCTTGGATTAGAGCCCAGATTTGATTAGGATTTAACACCTTAGTCCTTGGATGAGGATTTTAGGTGGTGGATGAAACCACAAGCAAGGTAATGACCAAGTTGGATAGAATTTAGATCTGGGAATGATAATTAGAAAGCCCCTCTTACACCAAGGGTTGACTAATGACCCTAGGCAAAGAAAAGACGTGAGTTAAGAGTCTTGATTGACTCAAAAGGATTAGGCAAAAGATACTTGGAGAGGATTCTTCTTCAAGCACGCGAGCCAATTGATTAATGATGAGGTCTAAATGGATCTTCACAAGGTATGCAACCTTGATGTGAGGTTAAATTGGATAAAGGATGATTGGATTTGGATTTTGATAAATTGATTTGATAGTGGTGAGAGATTGATTTGATATGCTAAGTCCTTAGGAAATTTGAGGATGATTGATTGAGGAGGTGTGATAGTGATGACTTAGAAAAAATTTGATGACTAGGTTGTTCTTGGCATGAACATGATTCAAAAGAGGATCAATCCGAATGGCAAGTTGTATGAAGGGACACGACCACCCGGATTTTGACGATAGTTGGTGTTTCAAAAGGACAAACTTGACGGGGAGGTTGGACTCTTATCCTCTCACTTGGGTTTATGGAGTATGGGACGGACAGAGCTTTGACGCAATTTTGGACTTTGTGTGGGTAATGACTTGGATAATTGTTTGTGTCTTGACAAGTGTTCCTTTTTTTCCTTTTTGCAAAGTGTTTGGGGAATAGTGATGTGTCTTTAGTCTACTCTTGGCAAGTGTGTACCAAACAAATCAAACACAATGATCAAATGCATATTATCTAAAAGACATGCATGCTTATATACAACATTCTTAAGGCTGGAAAGGACAATAGCCATTGGATCCCAATTGGTTTCCCAACTACGCTTACCCAGAGCGGACACTTAGATGCTTGACCCCACTAGCTCCCCTCCACAGCACTCACTTCTCGAGGCAACCAAGCATCAATTCCCATGAAAACTCCTCATGGCGAAATTTGTGTCTCTACTAAGGGCCATAAAAATATGGGCGACTTCAGAGGTCTGACCTCCTGCACCAATGACTAGAAGGTTTTTGGCCACTATAAACAAGGTGTTTAGTAAGTCTTCCTGTTAGGAGCTACCCTTCGCAGTTGTGCAAACGCAATTGAGGCCTATAGCCCAACGAAGCACAAAGAACTTAGTAGTCACACAAGCATGATTGAGATCTCTAGGATCTTACTAAGCACCCCATGTGAGAGTGAACTCTCATATAGCCCCAACCATTGACCCTTTCATAGTCAATGGCCTATTTATTATAGTGAGTTCGGAACCCCAGGTCTAGGTGTACTCACTTGGGTCATTCCTGTTAGGATTCCCAAAGATACTGAAAGGGGGGGTGAATCAGTATCTAACTGGTTATAAGATTTTTTTAACTTAAAACATGTAGAGCATATCAATACTGTATACCAGTAAATAAGAAATAATGCAATAGACAGAGATAACAGCAACCACATGAAAAACACACCATAACACAGTAGTTTAACAAGGAAACCCGGTGTGGGAAAAACCTCGGTGGGATTTGTGACCCACAATATTTACTTATTGGCCAATAAGAGAATATTACTGCTACAAGAGGGGCCTACACATGCAGGAAGGCCAAGTGCCTAGAGCTCACTACTCAATTACAAAATGGGAAGTCTCACTGACTTACCAAATGGATTATATAAATCCAATGTCTTTTACTACTTTGAAATAGCATCTACTATGCCAGATCCAGTACCAATTTATAGCTCTTCTTCATACATAAACCCTTAACCTATAATTCGCATAATAGGTCTGCCTTATTTCGCCTATTAACTTCCTTTCTTTCTCCTAAAATGTTCTACAATGATCTCTTATATATATGAGTCATTTTACAACTTGCCAAGTCGGCTTACAATGATTTTACAATAATTTACAAAATATATTATAAACAAAATTCTTGTCGGCTTCTGTGCCGGTATACTTCCTTTCACTGCCGGTGGTTTGTGTGTCAGTGTAGAGTCTGACCTTGCTGGTGCCGGTAAATTGTCTTGCCGGTGTCATAGGATTGTAAGATTGCCATCAATGACAAAACCTTCAATCACCTACAATATCTCATTAGAGTGTGCATTTGCCAACAATCTCCCCCTTTGGCATTGATGGCAACACTCATGAGAAAAATCCAAAAATTGTTATCCAAAAAGAATCTGCCAGAATTGTCTTGCCAAAAATTGTGTACCAAAAGAATATGTGCTCCCCCTGAGCTGATGAGTCATTTGTTGGTTATTTTTCTCATTCCACTACTCCCCCTTTGGCATCAATGACCAAGGTTGTCAAAGTGTCAATTGAGTGTGGTTTCCTATTTCATCCTTGTAACCGATTGGTTACAATCTGAAAAAGATCTGCCAGTACCAGATTCAGGCTCTTAATGAACCGTTTGCTATCTTTTAATGCGGCCTCTATCCTCTAAATTGTACCGGTGAGGTGTTGCATTTGCTCTATCGGTGTTTTCTATCCTTGAATTAAAACATCAGATATTTCTTTTCTTAAGGAGGCGAGGTAGTCCAATCTTGGACTAAGTCTCCATTTTAGGTCTTTTGCTTTTCCTTTTATTTTCTCCTATTCTCTTTCAAACTTTAGAAGTTCCTCCTCAAAACCTATTATTTTCTGCTCAAAAACTGATAATGGTTCAGATGAATTAATGAAATTATCAGCTAGTTGGTTTATTTCTTCATGTATCTTGTTGATCTTCCGATCTATATCTACTGTCAAAAAGTTAGTTTTACATGTATCTTTGTACAAGGTTTTAAATTCTTTTAGTGTACTGCATAGTTATGGTAAAAGAGTGTCAAATTGTCTCATACACTTCTTTATTTCCTCTTCAAAGAATTTGTGTTTTTCCTTCTCTAGTTTCTCCTTGAATGCTTCCTCATTTATTTGTTCAACTGTCACAGTGTTGTCAGTAATATACTTAGACAATGTGTCAAGTTGATTCAAAGAATCTTTATTATCTACATTGCATTTAGGTGCTATCATTTTCAAAATTAGAATTGTGTCATCAATTGCTTTGTATGCTTGTGAACTACACACTGTTATCTTCTTGATGGAATCCAAAAGAACTTATGTCACATTTGTCGGTTTGAATTCTACATTTGAAGAGTCAACAATCTGTATTCCGCCAGTGGGAGCAATTTATTTGCTTGTGGTGACCTCTGGTAGGTTAGTTTGTGTTTGCATCTCTTTAAACAAAGGTTTGGATTGCTCAGTTGTTGCCGGTGGCACTGTCTCTGCATGAACCTGTTGCTGTGAGGGAGCCTGTTGCTCTGCCTGTTTCTCAATGTTGTCACCTGCCGGTTTACTTTCTGTGCTATATGTTTTCCCTATTGAATCCTTATCTACCATAATATTGACTTTCTGAGTGTCAATGTTCATTGTATATAACACCTCAGAATCTGGATTTGTGTCCTCATGTGATACATCCATACTCTCACTAGCCGGTTGATTGTCAATGGTAACTACCGGTGGAGTATCTAGAGGTGGTAGGGATAAGTTATCTGTTATTTTTATGCTGTGTGGACCACCAACCTTACCTTTTCCCTTATCCTTATCTTTTTGGTATACTTTGATGGGTTTAGGGTTTCGATATTCTTCCTACTTTTCCTTCTCTACAAGGAATATGTCCCATGCATTAGTTGTTTCCTCTACAACCTCATTCACTCTACCAACCATAAGTGCTACAAGTCGGTGTGCAGTTGAAAATACTGACCGGTTAGCCTCAGAGATCAATTTATCTATCTCATTTGGTGAGTTGACTGGATATACAGCAAGTAGTTTTTCAATTTTTATTTTCTTATCAAGCTCTGCAACAGCTTGCCTTCTTGCTTCAAGTCTTTTGAACAGTTCTGTCGGTAATTCATCCACAATTTACATCAAAAATTTCTTGTAAATATCCAAGTGTAGGATTACATTGTTTTCAACTTTTTCCTTGTTATCAGTTGATAATGAGTCATATAATTTGTTGATGTTTTTCAGCTTTCCATCCTCTGTTATTTCATTGAGAAGTTTGTCAATTGGAGCAATGGTTTCTTGAGTCTTCTTCTTGGGGGTTAACTTCTTCTTTGGAGTTAATTTCCTAGTTGTGGGCCTTACTACCTGTTGTTTTTGTCTGGTTTTTCTAGGAGAAGGTGTAGATACCGGTGAAGGTTTCCTTTTTCTCACAACTCTTTTGAATGTAGCTAGTATATCACTTTCCAAAGAATTTCCAACCGGTGAAAGGTGAGTTTCTGATTGAAGTGCTTCTAACTCATCTTCAGTAATACCGGTTTGTTTGAGTACATCATCCTTAATAGCTTTTTCTTGCCTGGATCCTCTTCTAACTGTTTCTTCAACCTTCTTAACCCTTTTCTTTGATTGAATTTGGTTTTCAATAGTCTCAGCATTGCCAAATACCTCTTCTTTAGGTTCCTTAGGTGCTTCCAGGAGGGCTTTTGCATATGTTTCTATTATGTGGTCATTAGTTTCATACCCCATTTTAGTAACCCAAATGGTTCTTGGGATAACTGCCTCCATCCAAATTTCATCCTTCTTTATAACAAAACAAATTTCATCCTTATACTTGTTTACAATTTCTTGTGACAATCTGACTCGGGTCTTCATCCGGGCCTTCAATACCTGAAAATACTCATCTATGTTCTTTTCTCTGTTCTCTCCCATGTTATTTAGTAAATCTGACAACTATTTGCCTACCGGTATGTCAAAACCAAGATTTTTGTTACCGATATCGGGTACTTGTTTGGTTATGTGTAGCATTAGACAGACAAGTAGGTTTCCAAATCTGAATGTCCCCTTTTTGTCTTTCTTAATCTTTCCCAAATTGTCAATTAGCTCATCTTTAAGCCATTCACACACATCTATTTTTGCATTATCATTAATCATGTCATAGGCACTCTTTATGCATAGGCTAGAGACTGAGTTTAACCTATTTGCATATGTAGTTTTATAGCCTAAGATCATACTGATGAATCTGACATTGATATCTATTACATCATTCACCCTTAAGGATCTTTTATCAGATGTTGCGTCGGTTAGGTTAATCACTAGGTCATTTGAGACCTTCTTTGTTTTATCAGGTCTGTTACCAGTGGAGGGTAACCCTGTCACAGCTTTTACTGCTTCTTTAGTGATTTTGTGAACTGAGTCCAACCAGAAGAATGCACCATGTACCCTGGTTAGTACTATCCTTATAACATCCTTAGGAAAATCCGGAATACTGAGAATTTTAGTGAAACCTAGGGTTTCTACTATCTTGTGTTCAGGTTTAACATTACCGGATTCGTCACAAATTACAGACTTATACATATTCTTGATTTCCTCATCACCTAATTCCTCTATGTGACAATGAATGTACATTCTAGGGTCTTTAGCAAAAACTACTCCTTTAGGGATTTGAGAAAAAGCACCAACATTATCATCTTTCTTGGCAATTTCGGGAACTAACTGAAATACGGGTCTAGGGTGTTTAATCACTTTGACTACAGTAGGGTTTGCAATGAATTCAAGGACTGAAGAAGAAGCCATGATTATAAATACCTTTAGCTACCTTAGGAATGATTTCTTGATGAGTTGCTTTACTTCTTTGCTCAGAATGCCTTTGCTCTGGAATTTTCACACTCTCGAAGGTTTGAATGCTCGGTGAAATGAAAATGGAGCCAAAACACTATTTTATAATGTTAATTTTGCCAACCACCACATTTGATGCTTGCTGGTTAAGTAATGACTTAACTTATCTGCCGGTATAGAAGTAATTTCAACTTCTCACCATCAACCGAGGGAATAATAGCATGTTTCACATTTGATTGCCAAACCCTCAAAGGAATTTTCTTCAATTGGATGAAGAGTCTCCTGTCGGTGGAGTGTTACTTTGTTCTGTCGGTGGAGGGGTATTCCTATCACCATTTAGTTCTGATTTCCTGATCCATTGTTTTGAGAATTTCTGCTTTACCTTTTCAACTTTTTATTTACCTTTCAAACTAGGACCTTTGTTATTTACCAGTGAGGACTTGCTTCTACAAAATTTAGCAATATGTCCAATCTTGTTACAAGCATAACAAGTCACATTATTTTTCTGAATAGCTTTTCCATATCCTATGCCGATTTGTGTTCTGCATTGATTAGATAAGTGTCCAAATCTTCCACAAACATAACATCTTACATTCATTCTGCAATTTTTTGAATTGTGACCAACTTTGTTGTATTTTGAACATTGACCGGTGGGTGTATTGGTATTCTGATAATTTTTAGATCTACATTGATTTTCTCTATGACCATACTTGTTACAGTTAAAGCATTTGCCATAAAATTTATAAGCAGTAAGTTGTCTTACTGGTTTGCCTTGATCCTATGTGTTTGCAGTACTGGAGCTTTCACCAGCTTCAAAGCCAAGGCCATTGGTGTCACCATTAGGTTTCTAATTTTTCAACAAGTCACCAAGTTTTTTTGAGCTTTTCTTGAATTTTTCTTTGTGCTGATTTGCAGTATCCAGTTCTCTTTCCAAGATACCTTTCTGTCTCATGAGTTCATTTGAGTTATTTTGTGCATGTATCAGATCTGTCTTCAACATATCATTTTCATAACTAAGTCTTTTGTTTTCATTTGCAGTATCATTCAGTCTTCTAATCAAGTCTTCTTCATTCTTCTTTCTATCTTTAATTTCTTTACAAAATCTCATAGTCATATCCTACATCTCATTCTTTGTTGTCATGTTTTTTTGTTTCAACTTGTTTATCAGATCACCAAGAGTTTCCTTTTCATCATTCTCATTTTGCATCTTTTCACAAAGTTCTCTTCTCTTGCTTCTTGCAATAGTAAGATTTTCTTGAAGTGCTTGAATAATATCCTGTGCAACCTTTAGATCATCTTCAAGTTTGATATTTTTTAACTTTTCTGCATCATAGTCTGAGAGAGCTGCTTCTAATTGCTTCATCAAGTTTTCCATCTCTACCAATGTCAAGATCTTCCTCAAGCTGTTAGGCTTCTGAAAATAGAGGACCAAGCTCTGATACCAATTGTTAGGATTCCCAAAGATACTGAGAGGGAGGGTGAATCGGTATCCAACCAGTTATAAGATTTTCTTAACTTAAAACATGTAGAGCATATCAATACTATATACCAGTAAACAAGAAATAATGCAATAAACAGATATAACAGCAACTACATGAAAAACACACCATAACACAGTATTTTAACAAGGAAACCTGGTGTGGAAAAAACCTCGATGGGATTTGTGACCCACAATATTCACTTACTGGCCAATAAGAGAATATTACTGCTACACGAAGGGCCTACACATGCAGGAAGGCCAAGTGCCTAGAGCTCACTACTCAATTACAAAATGGGAAGTCTCACTGACTTACAAAATGGATTATATAAATCCAATGTCTTGTACTGCTTCGAAATAGAATCTACTATGCCAGATCCAGTACCGGTTTATAGCTCTACTTCATACATAAACCCTTAACCTATAATTCGCATAATAGGTCTATCTTATTTCGCCTATTAACTTCCTTTCTTTCTCCTAAAATGTTCTACAATGATCTCTTATATATATGAGTCATTTTACAACTTGCCAAGTCGGCTTACAATGATTTTACAATAATTTACAAAATACATTATAAACAAAATTCTTGTCAGCTTCCTTGTCGGTATAATTCCTTTCACTGTCGGTGGTCTGTGTGTCGGTGTAGAGTCTGACCTTGCTGGTGTCGGTAAATTGTCTTGCCGGTGTCATAGGATTGTAAGGTTGCCATCAATGACAAATCCTTCAATCACCTACAATATCTCATTGGAGTGTGCATTTGCCAACAGTTCCCCTCTTACCTTCTCAAAGAGCAAGTTGGGAGGGCAGGCCCGTTAGAGGTAAACACGAAATCAAACAAGAAAAGGTTGGAGGGTTTGGATTTCTGATCATCTAGTTAGATGAGAGCATACTCTCCTACCTTTATGATTTTCTTAAAAACACGTAAGACAATGGTTCATTCCATTTTAATTAATATCTAGGTGCCTAATTTAAATAAATGCACAAAATTTGGTTGAATATGCTAGGCAACCTGGAAAATAGTGGGATTAGTAGTTTTTCTGATTTTTTTGAGTCTTGGACGGTCGGATTAAACTGCAAAACTAAAAAGATGGAAATTAGTCCTAATTGTACTGCACAAACAGTGCACGCGCCGAAGTGCAGTCAGTCGCGTCGAAATGCCTGCGCAGGCACTGAAACGCCTGCGTATGCGCTGAACTAAATAAACTAGTAAAACAAAAAATGATAGAACACACAGAATAGGAAAGGACTTTATACCTGTCTATCCCACTGGTTGGAAACACTCGCGCTGAAATGCCTGCGCTTGCGCTGGACCTTAAAACAGAGACCTGTGGGAGTTAGCGGGTAAAATTTTCAAAATTTAAATTCAAATAGCTGGACGAGAATAACATAAAAATGCTCGTGCTGATTAAAAATCGGTCGCGCTAAAATGCCTGCGTTCGTGCTAAAATGCCTATGCTCACGGTAAACAAACAGACAGATAGTAAATTTTTAAATTTTAAACAACAAGCGGGAAAAAATTTGAAATATGTCAGGTCGGTCGCACTGATGCGCCTACGCTCACGCCGAAGTAGGTTTTCTGTCGTGCTGAACCCGAGTCACTCGCGTTGTTTTACAGTCTCTTGCGTTGTTCCAGAACCTATGTCTCACAACTCACAAAAACTCATAAAAATATTAGTTCTTAGGGACGTGGGTCCCACTGGGCGTGCCAAAATGAAAAGGGGAAAAGACTAGTGAGGTGGATTAGATAGCAAATATGCAAATCAAACATATAATCATATGAAATTGAAAGACATAATTTGAAATGCCCAAAACAAGAATGAAATTCATATACCTCACAAACCTTATACCTTCTCCTTCGGATGGAGCTTGATGAAGTGAAGGCACCCTTAGATGATGCTCCACTTGATGTGCTCCTCTTGCTTGCTTGATGTGGATGGCTCTCCAATGTTGTGCATAATATGAAATGGATTTTGGAGGATGATATGGATGAGATATGATTTTGACATGGTAAGATTACTAAGATGAATTTCCTAGGCTCAAAAGGGTAGCATAAAATTACTAAGCTTGGAGATGAAGAATGAAGGGATGGAGTCCTCAATTTATAGGAAGAGGAGAGGAAGAATGGATGGTTAGGATGGATCCAAGATGAAGGGCTAGGATTGCTTGTGAGCTCACACAAGGCCCAAGAGAGGGTGTGGAGACCAAGAGATATGCCTTAAAGGCATTTCTTGTCTCCACACTCCTCAAGGTGCATTGGGAAGACTTCCCAAGGTACCTTGAGAAGAGCAAGGTGCATTGGGAAGACTTCCCAATGTGCCTTGAGAGGAGCAAGGGATGTGACATTCCTTGAAGAATGGAGAGGAATTTAAAATTCTTAAAAAAGGGATAATCATGGGGATTGGAGGAATAAGAAAGAATTAAAAAGTCCTTGGGAGAGGAGATGCCTAGAGGATTGTGAGATTTTGAAAATCTTACATTCACCTAGGAAAAGAGCATTAAAAGCTAGTGGTTGGATGGAAGGGACAAGGAGTTGACTTTGTGGCTAATAATCATGATGATTAGCCACTAGCAACTCATTAGGAGGGGATTAGAGGAAGAATTAGGTGGGATAGCATTTGTAGGAGGATTTGACTAGGAGAGAGAATGAGTGGGGGAATTAAAAATTAGCAGAATAATGTTAAGCGGGTTTAGGGAGTTTCTAGAAGACTTTATTAGGCTAATGATAAATTAGGAAGATGATTTGGAGGGGTCATGTGGGTTAACTAATTAATTGAAATTAATTAGCTAGGCGGAAGATTTGTGAGGATTCAATTTTTAGAAGAATAGAGTTTCTAGAAGACTTTATTAGGCTAATGATAAATTAGGAAGATGATTTGGAGGGGTCATGTGGGTTAACTAATTAATTGAAATTAATTAGCTAGGAGGAAGATTTGTGAGGATTCATTTTTTAGAAGAATAAAGAAAGGGGTTGATTTATTAAATAAATCAGTCACATACTATAGTGAAAATATTAATTTTAGTTAATTAATATTGAGGAGAATTTGAATTAACATAATTAATTAATTATGTGAGGAAATTAAAAAATAATTAAAATAATTTTTTTTAAGTGTCTACAGTAAGTTCAATCTCCAACTGATATTATATCTTTCTTCCCAAAAAAGGAATGCAAATGAGACTTAATATGATTAGGTGTAGATCAAGAGTCAACATAATATGTTCAATGAGTTATCTTTCACAAGTAATTTGTAGGTGACATATGCATGGAGTTAATCATAATACCCTCGGAATTAGCTGATTGTTGGTAGTATCATACAGGTGGTAGAGGTTATGCCTATGTTATAAGCATTGTATGATATGGCATATACAAGTTTCACTAGTACCATGCATGTGGTAGATGTTATGAGTTACCCATATTAGTTTGGATCATTTTTTTTTGGTAGCATGGAGATGATAGATGTATGGATGCACTATCTCAAAAGGACTAGGTAGTTGTAAAAATACAATTAATTGTTGCATGCGTTGTGACACCTCTTCCCTTCTTAGGGATGACAAATGGTGTGGGATGCATGTCTAATCATCACAATTGGCTATGAAATAGAATAAAGATGGAACCACATTATAGCATAGGATGCACTTATTTCCCTTTTTCTTATTGTCACCTTACTATGACAACTTATGTGTTAATGAATTTAATAAAGGGGGAGACATCGATAGTAGGGTCGCATCCACATCCTTTCTACAAATTGGTACCATGCATACATGATAACTGTATGAATTGATGATTGTGTACATGGAATTTATGTATAAGATTATCATAATGCGAACATGTGATGTACGTAAGAGTCAACAACAATACATGTGTATGTGTGAGATACACAAAAGTTAAGATGCTATGTGGTTTTTTTTTCATATTATGTTGTTAGCATGAATACTAATATATGTATGAAATATATTTATCATAATGTTGTATACAGATGGAATTGTAAACCAATATAATTAATAGTTGTGATTCGAAGAAATATCAAAGTCTCATTCCAAATCTATGGATAAAGTCTTTCTAATATTGATGTATAGGCAAATAGAGCCTTTAATTCCTTTAGAAAAGCATGCAAACATTAGCATTTCAAATGAAACCCCAAATAATAGGGTTTGGGTCTAGGAAATTTCCATGATATGAAAGTTTACTCTATTTAGCGCAATATTGTAAGATTGTGACATAAAATTCTTACAATAGTTATATTTGATGAAATTATAAAGCTAACACTTTTAAATTGAAAAAAAATCAATTGATAAATTAATATGATAATAAAATATAATAAATTTAGTTAAAAATATAATAAATTTAATTAATGAAAATTATTACACTTCATTACTTCTTCTATTGAAAAGTTATTATCTGAAATTAAACTTCTCACAACTTGTTCACCCACTCTACCATCGAACTATTAATTTTAGATATAAGCTCCAATTATTTCCAACGTTATTTGTTCTCATGTTCAGTCATGTAAAGAGCCTTATAACATAATCCCTAAAAGATCATATTTATGTTGTTTTGAGAAAGAATAAAGCAACTATCATTTTCATTTTTTATTGTTATATATTTATTACGTTTATGTTCTTTCTTGTGTGTTGGCTGTTACTAACTTGGCCATTTGCAGCTTCGAAGCTCGGCTAACAGGGGGAATGGTGAATGGTGAATGCATAAAGACAATATTGGCCAAAGTGCCAGTGGAATATATCAAGCAGCAAGGGGGATTGAAATTGGTTTTCAGTTCAACCAAAAAAGCTATCGAGATGGCTGAAAAAACAATTAACCAGGTAGGCGAATTTAGTAAACTTAAATTGTGGTGCCTGGAAACTGTTTTTAACGATATCCCCAAAATTTCCTCGTATATCCGGAAAAGGGTCGTGAGGCACCGTCTATCCAGCCTTCGCGATGCACCATAAACATCGAATTCGATGATGTGACAGATGTTCCCGTACAGTAACTATTAGTCCATAACTAGATATTCAATTAACTGCTTGTTACATGGATCATCCTTACCTTTTTAAACTGATTTATAATTTGGATCTGCAAGAGATTTTTCTTCACTTTGTTTTTGAAATGACAGACAGGGTGATGAATTCATGGTGGCACAAATATTCTATCACCCATGCATCCATTACGCTCCTATGAAATGACAGTCAGGCTGAGAATTGTATATAAATGCTCCTATCTGGTGCTGAGTCTTAGTTTACTATCAAATTTTAAAATGATGGGGTGGTCTTGAGTTTCCATTTTGCGTATTGCATGGATTCCTAGCAATCCAAATTGCTACCAGGGTTGTTTTTAATCAGTTTGTTACTTTTACAGTTAACCTCTATAAAACAAAAGCCTTATATCTTCTTTTGCCTCCTATAGTTAACCTTCTCCTTGCACATGACGTGTTACTCATATCCAGCTCAATGCTCCACTTTTCAAGTGGTTTGAGTGCATGTTTTGAATAACATATCTTTGTCACCAATAATTCCGACTCTCTGTTTCATACTAATTAGGCTTTTTAGCAATTTGTGAATTCAATTGTTGCTTAACTTCCTTCTAAATTGAATGAGATTGATCAGCTTAATTTCGATAGAGCCTATTTTGGAGAGTAGATTCCCTTCTTCTCCTAATGACGTAATGATCATATCTAGATCTCCTCTTCTAGGATGAAGGTAAAAGAAAAGTTTCCCTTTGATGATTCCATGTTTTATAAAACACGTGGCATTAGTCGTTATATAATCAGTATCTTCATATAGATATCAATCAATGTTATTCTATGAACAGTAATTAAGCTAGTTCATCAAATAACTTGTATCTCTTCATTCCAAATCTTCTAGATTTGGGCAACTCTAATGCTAACAATTCAAGAGAAAATCAACGTTCGATACTATATGTGGAGTGTGAACATCATCGCTGAATTATGAAGGATTATGTTTCTTCTCTTAATAAGATCAATGTTGTATTAGTCCCTACCTGTAGTTGTATACATATTGCGTAAGAGAGGGATGAAGAACCTAGTAGTTGTATAGCAGAATTTTGAGGTAATTCGTTTGGCATCGTTCCCTGGTTCCAGTGAGTTTATTTTTATTGAGGGCTTTAAAATCAAGAAATCTGGGATGCACGAAAATGAAAACTGAAGCAGAGCCCTCATTTATCAGATTCATTGGCCATCTGAATCCTGTTACCTCAGTCTATTCATGGCAAAAACAGACCTTAAAAAATCCAAGTGGGTAGGTTTGGGAAAGAGCGAAATTGAAATTCTGATCTGTTAGGATTATGTAATATTTTCCTGCAAACTTTGCCCATTTTCATCAACATTATTGACTGCATACAATTTGTGCAGAATCTTGGGTATTTCGCTTGCCATGGATTCAGTGAGCTTTGGTTTTATTTTTATGAATCTGTACACAGCCAGACTATTTATTGTTGTTTTCAGTTGTTGTATGCACAATATTGAGTAGATTAGAGTTTTTAACGTGAAATATTCAAATGGCTGTAGTTGTTAGCGTTAAATAACTGTGTCAGCTTGAATGAATCATCAGTTTGATGGCAGAGTTTCACACTTTTTCATTATGTATCTAAATGGCTATAGTTATTAGTGTTGATTAGCAGTATATTTTTCATCACAATCGATCTTAGCTCAAGGCTTGATTATGCCCCATGTGCTGGCCTTTTCCTTCTGTACAAATGAAGGGAGCATTGGCTGTTAAGCTCAATCATTGGTCGCTCACTGATCGCACCAATTACTAATTTAATTGTAGATGCTTCTTCTAAACAATAGGCTTTTAAATTCTCATTGAGGATTCCAAGTAGTCATGTAATTTTCATCTCTTTTCACCATAGTAGCCAAAATGAATTATGTCCCTCTTCAGCTTAGGGCCTTGCTTCACCTTGTTTTGGTGCCACAAGACTAAACCTCTCTGATTTTGTTCCTTTCTCCAAGTTCTATGTATCTACTTCTGTATTTCTTGTTGACTTTGAACCTATTGCTCACAAAATTTGGTTTTGTGAATAATATTAGCTAGAGGCTTTGGCTCTATCACCAGTCCATTGTTTATGGATCATTAAGTCATGATAGAGTTCAAATTCAGCCTTTTGTCCTTATTGTATGCCGGGATGTACTTCAGGAGATTTATTAGATGAGGTGTCTTACAATATCCTCCAGGCCAAGCAGGTCTCTAGCACCTTTCAAACTATGTTTATAGATTGTTTATGTTATTGTTAAGTTTTCATGTGAGTTTGGGATATTTCTTTTGTTTTTTTCGTAGTTTTTTGGTGTCATGTCTTGTTATTTAAAAAAAATGAACGTTCTCACTAAATGCTCTAAACAAAAGAACATATAAACAAATCTTATCAAACAAAAGAACACACAAACAAATCTCATCAATTCAATTGATACCGTTTTCATCTAGATCATTTTGAATTATAGTCTACTAAAGTTGAAGGGCATAATCTAAGTTCCAAAGAAAATACCCCACAAAAGGACTGCCAATACCCTAGTCCTGGTTTGCCAAGCTCTTTTTTGTTGTCTTTATAGGTTTTCTCAAAGGGTTAGAAATTATGCTTCCCACAAGTAAGGGATCAATTATTTGGTCAACTACACCTCTTTTCTGCCAATGCATAGAGACTATAGATAGCCTCATAGTTAGCTAATTTGGCTCATTTTCTACATCTTCCATCATATAGATCAGACAATGAGAACACCTATAGAGGCAGTACATCTTCTTCCTAGTTGTGTATACTGTGTTTTCTCTCAGATCTTTCAGTCATTTCAAGTGGCCTCAAATAAATTGTCCAACTCTCGTGTGTGTTTTGCCCTTGCATGTTTGGGCCATGTGCGTGAACACAACAAAAACAACAAAGGTGCCAAATTCGCAAGTCATCCTTAATGGCCAATCTCAAATGCTTCTCACCGAGTGTTTATAACAAGTAAAATTATGTTGCTTTTCTTCTGAAATTTGCACTGGGGTTGGAAGATGTTGTCTCAAAACATGAGTTGTTCACTTCTCTATCCAAACAAAGACCACTGATCATAGCTTGTAGTGGACTATCTAGACTTTTTCTTGCACAAATAACCATTGGTCATAGCTTGTGGTGGACTATTAGGACTTTTTATTGACCAAATGCTTCTTGCATATCAAATTACAATAATGAACAGCTTTTTTGTTGTAAAGTTTTGTGATTTGCAAATAACAACAGATTGACAAGAGCATATGTCGAAAGAATTTTAACTTAAGAAATAGTACAAAATTAAATTTTATTTTTCCCAAATCAAAATACTCATCTTTTCAATGGCCAAAACATCACTAGATATTTTGAACATATTGAATTTATATTAATATTCATGGGAAGACTCAGTCTTTTATATTTTTGTCTTAATACTTTTGGTCTTTCTAAAGAATAAATACCTTTGTTCTTTATACTCGAATACAAAATCTAGTAGTCCGTCATAAAATTACTTGAAATATTTATTGATTTTTCTACACTTCAATTTTCTTGTTATATTTGAAATTAGAATGAACATGTGGTAAAGCCATAAGAAAGCTTGACCTACAATTGACAAAAGTATATATAGAATGGTAAGGCTAAATAAATCAACTCAAATTCCATTACTATTAGTCATGCATTCCTTGATGAATAGTCATGTGGGTTTGATATAAAAGTATTTCTAAATGCAATTTTTAAATATCAACTAGTCTTGTAGTTAAAGTAAAAATATATATTTTATCCTCGTATTTGCAAGGACTTTTGTTTCATCGCAACTCTTGTTTGGTTAATGATTTTATGTTCTTGCTACATCTATGAGAGGTTTTCCGTGGATTTTATTGTTTTATGATCTTGGATTTTCTCTTATGTGAATTTAGAGCTGAATTAGGGTTTATGTATTTGTGTATTTAATATTTATAATTGATGTTGAGAAACATCAACTTGATTCTAATTATAATGATTATCAAAGTTTTCATGGAATCAATAAATTTTTCATGTTATTTGATTAGGAATGAAAACTTTAATATCAATTTAGGAGAGATTTTTTTATTGCACAAATTTTTTCTATTAATTTTTTTTATTAATATTATGAAAACAACAAATTTCTCATCTAGAATTTAATAGTGGCTTCTTTTGCAAGTTCAAACAAATACACACTTGTATACTTCCTAAACATTCTACATTTTTTATACATATACAAATCAAGCGAGCTCTAATAAAATACTATTGATTCATTGGTCTTTGGACTTGTATAACATGGTGGAGATGGAGTTGCATAACATGTAAGGCTTGCACTAACATAGTAAATAGGAGATGGATCTAGAGGTTGAATAATTGGAATGTACAAGTATGGGACCTTTTACTTACTATGCTTATAGAACTAATTTACTTATGTGAGTTGAGATTATCTATTGTTGGAATAGGTGAAAATTAATTTTAAACACATTTAATGGCTAATATCTATCATGATGGTTAGATCTATTATGTTATATATCTATGGATTTAAAAGAAATCATAGCTACCATTAAATTCCTAACTCTTTTACAATTGAATCACTATGAGAAGAATCGAGGTTTCACCTCTTTGTCTCGTGTGTAAGTAGTACATTTGATTACATCTTCATTTTTTGTATTAAATATTGGTTTGAATTTTAAGGCATTCACTTACAATGGGATGGCAATAATCTAGTTTATTAGTTGTCTAAATCAATACTATAAAAAATATTAGAGATTATGATCCTAATTGAGTAAAGTTAGTAAGTTTAAATTATATATCCTCTTTGATCAATATTCTCTTTCAAAGAAAGAGAGTGTTCAAGTTTTTCTCATTTTTAAATAAATGTGTTTGTGTGTAGATACACACACATACATGTAGATGCATTTGCGCACGCACGCACACACAAAATATTATATTTGAAAGAAAAGACCGTTTATTTATTATTTATTGGCATTATATTTTTCCCTTTTGAAAAGATTAAAAACAAATAAGATAGCCATTCTTGAATTTGATATAGTGACCAATCTGATCCAGAAATCAAATAGAGCCAAGAAGATCAAGGTTGTATTGAAAGATTAATAGTTATCCTTCATCTAGGAACATGTGTGTTGAAGAGGCTCAACCTACATGAGAGAAAAATGTGGATGAAGCCATTGTAGCTAATTTTAAATTTACCAGAATAGATTTTGGTCCTTCATCACATGAAGGTGATGTTCATAATTTCCAAGTATCTACAGCTAAGCTAATTAAAAGGACTAAGGGGAAATAAACCAAGGACCAATTGAAACAAGTGTAGGGGGTGAACTCACAATAATGGTTCCCACTTTTTCCCATGAACAAAATTCGCGGAATGGGAAAAAAAAAATTTGGGGTGGTCCGAACGAACTGGGGGTGTTCGAGCGAACCACCCCCGTGGGTTTAATTGAACCCAGCATCGGATCCGGGTTCGAGCGAACCCGAGATGGATTAAGGGGTTCGATCGAACCCAATAAAATATTCATTTTTATGGAGTTCGATTGAACCCCCTGTTTGATCGAACCATTTTTTTTTAAAAAAAAATTGTAAAAAACTCTATAAAATCCGAAACTTTGGAGTTTACTATGGAGAGGGGGTTAGAGCGAACCCGACGTCAACATTATGTCACTGTGTCCTGTCAGCAGTAGCCAGCGCTTCTCATCTTTCAACTTTCGACCTACATTATTTCACATGCAAAAAATAACCTTTTTTTTTGTTTAATAATGTTTTTTTTTTATTTTTTTTATTTTTTATTAAATTTTTTTAAAAAATACTAAATAATTTGTTTGTTAATTTATTTTTTTAATTAAATAATTTTAAATTTATTGTTCTTTTCAGCATTTTAGAAAAACGTTAACAAAAACTTAGAAAACATATCTAAACTAAAATTTTAAAACTTAGAAAAACATCTGAAAAATTTTCGAAAAACATTAGCAAAATTAAAACTTAGAAAAATGTTAGAAAACTTAATTTAATGTTTGAATTTAACGTCAATTTGTTTTTTTAGTAAATAACTGTGTATGTATTATTTTTTTCAACTTTAAAAAAAAAACGTTATGAAAAACTTAGAAAACTAAGGTAGTAAATTAAAACTTAGAAAAACGTTAAGAAAAACACTAGCAAAATTAAAAATTAGAAAAATGTTAGAAAACTAAATATAATAAATTAAAACGTTAGAAAAAATAAATAATAAATTAAAACTTAGAAAAACATTATAATGCTTAGATAATAAATTTAAATAAATTAGACAAAATAAAACCTCCATGACCCCTTTTCACATCCTATTACACACACAACATGACCCCTTTGGACCCCTTAAGACCACATATGCCTCTGATGACACTATATGACCCCTTAGGACCATAGAGGATCACATAGTGTCCTAAGGAGTCATATGTGGTCCTAAGGGGTCACGCACGTGTTACCACATATGGGGTCATGCACGTGTTCTAACACGTGTGACCCCTTAGGACCATAGAGGATCACATAGTGTCCTAAGGGGTCATATGTGGTCCTAAGGGGTCATGCACGTATTCTAACACGTGTGACCCCTTAGGACCACATATGACCCCTTATAACATCCTAGTGTGTACGACATACCCCTTAAGATCACATAGTGTCCTAAGGTGGTGCTTCCATCACCGGTGAAACCCTCAAGAGAGAATTGACCGGCTTATGCAGCAAGAGTAACACAACAAAAGCAACAAGAAAATATAGCAAGATTACATAAAAATATCATATTATTGTCTTAGAACTTCCAGCAACCAACCGGTTATCATCATACAATCATCATAGAATATCTGGTAGTTAACCTATTACATGCAGGCTTTAAGCCAGATACAATCCAACCAGGACTCTAAGAATCAACCAGATCACTAAATGTGAATCTAAATCCTTATTCTTAATTCTACTTCCTCTGTCCCTAGAAATGATTACATAATGCCATATAAATACCCTCTGGAACATATCTGGGTCGGCCTCATAAGATTACATTTACCGATGCAGGAATATGAAATGTGTAACTACGTCAGCCCTAAGAATCAAAGAAATCTTTCCGAAAAATAATAACCAAGAAGTGTGGTTCAGCAGGAAGGTCGGTCACACGCCAAAGAACATCAAACAAAACCCAAAATAGATCTACACACCAAGAACAACTCTGGTAATGAAGGAAAGTTAATCTGTAAGCACAAGAACTATCCCGGAACCCAGAAACAGTCAACTGGGAGCGATAACTAACCGGAAAAGAATCTAAATGAACTGAAAAATCTAGAATTAAGCACATGAACTAGCCTGGAAACCAAAAATAGGATCTACAATGAAAAGCAAGAAACTACCGATACCAACCGGTAAGAACACAAAAAACTGCACATTGAACTAAACAAGAACTAAACTGAAAGGAAATATTTTTGGTTGATGCAAGATTGCTCATAGACTGGGGATGCTCCTGCATCAGACACCCCAGGTAGAAAATATGTTCCATGAGAGGCAACGCATGAACATCTAAAAATATTTGGGATAAATACCCCATGCTCATTTCTTATCCAAACATCTTCTTTATCTGCCAACCTCTTCTTTAGATCCTCTGGTGCGTCAACCGGCTTCTCTAACCCCTGACTCTCTTTATTTGTCTTCCTTTGCTTCAGATCTGCACTTTGTCTTTGTTTACTGCTTTCTTTCTTTTGCAACTCTGATTTGTTTCTGCCACAAGTCTTCATCCGATTTGTCACCATAAGCTCTTTGTCAACCGGTTCTATCTGTCCATCAGACTTATTTATCAAATCTTTCTGCAAACTCATGTCACCTTCTGGTATTACCTCTGCAACCGGTTTCTCAATACTGTAACTTTTCTCGGGACTTAAATTCTTCACCTCCTTCTCTTTCTCCTTCAAAGAAGTCAATGTGAACTTATGCCCATCCTTCTCAATAGTGACTAGGTTTCTTCTATAGTCATAAATAGCTCCTCTATCAAAATGCCAAGGTCTTCCCAACAAGACATGACAAGAACTCATAGATACAACATCACAAAAAACTTCATCCCTAAAAGGCCCGATATTGAAATTCACCAAACATTGTTCCTTTATCTCTATCTTTTGATCATCTTGTAACCAACTTACCTTGTAAGGACAAGGATGCTAAATTCTCTTCAATCCAAGCTTCACTACCATCTTTTTCAAATACCAAATTATCAGTACTTCCAGTATCCACAATAACCTTGCAACACTTACCACGTGATTTGCACACGGTCTGAAAAAAGACTCTTTCTTTAAGTAGGTTTGATATCCTCAGTGCTCAGCTCCATCATGACTCTTTGAACATAAGGGATTCTCCTTGCTCTAGTATACAATTAGGTCTGGTAACTTCACTTTCTGGTTCCTCATTTGCCACATAACTTCTTGCCATTCCCTGCTTACATTCATAAAATCTATGTCTAGTTTCTCCACACTTGAAATATTTGCCAGGAAATTCTCTATCGGTACTGTCAGTGCCTTTCCTCTGTATTTTGTGTTTCGTTTCTTTACTCCACTTAGGTTTTGATTTTTCCTCAACATTCTTCTTCTATGTACTCATTTGTCCCTTGAATCTCTCCTTCCCTCTAGGGTTATTCGGTTGTCTTCTTCTCATCTTCTCCTCATCCTTCAAAGCATACTAGTAAGCTTCTTCAACTGTGGAAACCCTCAACATACTCATCTCATCCTGAATGTTAAATACAAGTTCATTTATGTACCTTGCCACCTTTTCTCTATCCATCTCTCTATGCCCAGATCTAATCATCACCTTGTATAATTCCTCAGTGTACTCTTTCACAGTCATGTTTCTCTGTTTCAGGTTCTGCAACTTCTTGAACAATTCCAACTCATAGTCTCTCGGTATAAACTTGGCCTTCAATCTTGCAACCATCTGTCTCCACCAGGTGATCTTCATTTCACCATTCTCCACTTTGTCTTTCTACAATTCTTTCCACTATAAGGCAGCATGCCCTTTCAACTTAGTTTGTGCCAACCAGACTCTCTATGGGTCCTTGACATCCTCAAGCTCAAAGTAGTCCTCCAACTCTCTAATCAAATCAATCAGATCCTCTGGGTTCAGCATTCCGAGAAAGTTTGAAACTTCCACTTTATGAACATTACTCGCTTGTGTCACTGCTCTCAGAAATCTTTCCTCTCTTTCATCTTCCAGTCCTTCAGCCTCTTCTACTTCAAGCTCTTCACCAAATTCTTCATAGTCATCCTCAGATTCAGGGATTCTCTGCAAACCAGCCAAAGAATTCTGGATTTTGCTCCTCACTTCATTCTTAAAGTCCTCCATCATCTGCTCTACCCTCCAAGGATTTGTCCTTCTAGGTGGCATCTCCTCTTCTGTTCTAGTGAACTTCCTTAACTCGGCGATCTGACTACCGGTTTCAATTGCCTCCCCTTGGTGATCTATTGAACACAGGCGCAGTCTACCTCCAATTGGCAATCTATCCACCCAAAGGAATGCCTCAATGTTCACAAACAACTCTTCCACTAATCAGTTCATAACCAGCTCTGATACCACTTGGTGCAGCCATAACCGATGAAACCCTCAAGAGAGAATTGATCGGCTTATGCAGCAAGAGTAACACAACAAAAGCAACAAGAAAACATAGCAAGATTACAGAAATAGATCATATTATTGCCTTAGAACTTCTGGCAACCAATTGGTTATCATCATACAATCATCATAGAACATCCAATATTTAACTGGTTACATGCAGGCTTCAAGCCAGATAAAATCCAACCGAGACTCTAAGAATCAACCGGATCACTAAATGCAAATCTACATCCTTATTCTTAATTATACTTTCTCTTCCCCTATAAATGATTACATAATGCCATATAAATACCCTCTGGAACATATTCGGGTCGGCCTCATAAGATTACATTTACCAATGCAAGAAAATGAAACGTGCAACTAGGTCAGCCCTAAGAATTAAAGAAATCTTTTTGGAAAATAACAACCAAGAAGTGCAGTTCAGCAGGAAGGTCAGCCACATGCCAAAGAACATAGGACAAGACCCAAAATAGATCCACATGCCAAGAACAGCTCCGGTAATGAAGGAAAATTGACCGGTAAGAACAAGAACTATCCCGGAACCTAGAAACAGTGAACCGAGAGCGATAACTAACCGAAAAAGAATCCAAATGAACTAAAAAATCTAGAATTAAGCAAATGAACCATCCTGGAAACCAAAAATAGGATCTGCAATGAAAAGCAAGCAATTACCAGTACCAACCGGTAAGAACACACAAAACTGCACACTGAACTAAACAAGAACTAAACTGAAAGGAAATATTTTTGGTTGATGCAAGATTGCTCATAGACCGGGGATGGTCCTACATCATAAGGGGTCATATGTGGTCCTAAGGGGTCATTCATGTGTTCTAACACATGTGTGACCCTTTACGACTACATATGACCCCTTGTAACATCCTAGTGTGTACGATGTACTCCTAAGGGGTCATATGTGGTCCTAAGGGGTCATGCATGTGTTCTAACACATGTGTGACCCCTTACGACCACATATAACCCCTTATAACATCCTAGTGTGTACGACATACCGCTTAGGATTACATAGTGTCCTAAGGGTTCATATGTGGTCATAAGGGGTCACTAATGTGTTCTAACACATGTACAACCTCTTAGGACCACATATGACCCCTTATAACATCCTAGTGTGTATGACATACCCCTTAAGATCACATAGTGTCCTAAGGGTTCATATAAGGTCCTAAGGGATCACGCATGTGTTCTAACACATGTGTGACCCCTTACGGCCACATATGACCCCTTATAACATCCTAGTGTATACAACATAGCCCTTAGGATCACAAAGTGTCCTAAGGGATCATATGTGGTCATAAGAGGTCACGCATGTGTTCAAAGACATGTGTGACCCCTTAGGACCACATATGACCCCTTATAACATCCTAGTGTGTACGACATACCCCTTAAGATCACATAGTGTCCTAAGGGGGTCATATATGGCCCTAAGGGGTCACACATGTGTTCTAACACATGCATGATCCCTTAGGACCACATATGACCCCTTATAACATCTTAGTGTACACATCATACCCCTTAGGATCATATAGTATCCTAAGGGGTCATATGTGAGTTGGCCATTTGGAGGAATTGATTATGTGTTGCATTGATGTCAACACTAGTTGTTTGGATGCTTTACTGGCACCCTTCTGGTCCCGGTAGGTTGAGTGGTTTCTGGTTGGTTTGAATCCGGTATGATTTGGTTATGGAATTGTCTTATCCATGATACTAATGTTCATATTCAGACAGTTGGTTTTGGTCTAGTGATCGGATGCTATCCTATTTGCTTGGAATCTTGGCTTGTGATTCCAGCGAGGGTTTCACCGGCAGATCTTTTGTTGAAGATCTTTGATGATATGCATAAGTGGTGTTGGTGCAACTTCTAGTGGAGATTCAGGATGTTGTTGGTGATCATGTTTGAGACTTGGCAGATGGAGATCATTGCCTTAGCATGTGGACCTATATTGGGTCCCAGTTGATCTAGGTTATGGACTGGCTTAATGTAACGTGTGGATTAGACCTCTCGATGTGTTTATGGGATGTCTTATGTGTTGGATATTATTTATTTGGTCTAAGGCCAACATGTTTTGTAATTCTGTAATTAGTTTATTGTCTGGTGGTCGACCTGATTGTTTATGGTTGAGGGTTTGTATATATATGATTTAAGATCTGATTGTGAATCATCATGGGAATTAGGATATAGGAAGGGGATATGGATGTGTAATGTAAGAATAATGTAATACCATTCAGGCAGAGGATTTGGTCGATCATTGGAGATCGAGTTGGGTTTATGTAAGAGGATTTAGTCCTCCGGTATTGAGCTTAATCAGAACTGTACTCAGGCATAGGAGATGCTATCTTTGCTGTTCATTCCTTCTTCCGGATTGTAGTCTTGATTTCTATGTAGTCATTGAGACTCATTTTGTGATGAGCAGTGTGCTCTAGGTTGTTGGCCTTCCTACAAGTGTAGGCCCCTGAATTGTAATTCACATACTTACTGTAGAAGTATTATCCGACTGTGGGTAGGCTTCCCACCGTGGTTTTTCCCTTTACTGGGTTTTCCACGTATAAAACTTGGTGTCATGTGGATGGTATTTATTCTTTGATTATTGTTTATGCTTAATTGGTTTAACTGCTATTTCGGTATTTGGTTTAAGCATTTTGGTATTAATGTTTTGGGTTTCGGTATTAAATTTTTAATTGCTAAATGTTTTGGTAATCTGTGACAACTGATTCACCCCCCCTCTTAGTTGTCTTCCGGTTATTTGAATTGTCTAACAATTGGTATCAAAGCTTTAGTCCTCTCTGTAGAAATCTTAACCGCTTGAGGAAGATCCTATGGCGACTAACAGTTCAAATCCATCCAGTTCATTTGGAGCTATCTTTTGGAGAGATATTCCTAGGATTGATGGAACAAATTACACAGTATGGAAGATTCGGATGGAGACTCGTCTGAAATGTCTTGGCAAGGAGATTTGGGAGATCACACAGAATGGTGTTACACCTCATAATCCGACATGTGGCAATCCTCCTCCGGAAAAATTGGATAAGGAGCTTGAGAATGATTGTAGAGAAAGAGAAGCCCTCTTGTGTGCTCTTTCTGATCAGCAAATAATGGGATTGACTGACAAATCATTTGGAAAGGCTATATGGGATAAGTTGGAGACTCTTAATGAAGGTGACCCTATAGTGAATATTGCTAAACTTGATGGTTATCGGGTGAGATATGAAAACCTAAAGATGGAAGAAGATGAAAGGATTACTGCATTCATGGAAAGGGTAAATGAGATTGTTATGGGAATTCAATGTTGTGGTGGAACTTTGAGTGAAGATGAAATTATTTCTAAAGTTTTGAGAGCCCTACCACTGGCTTGCAAGATGAAGGATACTGCTATTAATGAGTTGAGAACAATGGCTAATACATCTGTCAATGGAGATACCTTGGTTGGGAAATTATCTACTTTTGAGCTTGAAGAATTCGAACCTTCTGGAGCTGTGAAGATTGAACCTGCTTTTCATGCATCTGCATCAGCAACCGATAAGCAAGATTGGAAAGCTTTATATGCAAAGGAATTGGATGATATGAAGAGAGAATATGATGATTTTGAGCAACTTGAAGCACTATTTTCTAGAAGAGTACCTAAAGGACTGATAGGAAGTATGTATGAAGGAAAAGCATATTTTAAATGTTTTGCATGTAATAAGATTGTTCATTTTGCATCTAGATGTCTTGAAAGAAATTCAAGATTTGAAGAAAGAGTTAGAAGATCGTTTAAGCCTAACCCTGGATATCAAAACAAGTATAAGTAAAGGAAAAACGGAGACAAATCATGCTACATAATGGATGAGGAAGGAATTATTGATTCTAATGATGAATTGGCAGAAGACTCTGCTAGTGGTTCCAGCAATGGAAAGGAATGGGTGTTCTTGGCTATCAAGGAAAATGTTCCAGAACTGGAAGAGAATGTACCTGAAGAGAAGGAACTTATTACTAAAATTGAAGACAAGGATGAATGGGTAATTGACAGTGGTTGTTCACATCATATGATTGGAGATAAAGGGAAGTTTCTATCTTTGCAAGAATTTGATGGCAAGAACAATACTGATAATTTTTATATTGTATGGTAAGAACAATAATGATAATTTTTATATTGTTGAAGGTTTAAGGCATAATCTTTTGAGTGTAGGACAATTGGTAGATAAGGAATTTCAATTACAGTTCAAGGATGGAAAATACAAAATCATTAACAGATCTGGTTTGGAGATTGCAACCGGTACATAGACAAAAGGTAATATATTTCATTTGAATTCCGATGAGAAGACATGTTTGATTGCACAAATTGATGAGAGTTGGCTATGGCATAAAAGGTTGTGTCATGTGAATTTTGATTGCAATATGAAGACTAGTTCAACTAAAGCAGTTAGAGATATAGCTAAGATTTTGAAGCCCTATAATCCGGTATGTAAAGAATGTCAAATGGGTAAACAGGTCAGAACATCTTTTAGGAGTATACAAGATAAATCTAATGATGTTCTTGATCTTATTCATACTGATTTGTGTGGCCCTGCTAGAGTTAAAAGTTTTCAAGGTGATAGATATTTCATGCTAATCATTGATGATTATTCTAGAATGATGTGGGTTACTTTTCTAAGGGAAAAATCTAAAGCATTTGAAAAGTTTAAAATCTTTAAGGCTAAAGTGGAAACTGGGATAGGATTGTAGATTATATGTTTGAGGTTAGATCATGGTGGATAATTCACATCCGGTGAGTTTAATAACTTTTGTGAGAAGCATGGTATAAGAAGACAATTTTCTGCTCCCCGGACACCTCAGCAGAGTGGAGTTGTGGAAAGGAAGAACAGAACTATCTTGGATGCTGCTAGAACAATGATGATAGAAGCTAGTCTACCTCATATCTACTGGAGAGAAGCAGTGAGCACTACATTTTATACAATCAATAGAGTACATATCAAAGGAGAAACCGGTAAGACACCTTATGAATTATGGTTTGGCAATACACCTACAGTTAAGTATTTCAGAATCTTTGGTAGTAAATGTTATATCAGGAGAGATGATATCGTTGGAAAATTTGGTCCTAGATGTGATGAAGGCATATTTCTTGGTTATTCTAATGAAAGCAAGGCATATAGATGTTATAACAAGAGATTGCAGAGAATTATGGAAAGTGCTAATGTCAAAGTGGATGAGCTAAATAGAGGTCAAATCAGAGTTTATGAGAAGGAACCGGTGGTGGAAATGATTATATCTGAACCAGTATCACCTTTACCAGAACAGAGTGTTGAACCAGTTACTCCAGCAGTATCAGAAAATTCTATAGTAACTAAAGAACCGGGAAGAGGAACCGAGAGTCAGAAGACTCCTAGTCAGAAGATCAGATCATTGGGGATAAGAACAATGGAGTGATGACAAGAGACTGGAAATTAATGAGGTATGTTTAATTTCTCAAGTTGAACCGGTATCAGTAATTGAGGCATGTAAAGATGAATATTGGTTGAAAGCTATGGAAGAAGAATTAGATCAGACTAAGAAGAATAACACATGGACTTTGGTTCCCTGGCCTAAAAATAAGAATGTTATTGGAACTAAATGTGTTTTTAGGAATAAATTGAATGAGGATGGTCAAATTGTAAGGAATAAGGCTAGATTGGTTTGTAAAGGATATTCTCAGAAGGAAGGAATTGATTATGGAGACTTTTGCACCTGTGGCTAGGATTGAAGCTGTAAGATTATTCCTTGCCTATGTTGCCCCACAAAAACTACAAGGTTTATCAGATGGATGTTAAGTGTGCATTTTTTAATGGGGATCTTAATGAGGAAGTTTATATTGAGCAACCTGATGGTTTTTCACTATTAGATGATACAAACATGGTTTTCAGGTTAAGGAAAGCTTTATATGAATTGAAACAAGCACCTAGAGCTTGGTGTGCAAGGTTGGATAAATATCTTTTGAAGCTTGGTTTTACCAAGGGTAATGCTGACAGTAATTTATATTATAAGATCACTGGTGATGATATACTGATTATTGAAGTATTTATTGATGACATTATTTTTGGAGGTGAAGATAAGTTGTGCATGGAATTTTCTAAAAATATGGAGAAAGAATTTGAAATCTCTATGATTGGGGAAATGAAATTTTTCTTAGGTTTGCAGATTACTCAGACTGACAAAGGTATTTTCATCTGTCAAACTAAGTATGCTAGGGAATTGTTTTTGATAAAGATAAACGGGTTTTACATGGACCCAAAACCAAGATTTTTACATAAACTGGTCATCAGCCAACCAAACAGAAACCAACAGCAAAACAGGGGAACACCCCAGACCGAGCTCAAAAGAAAAAAGAAACAACAGGCAACAAAACAAAGCACAGACAAACACCCAATTAAGCGAGTGCACCAGCTCCTTGTTCTTCTAGATGGTAACCTTGTTGATTTCCTCCAAGTCCTCCATAATGAACCTAGAGGTACCCTTATTGTTGCTCCTTCTTCTAGTCCTGGAACTAGGGCCCGTAGTTTTATTGCCACCCACATCAGAGTCTTCACCGCCCAGTTCTTTCTTTTTGTTACTATCACTAGGATAATCACTGTCAATAGGATTGGATCTATACTCTGCCACCATGGCATTGATCTTTTCCAGCCCCTCCATACTGTTTCTCATGGCCTCCTTGCTTATGTCCACCAGATTCTTAAAGTTATTCTTGATCTCCTTCATAGACTGCTCAACCTTCTCAATTCTTTGCTCATGATTACATTTCATAACCTCCACATCATGGGAAAGCGTTTGGGTCATGATCATGAGCTTCTCCATTTTGTAAGGCTCAACCAAATTAGTAAAGATATCAATTACCTCCTTAATCTCCTCTTTGAGGGTATCAATCTCCTTCCCCACCCACTTCCAATAGTTCTCTTGGCTTCTAGTCGCTTCCATCACCAGATTCATCAGATCAATTTCCTTATGTAATCCATTATCCACATCTTTAGGCAAATTCCCCTGCTTCTCCTTCAGGACATGAAGAGGAATGTGCAATTTGATTTCCTGTTCCAAGGTCTTGAGACCATAGTCTTTAGCAACCAACTTCTTCTTTTTGGAATAAGGCTCAGTTTGAGAAACCATCTTGTTGGTTGATTTATATTTACTTGTGGCCCATCTGGGGGGGTTCTTGTTGCTATGGGTTCCAGGAGTGACCAACATCTCACCCTCTTCAATCAGCTTGTAATCAAGGTCAACAAGAGGTTTGGCGCTCCCATTATCCTCCATCTCCATATCCGTATCAGAGACATCTTGAACATCAGTATTAGGGATTTGGCCTTTCTCAGAGAGAGAGGGCACAACTTCATGGGCTTTGGCGTACTTCATAATGAGCACAATAAGCCCTTCATGGAGGACCGGATTATTCGGATTCTCAGCATGTTTTTCTAGACTATTCTCCAAAGAAGAAACCAGATACAATGGAATCGAAATAACTTTGTCATGCCTAAAGTGATTTAAGATGGTAAAATGATAAGAAAGGATACTAGCATATCTGCCATCAAGCGTAATGTACCTCATAATGAATTCGGCCATATCCACCCAGGGAGCCATTAGGTCCTTTCTGTTGTAGCCACCATCCACTATTTTATTAACTCTTAAATGCTCCTTATCTTTATCAAAAAAATTTGCACATGTCTTCCTCCCCTATTTTTCTATCTCTGTAAAACCTTCTGCCATTCATAGCCAAACCCATAACCGTAGCCACCAAGGTTTCATCCACCTGAAATTCAGCACCATAAGCCCTCAAAAACCCTTTCTTCCACCTATTGACAAAAGTTTATGTGAGAAAAGGAGAAGGGCCATGGAGTCTTTCCAAGAAGGGAACCATCCCCCCATCAATAATTTCTTGTCACACCTCCTTATTTTTCTTCCATTTATCAAAAGTGGGTTGTTCTTGCCTATTCTTGTCCCCACCCATAATGGACCAGTTCGCCAAACAGAAGCAGGAAATGGACCACACAAGACAAGTCTCCAAACAAAAGTAGGACAGAGGCCACACAAGAAGACAGAAAATACAGGCACAAGGGAAGTTTCTAGATCTTCGAATAGGGAAATCGAAAGGAAACCATTTCCCCAACAACTTAATCAAATCATGATTGTTCTTCATTAATTACCGCAAGTGGATGGTATCATCATATACCAGGTCGCACAAGTTTTTTGGGAAAGAGTCCTGATTGCTCCACCATTTTTCCACCACGTGGCCCACCACCATATTGGCCAATAAATTCGCCACTTTATTGCCTTCCCGAAATACGTGAGAGATTTTGAATTCATCCAACTCTTTAATCATATCATGGCAATCTTTGATCAAGTTGGCAATAGTCCATCTAGGATCCGTACACCCATTCAAACAGTTGATAATGTTAAGTGAGTCAGATTCTAGCCAGACCTTTCTAAATCCTTCCCTTTTAGCCATGTGTATCCCTAAATGGGCAGCGCTGGCCTCCGCAAAATGGTTGGACTAGGTACCCAGAGGGAGCGCCACCGCAGAAACCAGTAGACCCGTATGATTCCTAGCCACTCCCCCACACCCAACTGGCCCAAGATTCCCTTTAGCCACTCTGTCCACATTGATTTTGATCCATCCCATAGGGGGGATGCCATAGAACATTATGTCTGCACTATTTAATTTTGTGCATGGGAATGGAGATATTTCAGCCAATTTACCACCATTCGATAGTATCCCACTCATCCTGGAGATTAGGCAGGGGATGTTCGTTCCTTCTACTGGGGCAGGAGTGAAGAAAATTCTCCTTGATAGCATTTCTAATTATAATAGCCACTACAAGCGTGGGAGATTCCAAATCTCTAAAAACTCTATTATTTATTTCTTTCAAAATACCCCAAGCAATATGAGGAAGAGACATATTCTAGAGGACTTATGGAAGATCCAATTAGTGTTCCAGACATCAAGGAAGAAACTCCAGATATCCATGGCAAAAGAACAGTGCAAAAAAAATGACCAACATTTTCCGCCGCTTCTTTGCATAGGAAGCATCTGTTAGTAATAGGAAGACCTCTTTTGCAAAGGTTGTCAATGGTAGAAATCTTACTCTGCATGAAAAGCCAAAAAAAAGATGTTAATTTTCAGAGTTAAAAGGTTATTCCAGATACCAGCCCAGAAGGGGGAGGGAGAGAAACTTTTGGAGATGAACTTGTAGGCATCAACAACTTTGAATTTCCCTGAAGAGGAGAAATTCCATAACACTTCATCCTCCACATGAGAGTGAGGGGTATGAATACAGTTTAACCAAGGTTGCAAAGGTATCAAAGCATCATCCACAAATTTGAGATCTAACCAGGCTCCATCTCTAATATAATCAACCACCAAGGAGCCAATTTTTCTGAGACATAATTATTTGAAAGGAGGAGCCCAAACAGAATCCGAAAGGGGGCCATCAACAATCCACCAGTCCTCCCAAAATCTTATTTTAGTTCCTTTCCCCAGCACCCATCTACAACCATGCAAGATAATATTGGTGGAACCAAAGAAATTGCTCCATAAATCAGAGACATAGTTGGGAAGGTCATAAGATTCCAACATGTTTTGGATACCCTGGATGTGGTATTTATGTTTGAAAATGTCAATCCAGTCATTATTCTCTTTAATACATCTCCACAATTGTTTGGCCATCAAGGCTTTATTGAAATCTCTCAGATTTCTAATGTCCAACCCCCCATGGACTTGGGAAGGAAAACTTGTTTCCAAGCCACAAGATGCAACCTATTCTTAATTTTAGTCCCTGTCCACAAAATTTTGTTTTGAATTATTTCCAGTCTATAGGCAATTTTGACGGGAATTTTGAATAAACTCATAGCATACACCGGGAGGCTCTATAGCGTAACTTTGAGCAGTTGGAGCTTACCAACCTGGCTTAACAAAGCACCTTTCCACCCAACCATCTTATTCTAGAATCTATCAATAAGATTCACCCAGAAAGAATCTGGGGCTGGACCATGGCAGAGGGGAAGACCTAAATAAGAGTCGGGCAGAACCCCAACTTTACACCCTAGAATCATGATAGTCTTCATCTTCTTGTGGTCCGGGGTGTTAAAGAAAAAAATGGAACTTTTAGCCAGGCGAATTTTTTGTCCAATACCTTTCTCATAAGTACCTAGAGTCTTTTTTTAATTCTTAGCTTCTTTAACCAAACTTTCCCCCATCAACAAAGTATCATCCATGAATTGTTGGTGAGAACAAGTAGAGGCCTGAGAAGAGGGTCGTAAGCCCAAAAGATTACCTTTTCTAACTTCCCTTCGGATAATATTATTGAGAGCATCACTCATCAAAATGAAAAGGAAAGGAGATAAAGGATCCCTCTGTCTAATGCCCCTCGACGCAGAAAAGAAACCAGAGGCAGCACCATTGATCAAGACTGAAAATTTGGGAGTGTACACACATTGATCAATAATCTAGATGAAGTTATCTCCAAATCCAAACGCCCTAAGGATTTTGAGAAGAAAACTCCAATTGACTCTATCAAAAGCTTTCAACAGATCCAATTTCAAAAAAAAACCAGGTTTTTTATTGATAGATAAGGAGTGAATGTTCTCATGCACCACAATTATGGAATCCAAAATTTGCCTCCCAGGAACAAACCCATTCTGGTGTTTTGAAATTAAAGAGGAGAAGTATTTCTTAAGCCCGAGCACCAGGATCTTGGTGAAAATTTTATAGATAGCATTGCATAGACTAATAGGTCTAAAATCCTAAAAAGAACAGGCATCAAGTTTCTTGGGAATGAGGACAAAGAAGGTGGCATTCAGTTCCTTTAGGAGAGAGCGGGACCCAAAAAAATCTTGCGCTACGATGACCACATCAGAGCCTAAGATCTGCCAAAATTCTTGAAAGAAGAATAGAGGGAAACCATCAGGGCCAGGGACTTTGTTACCTTCAAAAGAGAAGACTACATTGCGAACTTCATCATGAGTGGGGATTCTGGTTAGCTCCATGTTCATATCCTGAGAGACAATGTTGGGAACTTCCTGCAAGATCTCATCTTGGGCCAAAGCATTAAGAGGGTCATCATCCGATAATAGATTAGTGAAGTAATTGATGGCTTCCTGGAAAATCTCTTCATGCTTATCAATCCAACTCTGGCCAACCTGAATTTTACTAATTCTATTAGCAATCATGTGCTTGAGGGTCGTCATATGAAAAAACCTAGTATTTTTGTCACCACTTTTAAGCCATAAGACTCTAGATCTTTGCTTCCAGAATTCCTCCTCTTTGGAAATAATATCATGCAATTTAGTTAAAATCTCAATTTCTTTGTTCGAGACGTCATTATCAAACCTGAAATCTTGAATATGCTTCTGAACCTCCTCAAGGTCCTTCTTGAGCTTATCTTTAATTTTAAAAATATTACCAAAAGAGGACTTGTTCCAACGTTGAATATTGGACTTGACTTTGGATAACTTCTTGGCAATACGAAACATGGTCGTACCCTAGATATCAATATTCCACCACTCCATAATTTTATCATGGATTCCAGGGGCCATCAACCATATTTTCTCAAATCTAAAGGAGTATGCCTTCACTAGTACATTTGGGGCTGATTTCCGATAGCCTATCGTCAGAATTTTGACTATTTTTCATCGGACTGTCGACAAATGAAGTCGTCAAAAACTCATCATCGGTAATTCTGATGGTGTCATCTAACATCGGAATTGAGACGACATCCTGAACTCTTTTGATGGTGGCCATGTTTGCTCATCCGACCAAAGAATATCATCGGGCAGAAAGCATCCTCGTCAGATGGAGGTCGGAATTATGACGCCTACCAGGAACTTGCAGCGATGACGATTACGATGAGCATTCAACAATAAAGTGTCATCGAACATACAACATCCTCGTCGGATGTTTCTTCAATTGGCACTGAAATTTTGATGCCTGCTAGGAACTATGCACCAATGAGGATGTTGTTTGTCCGACGATCTTGTCGTCGGTGCAAAGTTGGGACAATGTCGGAATTCTGACAGTGATTTTATTTACTTTTTTAAAAAGTAATACGCATGCCAATTACAATGGTGCTTGTTGGTTCCCTTTTAGCATGTCCTACTAGATGGACCCAAGTAGTTCAATTTCAAGTATACTGGGATGAATTTCAATGCCATTTAGAATCCCACATGAAGCCACATTGATATTTTATCGATAAGACTTCCTATGCATTACTTCATACAATACAAAATTGACTTGATTCTCAAATATCTTATTCCAAATATATCTTTAACGCATCATTTAAGGAGAACAAAATCAACACAAAGTCCAAAAATTAGTAAATTCAAGAAGTATCAAGTCAAGATCATCCTTGTGGTAGTTTGACTATGCTTGCACCCAAGAAAGACGACATATGGTGACTCTACATTGACTCTTATGTCTCAACAAGATCTCAATGAAGAACATGTATCTCTTTCTACACATCAACAATCACTTGGGTCATCTCTAGGCACACTAAACCAAATCAACATATCATCAAGTTTCGATCCAATAAAACAAATTTGGAAAGCTATATTCAAAATGTGAGGACTCTATGAATGGATGGCTATGCATTTTGACAGTTTCTAATGCTCTTGTGACACACGTGCTTGATAAAAAATGTTATCATTGTCTACATGGATGACATCCTAATCTTTAACAAGATCTTAAAAGAATACATGCTACATGTTGCACAAGTACTAAATACACTACATCAACACAAGTTGCAAGCTAACCTTGATAAATGCATTTTGGCACCACACAAAATTAATGCCTTGGTTACATAATCAACCACACTTGCATTCATGTTGATCCAGAGAAAATCAAGGTGATTAAATACTAGCCTATCCCATACAATATTGGAAGAACAAATGTTCCACATTGCACATGTACCACATATGATATTCCAACACAAGTTGCAAACCAACCTCAACAAATGAAATTTTGGCCACATGCAAATTTAGTTACATTATCAACCACTCTCCCATTCAATTTGATCTTGAAAAAATCAAGGTGACATGATACTATCATACCCATGCAAACTCAAATAATTTCACAGCTTTCTCAAACTTGAGAACTTCCATAAAAGGTTAGTCCTTGGATTTTCACATGTTCCTTGATCACTCAACAAGGTTATATACAACAAGGCAACATTGCTATGGACTCCACAAAAAACATGCCTTTAATGGCCTCAAACAACACCTCTACTTTGTGCTAGCATTTACTCTAGTGAATACTGCAAAATCATTTGATATTTACATTTATGCATTTGATTATGTACTAGGCATCATGCTAATTTAGCATGGCCAACCTATTGCCCATCACTCAAAATCTATTAATGATACCTTGTCGCACTATTCAACTTATGAAAAGGAGCCTTGCACCCTCATACAATTCATCAAATGATGGTGCCACTATATTCTTAACAAAGAGACTACCATTCAATTGATCATCGCCCACTTCAATTACTACACACAAAGTAAATTGGAAAATGTGTGGCATGTGAAGTGGATGATCTATCTACAAAAATTCTCTTTGGCCATTAAGAATTTGAAGGGGCACAACAAGGCTACAAATTAATGTATTCATTAATGGTATTCATAATGCCAAGGGTGGTAGGTTGAGAGGGGTAATAAAAAATGACAGGAATGTGGTTTGAAGGTAGGGGTTGGCAAAAGGGATCGATGATGGCATGTACAACTCTAAAGTACCAATGAAGAGATGAGTGAAAAATAAAGTAATGTTGCAACCCTTTGGAAGAATGAGAGAGAAGAACAATATCATCAACAAGTAGATTAGCAATAACCCTCATGTAATAGTGAAGGCATCCAACAAAGAGCTAAAAACAGAAAGAGTGTTGACATTTTTAGATTGTTGGCATTTTGCATATAGATTGAATTAATGATATGTTGTCATTGATGTCAATTGAACTGGTGAATGATATTCATGATATTGTTGATGTTATTGTTGTCATTGCTATTGTCTTGTAACCGGTATGATAAACTTTAAGGAAGATGTTGTAAACCGGTATATCGTAGTTTGTAAGTTGAACCGGTGTAAAGGGTTAAACCTTTCTATGTTATGTAACCAGTAAACCCTACCAATTGTTTTTTGTTAAAACCCTAACTGATAAAGTTTGTTGGTTTAAGATCTAATGTTGAGCGATAATGATGGAGACATGTGTGATCATTGAATGAGGATTAGTTCAGATTGATTTGGTGTGTTTGTTATCTTGGAAAGGAGCAAGTGGATTGCATCTAATGTATAGCGTGTGATGAGTTACAAAGTCCGATGAAGCGGTGATCATGGAGCGGATGGAATTTTCTTTAAGAATGTGAAGAGATTGTAATGATTTCTAATGGTCAAGATTATACCGACTTGTTTGTAATCTTGATGATGAGAATTAGGTTTTTGTTGTGTTGCCGACCTAGTTGATTTGTATTTAAGGTCAATAATATTGTTTTGTTAATTGTTGGCAAAGTTAACAAGATTGGCAGAAACCAGTTGAGTGTGTGGATTCCTAACAGGTGGATGGATCTGCAATTTGAGTAAAGGCAGATTGAAGATTAAGAAGATATGATCAAGCAAATGTAGTGCTATTCAAATAGATCAAGAAAACCTGTTGTTTTCTAACAATTACAGTGGAAATTGAAATCCCCTAACCGAGTAAGCTCTAACAAGCTTGGTTACTTTCTAAATCCTCTAACAAGGTGGTCCATTACTTTGGATTCTCAAATCCTCCAACGAGGTTACTCCTAACAGGGTATTGTGCTTTTCATCAAGTCATATTTGTAAATCCCCTAACCGGGTGATTCCTAACCGGAATTAGTTCTTAACATGACTTATTTTAAAAGCCTTAACAGGCTTGGCTCCTAACAGGGCGAACTTCAAAAGAGTTCAGATAGCTATCCTTGTGAGTCTCATCTTGTGATAAACCTGGATTTATCACCTGATGTAAAATTGCTAAATAATACCGTTAATTTATCATTTATTTATGTTAAATCGTTTATTTATGTTTAATTGTTTATTTATGTTAAACCATCTATTTATTTATTTATGTTAAATTATTCATTTATAAAAGTTAAATATAAATAAATGATTAAAGGTATTATTAATTTAAAGGTGATTGATTAATTTAAAATGTTAATATTTAATATGTAAATGAATATAGAAAAGTATTATTACTTAAAGAAAATAACTATTGAAATAAACGGTGGACACCACGGTGGCCCCCCCGCAGGAAGTGGTGGGATGGGGGTCGCAGCCTGGGCTGCGAGCACCGTCACGCCCCTTCCTACGGAAGGGACCCCGTGGTGGGTCGCGACCCTCCCCCTCCATGGGGTATAAGGGAAGGCCTCCGTGGAGAACAAAGGGGAGAAAAGGAACGGAGGTGAGGACGTGAAGGAGAACTGCGGGCTCTCTTCTGCAGACGACAACTACAGTGCAAACTTCAACCATAGGCTGCAATCCGCATACAGGTAAGGGATGTTAAGAGTCCTGAGGTATATATGTGTGTGAACATGTGTGCCACACACACACACACACACACACATATATATATATTAAGGCATATTTATAAATATGTATATTACTAATGTTTACTTGTATATATGTAACAATAAATATAGGTACCCATGCAGAATATTTACGTAGATCTAGGATCAATAAAAGGATTAAAGAATATGTAAATGTAGATGTAAATTATGGAATGGAAAATAATAATAAGTTGTAAAAATGTAATATAAAACTGCAATTATATGATGGAGGCTATAGGGAGGAAATTCCCTTAGCCTAATGGAGGGATTATGATCATCCCTGGTAGGCAGTATATACTAAACATCTATATGCATATATGTTATGGCTTGGTTGACAAAGTTCATCCAAGAAGAGATGGATCTGGCCAGTCCTCTCTAGTAAACTTGGATGATGAGATGCATCATCCAAGGCAAGGAATTAACCATATGGTCTTCCTTGGTATGGCTTGGGTGTAAGAAATTACATCCAAGATAGGAATTGAATTAACCTTCGATTTCCTGGATGGCTTGGGTGTAAGAAATTACATCCAAGACAGGAATCGAATTAACCTTCGATTTCCTGGATGGCTTGAGTGTAAGAAGTTACATCCAAGACAGGAATTGAATTAACTTCGATTTCCTGGTATGGCTTGGAACCAAGATGGGTTCCAAGAAGGCGAGCTTCACAGCCACCTAAGGACATGTCCCAGTACTGCACTCATATCCTTTTTATTAAATAAGAATTGAGATTAGTGTTAATTAAGTAATTTAAGTTTAATTGCAAATTAGATTAGTTATATATATATATATATATATATATATATATATATATATATATATATATATATATATATATATATATATATATATATATATATATATATATATATATATATATATATATATATATATATTTGTTGTATTCTAACAATCTATTTTGTAGGACAGTGATCTCTAACTAGTAGGGACATTATAGTGGTATCAGAGTATAATCCTACCAACCTATGGGAAGGATTCTTAGTTTATGATCACATATCAGAGAAAGAAAGGCGCGAAAGCAATGGCTGATCAATTAGCCAAACAACTTCAGACTTTCATGGAGCAAACCAATGAGAAATTCGAAAGAATGAGCCAATTAATCCTCCAAAGTACAAATAGAAACAATAGAGATATTCCAAACCCTAGAAGAGACATGCACTCTAATCACGCAGATAACGAACGATCTCCTCAAAGTTCTAGACAAACAATTCTCGAATTTCTTCCTAGAGAGGAACATGTGGGGATGAAGAGGAACTAGCCACACTTGGGGTGGAAGAAATCACCCAAATTTATGCTAGATTAGATCCAGAAGCTCAAAGGGTGGTTTCCTTTAGGGACTTTTGTGAGTCCAATACTAATGAAGGTAGAATGAGAAAACCTATGGGTAAAGACCTCAAAGCTAAAGTCAACAAAATGTCCCTACCATGCTTTGATGGGTCAGGGAAGGATGTCGCCCGAGCTTGGGTACAAAAACTAGATGCATACCTTTCATATAGCTCCATGACTGAAGGAGATGCTATAAAATTTTCCATACTCCATTTAATCGGAGCATCCCATAATTGGTGGCATAACGGTCTCATTACCCTAGGACACAAAAATGTCTCCACCTACAGTGAGTTTACCCAAAAGCTCATTAGCTGGTTTGACTAGAAAGACGTTGAATGGTACTTCCAAGAGTTAACACACCTTAAGCAATCAGGAACCATTGAAGACTATATAGACCAATTCCAAAACCTATCAGTAATGGTTCCCGACCTATCCCAGAGAAGGCTTACCTACATGTTTTTAGAAGGCTTGAAAGACTCTATTAAAAAATTTGTAAAACCCTTGGAACCACAGAATTTAGTAGAGGCCATTAAGAAAACTAGGATGGTCGAATTTAGTGCTCCCAAGAACACCTCAACCAAAACACCGCATAGGAATGAGGGACCCCAGAGGGACAGCCAAGAGAGGCCCTGCCGCTTTTGCAATAAACCTTGGAGTTTTAATCACCAATGCAAGGAGAGAGAACTCATGGAGAAAGGGTTATGTTTCAAATGCAAGGCCCCATGAGGGAAAGGCCATGAATGTAAAAGAGGATAGTTAAATAACATAGAAGAAATATGGGATGAGGAAAGACACCATAAAAGGGTCAGGTTTGAAAACAATGAACCAAGTACCTTGGTAGTCATCACTCAAGGAAGTGAGAATAGATGCTTCAAACTCAAAGGGACTATCAAAGGACAAAAAGTAATCGCATTAGTTGACAGGAGCCTCACATGACTTCATTAACAAACACTTAGCAGCAAAGAGAAGGTTAAAAACTCAAGAGTTTGGAGGGTTTGAAGTGATCATGGGCAACGAAGTCATAGACAAGTGCACTAAAGTTATACCTTAATTGGAAGTCACCCTTGGGGGGCATACAATTAAGAGGAACTTCTTTGTGGCGAACCTAGAGAATGACATCATTTTGGGGATGCCATGGATAAACTCATTGGGATGGTCCACCATGGATAGTCCAAATTGGGAGATATGCTTCCAACATGAAGGGAGAGAGATAACATTAAAAGGAATTCCTGATGGCTCTCCAAAGATAGTATCATGTAATAAAATGGAGAAAATCCTTAGACATGATCAAGGAGAGTGGGTCGCCCAATGTATGGTCTTGGATAAATCTCCGACCGAAGGTCAAATCGTTCAGAGTGATATACAACCCATCCTTAGGAGACACAAAAAAGTCTTCAAAGATGTTCCCCCAGGCTTACCCCCAAAAAGGGGATTTGAGCATTCCATTGAATTAGAAGAAGGAGCAAAACCTGTCATTACCACTCCTTACCGCCACCCCCACAAATTCAAAGAGGAGATTGAAAAAAACATAAAAGAATTATTATAAATGGGACACATCCAACCAAGTAGCAACCCCTTTGCTTCATCAGTAGTATTGGTCAAGAAGAAAGACGGGACGATGAGAATGTGCATAGATTATCGGGCCCTGAATAAAAAGACTATAAAAAATAGATACCCTATTCTGATAATTGATGAACTAATGGATGAACTACACGGAGCAAGATATTTCTCTAAAATTGATCTAAGGTCAGGATACCATCAGATTAGAATGAGGGAAGAGGATATCCCCAAAACAGCATTCAGATGTCACTATGGACATTTCAAGTTTTTGGTTCTACCATTTGGTCTCACTAACGCCCCGGCCACCTTTCAGTCATGCATGAATCATACATTTAGACAATAGTTGAGGAAATTTCTTCTAATATTCTTTGATGATATACTCATTTACAACAAGACATGGGAAGAACATCTCCTGCACATTGAAGAGGTATTAAATATTCTTGAGTCTGAATCCTTATATGCTAAAGTATCCAAGTGTGAATTTGGGATGAAAGAAATCATCTACCTAGGACACAAAATAAGTGAGGTGGGAGTAAGTGTGGATGAGGAAAAAATTAGGGCCATCGAGGAATGGCCCACCCCTAGAACCTTAACACAACTAAGAGGGTTTGTTGGACTATGCAGCTACTATAGACGTTTTGTAAAAGGGTTTTCCAAGATAGCAGCACCCCTCACCGACCTAACTAAGAAAGGAGCCTTCACATGGAATGACCAAGCCCAACAGGCTTTTGAACAACTTAAAATAACCATGAGCTCATGTCCAGTATTGGCCATTCCCGACTTCTCTATACCTTTTGAACTACAGTGTGATGCATCTGGGGAGGGAATTGGGGTAATCCTCATGCAAAAGAAACACCCCCTAGCTTTTGAGAGTCATAAACTTACCAAAGCGGAAAGACACTACTCTATCTATGACAAAGAAATGTTAGCCATAAGGCACGCCTTGGCCAAATTTTGCCAATACCTCGTCTGTGGGAAGTTTGGTGTGGAAACCGATCATAACAGTCTGCACTTCTTCTTGAGCCAAAAGGACCTTAATGATAGGCAAAAAAAATGGGTGAGCAAAATAAAACCCTATGACTTTGATATAGAATATGTAAAAGGGGTGAATAATAGGGCAGCAAATGCATTATCCTGAAGAGCCCACCTCAATGCCCCTACCAGCATCTCAAGGGACTGGAAGGAAGAAATCCTTAATGAATATAACCAAGATCCACAAGAAAAGGAAATCTTGGAGGGAAACCTTCCCAATGAAGATTTTAAAGCTAGGGGAGACCTCATCTTGTACAAGGGAAGGGTATACTTGACCCCTCAAACCAAATTCAAAAAAAAGATCCTAAAGGAATTCCATGATAACCCCCTGGCGAGACATCAAGGATACTATAAAACGTATAAACACATAAGGGAAAAGTATGCATGGAAAGACCAAAAGAGAGATGTCCAAAAATATGTACAAGAGTGCCTAACTTGTCAACGCAATAAAACCGAACTCACTCACCCAGCTGGATTGCTTCAACCATTGCCTATTCCCAAATAGAAGTGGGAGAGCATTTCTATGGACTTCATAACAGGGTTGCCAAGGACACAAGGAAAGGATAGCATTTTTGTGGTGGTAGATAGACTCACAAAGTATGCCCATTTCCTTGCAGTCTCCACCGAATACAAAGCCTACCAAATAGCCGATCTATTCTTCAGGGAAATTTTTAGACTCCATGGACTCCCTCTGAATATTGTCAGTGACAGAGATAGCAAGTTTATTAGCCAATTTTGGCAGGAACTCTTCAGAATGGCAGGAACAATCTTGACCCCTAGTACCAGTTACCATCCTCAAACTGATGGGCAAATAGAAATAGTGAACAAATGGATAGAGGGTTATCTAAGGAATTATGTTACAGGGCAACAGACCGCTTGGGTCAAGTGGTTGCACCTAGGAGAACATTGTTACAACACGACACATCACATGTCAAAAGGGATGAGTCCTTTCCAAGCTTTGTATGGTTATGAGGCCACAAACATTGGAGAGTTAATAACCCAAGAAAGCAAGGTACCCAGAGCGCAGGATTTTGTTCAACAGAGTAGAGATATCATGAAGACCTTGAAAGAAAATTTACAACAAGCCCAAAATCAACAAAACATCTATGCAAATAGGAAACATACGGAAATGACATTTGAGGCTGGAGATCTGATTTTTTTAAGGTTACAACCTTATAAACAATCTTCCCTCAAGAAGAATGGGGCTGAAAAATTGAAACCCCGGTTCTATGGACCCTACAAAGTAATTCGAAGGATTGGGGAAGTAGCCTATGAAATAGAACTCCCCAAAGAGAGTAAAATGCATAATGTATTCCATGTCTCCCGACTCAAAAATGTTCTCGGGCAACACTTGTCTCCATGCAATGAACTACCTCCCCTAGATGATGAAGGGAAACTCATTTTGTACCCCGAGATCATCTTGGACACTCGGAAAAAAGAGCTTAGGAACCAAACCATTATCGAATACCTGATTAAATGGAGGAATCTCCCAATTGAGGATGCTACTTGGGAAAAAGAGGAGGATCTAAATATGCTTGAGGACAAGCAAAATTGAGACGGAGGGACTGTGATAAACCTGGATTTATCACCTGATGTAAAATTGCTAAATAATACCGTTAATTTATCATTTATTTATGTTAAATCATTTATTTATGTTAAATCGTTTATTATGTTAAATCGTTTATTTATGTTAAATCATCTATTTATTTATTTATGTTAAATCATTCATTTATAAAAGTTAAATATAAACAAATGATTAAAAGTATTATTAATTTAAAGGCGATTGATTAATTTAAAATGTTAATATTTAATATGTAAATGAATATAGAAAAGTGTTATTAATTAAAGAAAATAACTATTGAAATAAACGGTGGACACCACGGTGGGCCCCCCGCAGGAAGTGGTGGGACGGGGGTCGCAACCTAGGCTACGACCACCGTCACGCCCCTTCCTGCGGAAGGGACCCCGTGGTGGGTCACGACCCTCCCCCTCCACGGGATATAAGGGAAGGCCTCTGTGGAGCACAAAAGGGAGAAAAGGAACGGAGGTGAGGATGTGAAGGAGAACTATGGGCTCTCTTCTGCAGATGACAGCTACAATGCAAACTTCAACCGCAGGCTGCAATCCGCATACAGGTAATGGATGTTAAGAGTCTTAAGGTATATATGTGTGTGGACATGTGTGCCACACACACACATATATATATTAAGGCATATTTCTAAATACGTATTGTAGCATCGGAATTAGGAATCATCAAAGCAATATATAAAAGGACATATTATTCATTATTAGCTCAATCACACATTGCAATGATCTAATCCTAAGCACACTCAATAGAGACATAAAAACAAAGCATTCAAAAGCAAATATCATGCAAACCAGATAACAATTTGGATGCTTCTTCCATGCGGCTCCATTGTTCTTCTTTCCTCTTCAAATGGATTTGTGGATCTCACCTACAAGTGCACATACAATTGAAAGCAAGATTGACTTTGATGAAAAGCTCAAGAGTACTAGAAGCATAAGTTCGATAGCCTGATAGGGATTATTCTCATTATTAATTATTAGCCTTGATTGATGAAGATCATCCAATTTATAGAAAAATTGGAGAAAAGACAAATTAGCATGAAATTGATATTTTGGCAATTGATTTCAAAAATGGCACAATTGAGTGGAAAAAGGAAGGTTATGAAACCTTCTATGTCATGAATTATGACATATTTCCAATGCAATGGTTAGAGAACTAGGACCTTATGACATCTTGCTATGTCAAGAGTATGACGCATGAAGCACAAAAATAGGGAGCACTAAAGACAAGTTAATTAGGTGGAAATTAAAATTAGGAAATTAGAAAATAGGTGGAAATTAGGAATTAGGAAATAATGAAATTAGAAATTAGGAAAATTAGAAATGATGGAAAATTAGGAAATTAGGTAAATTAATTAATAATTTATCATTTATTAATTAATTCACAAAAAGAAATAATTAGCCAATTAAATGAACATTTAATTGTGACACGAAGACCTAGGATAAATAAATAAATTATTTAACCTAGAGGAAGAAATGACAAATTAGGTTTTATGAATAAATCATAAAACCCTAGAAGATGAATTAGGTCTTGATGAAAGACAATTAGGTCTTGACAAAAGATAATTAATGCCGATTCGATTTGATCATAATTTTGAATTGATAAATGATTTGATTGACAAATGCGCCAATTGACGAGGAACAATGACAAATTGATCCAAATTGACATAATTGAGACAGACAATGATCGATAGCGAAATGATCGCAAAATGACAAAATTGACAAGAGGACAAGGATTGATGACAAAATAGATTTCAAGATGACAAGATTGAAAATGACCACGATCAATGACAAATTGATCGCAAAATGACAAGATCGAACAATGACAATGATCGATCGCATGATGACAAGATTGAAAAGAGGACAAAACCCTAATTAGGATTGACGATGTCCAAAATGATAAGATTGATGAGAGGACAAAACCCTAATTAGGATTGACAATGTCCAAAATGATGACAAATAAGCACGCTCATTGATGCAACAAGATAAAATCGATCAAAATCATGACTGGATAATGTTGTCGACAAGACCAAATTCGAGGACGAGATGATTGAAGAATATAGAAGAATGACTCGATGCTCGCAAATGATAAAAATCAAGTGCGTGACATAGGAGAAATGTTAATGCGACGCAAAAAACCTAAAATGAGGCAATGCGCAAATGTTAAAGTATTACTTCGCAAGCGTTGACCATTTTTGGGTGTCTACACGTATATTACTAATGTTTACTTGTATATATGTAGCAATAAATATAGGTACCCATGCAGAATATTTATGTAGATCTAGGATCAATAAAAGGATTAAAGAATATGTAAATGTAGATGTAAATTATGGAATGGAAAATAATAATAAGTTTTAAAAATGTAATATAAAACTGCGATTATATGATGGAGGCTATAGGGAGGAAATTTCCTTAGCCTAATGGAGGGATTATGATAATCCTTGGTAGGTAGTATATACTGAACATCTATATGCATATATGTTATGGCTTGGTTGACAAAGTTCATCCAAGAAGAGATGGATCTGGTCAGTCCTCTCTGGTAGACCTGGATGATGAGATGCATCATCCAAGGCAAGGAATTGACCATATGGTCTTCCTTGGTATGGCTTGGGTGTAAGAAATTACATCCAAGATAGGAATCGAATTAACCTTCGATTTCCTGGATGGCTTGGGTGTAAGAAATTACATCCAAGACAAGGATTGAATTAACCTTCGATTTCCTGGATGGCTTGGGTGTAAGAAGTTACATCCAAGATAGGAATCGAATTAACCTTCGATTTCCTGGTATGGCTTGGAACCAAGATGGGTTCCAAGAAGGCGAGCTTCACAACCGCCTAAGGACATGTCCCAGTACTGCACTCGTATCCTTTTTATTAAATAAGAATTGAGATTAGTGTTAATTAAGTAATTTAAGTTTAATTGCAAATTAGATCAGTTATATATATATATATATATTGTTTTCTAACAATCTGTTTTGTAGGACAGTGATCTCTAACTAGTAGGGACATTACACATCTCACTCTGGTTTTTACCTATTTCGTTTTTCCACGTATAAATATTTGTGTCAAGTGGTGAATGTTATTGTGGTTATGATCTTATTTGTTGATTTGATTAACTACTTAACTATTCTGATAAGGCATGATATTTGGAGGCATTAAGAGATGAATATGTTGACATATGATTAAGCATTTTTTATGATTACAAGATTGAAGTTGTTTACTGTTAAGTTATCATAATAGTTAAACCAGTTGATGTTGGTTAATGTTGAGTATTGATCTTGATAAGTGAAAGTTTACTTTGTGAGTTTGAATTTGAGTTTGGGAATTTGTATCAGTTTTTTAGTATACTGATTCACCCCCCCCCCCCTCCCCCTCTCAGTATTCTACCGGATACTTATTCTTTCATCATACCATCAATTGGTATTAGAGCATTTCAGGTCCTCTTTAACATAAAGTCCAATAGCTTGAGGAAAAGATCTTGTAGATCATGATGAAGAAAGAAGGTTCGAAGTTCAACAAAGATAACTATAGGATATGGAGTGACGGAATGAAGATTTACATTAAGAGTCTTGGTAGTCAGTATTGGGATCATATAGAAACTAAGTATACTGCACCTACTGGAACTCTGACTGGTGATCGAAAGAAAGAACAATAAGAGAATCATCAAGCATTAAAGGCTATTATCAGTTCCTTGTCTGATGCTGAATATGTAGATGTTCATGGTCTTGAAACTGCATATGAAGTATGGAAAAAACTTGAAGAGATTTATAGTGGTGATGAACATGTTAAGATTGCCAAAGAGGAGAGTTTAAGAGGAAATTTTGATGACATGAGAATGTCTGAAGGTGAGAATATCCAGCAGTATGGTCAAAGGATAAAAGAGATAGTTGGTGAAATAAATAGTGCAGGAGGGAAAGTGGAAGATGACACAGTGATCAGTAAGGTACTGAGAACCTTGCTACTGGTCTATGCTATCCGAGTTGCAGCTATTCAAGAGCTAAAATCCATTAACAAAATAAAGGTAACTCTTGACTCTATCATTGGAAAACTTACTGCTTTTGAACTAAATGGCTATGATGGTAATGTAAAAAATTCAGAATCTACATTCAAAGCTTCTGTTTCTAACTCATCTGTGAGAAGAAGTAGAGATGTCGGCCATAGCTATGAATCTAGATCCAGTAGAGATGCTAATGATGAAGACAATTTAGTGGAGCTTGAAGCATTGTTGGCAAAATGACTGCCTAGAGGCACTAGAAAATACAGAGGTAAGTTACCGTTGAAATGTTTTTCTTGCAATAAGATTGGTCATATAGCAGCTAATTGCCCTAATGGTGAAAATTAATTCAAGAGAGACAAATTTAAGAAATATAAGGGTAAAGGCAAGAGAGATTGTCTTGTTGCTATTGATAGTGGTATTACTGATGAAGAATCTGATGATGATGCTAGTGAAGATATTGTGTTTGTAGCTATTAAGGAAGAGATGTCAAATCAAAAAGCACTAGTGTCCAGGATGGATAACTCTAATGATTGGATCATTGATAGTGGTTATTCACATCACATGACCGGTGATCGGAGCAAATTTCTTTCCTTGAAGGAATTTGATGGCGGTGTTGTCAGATTTGGCAATAAGTCACCCTATATAGTTAAAGGTAAGGGAGTTATTTCTCTTAATGGGAAGAGCAGTGCTGACGATGTCTATTGGGTTGAAGGCCTAAAGCACAATCTTCTAAGTGTGGCACAACTTAATGACAGAGGATACCCACTGGAGTTTAGAAATGGTATGTGCAAAATTTTTGACAACAAAGGTGAATTGATTGCAACCGGGAAATAGACCAGAGGTAATCTATTTCATCTTAATCCTAAAGTTAGCAACTGTTTGATTGCAAAAATAGATGATAGTGGGCTTTGGCATAGGAGATTTTGTCATATAAACTTTGATAACATTGTTAAAGTGAGCAAGTATAAGACAGTAAGAGGTCTACCTCAGCTAGACAAACTGGTTAATGCAATTTATAAAGAATGTCAGTTAGGAAATATGACTTCTTCAACTTTCAAGAGCAAGTCTTTCTCAGCAGAGCACTTGTTAGATTTGGTTCATACAGATCTATGTGGACCAATAAGAACTAGAAGCATTTCAGGTGATAGATATTTCATGATCTTCACTGATGATTGTTCAAGGATGATGTGGGTCACATTCTTGAAGGATAAGAATGAAGCTTTTCGTAAATTCAAGGCATTCAGAGCCTTAGCTGAGAAAGAGAGTGGCAAAAAGATAAAATGTCTAAGAATAGATCAAGGCGGTGAATTTATTTCTGAGGAATTCACTAAGTATTGTGATGAGAATGGTATCAAGTGGCAGCTTTCTGCACCAAGGACACCACGGCAGAATGGTATAGCAAAGGGGAACAATCAGTCAGTAGTTGAAGCAGCTAGAACTATGTTGATACAAGGAAATGTAGCAAAAACATTTTGGAGCGAATCTGTAAGTATAGCGGTCTACACAATGAATCGAGTTCTGGTGAAAAGAGGTAAGGACAAGAAACCTTATGAGTACTGGTATGGAAGATCACCTGATGTTAGCTATTTTAAGATCTTTGGTAGTAAATGTTTTATTAAAAGAGGTGATTACATAAGAAAGTTTGAATCTAAGAGTGATGAAGGCATATTTCTTGGCTATTCCACCAAGAGTAAGGCCTACAAATGCTTCAACAACCAAACACAGAGAATTGTTGAGAGTGTTGATGTTCGTGTAGATGAATGTCCTAAAATTTTATAAGGAACTTGTTCAGAGAGAAAGGATGAAGATCCTTGCATTTTTCTTTTGGAACCTGAAACTGTTAAATCATAAACCGGTAAAGCAAATCTTGATGTACTTGTTCAACCGGAACAAATAAATTCAGAGAAAGAAGACAATGAAGAAGCTGAACCTGATGAGAATGATCATGTTATTCCTAGATATGTGAGATTGAATCACAGTCCTGGGAAGATTATTGGGGATAAGGATGTTGGAGTACTAACTAGAAGGAAAATTAGAGAGAACTCTTGCATGATCTCCACCATTGAACCAAGAAGTGCTAAGGAGGCATTTGGTGATGATCATTGGGTGAAAGAAATGGAGGAGGAATTGGATCAAATTGATAAGAACAACACTTGGACCCTGGTACCCCGACCGGTAAACAAGAATGTTATAGGTACTAAATGGGTGTTTAGAAACAAGTTAAATGAAGATGGTGTTGTAGTTCACAATAAGGCAAGATTAGTTTGCAAGGGTTATGTGCAAGAAGAAGGAGAAGATTATGGAGAAACTTTTGCACCAGTAGAAAAACTGGAAGGAGTTAGAACATTACTTGCATTTGCAGCTCATAAGAAGTTCAAGGTATACCAAATGGATGTTAAGTCTATATTTTTGAATGGGATATTGGAAGAAGAGGTTTATATAGAGTAGACTGATAGTTATGCATTGACAGATAAGGAAGATGCATCTAGGTCTATAGATGAAAAGGAATACAGGTCAATGATTGGAAAATTACACTATGTTGTTCACAGTCGATTGGATATTGACCATGCAGTTGGTATAGTTGCTAGATTTTAGACAAATCCAAAGAAAGCACATCTGATAGCAACCAAGATAATTTTTAGATATCTAAAAGGTACAGCTGACTAAGGGTTATGGTATCCATATGGAGGCAATTTTGATTTGAAGACATACACTGATGTTGATTGGGCAGGAAATATTGATGACCGGAAGAGTACTACCAGTGGAGAATTCTTTCTAGGAGGAAGGCTAGTTTCATGGAGTATTAAGAAGCAGAGTTGTACTTCACAATCTACTATTGAAGCTGAGTATGTGGTAGCTTACATGAATTGCACACAAGCTATTTGGATGAGGCACATTTTGGAAGGTTTTAAGATGAAGATCTCAGAACCTATAAAGATTTTGTGTGATAATACAAGTGCAATAAATATTTCTAAGAATCTTGTTTTGCACGCAAGGACTAAAAACATTGAATTGAAGTATCACTTTTTGAGGGAAAAAGTTCAAAGTGGAGATGTTATCTTAGAGCATGTTTCTACCCAGGAGTAGCTTGCAGATATCTTTACCAAACCTCTGCCTAAGACCACTTTTGATTATCTTAAAAGTCAGTTGGGGGTTGTCCCTCTTCATGAAGTCAGTTGAGCATGATGTTGATTGCATCAGTCCCTTAATTACTTGCAGAATCTTACATGGATTGATTGTTTTTGGAAGTGGATGTATTCCACAGGGGGAGCATCAAGTTGTAGTATATTGATGCACAGTAAGAATTTTGAATTACATGTTTTACTTTCAATTTGGCATTGTTGTCAAAGGGGGAGAAGAATTATGTGTCTGATTAGGTAAACTAGTGACGGACTGAAGATAGACAAAGCATGGTGAATACTTGGTAATGTAAACTAGGATTCCTATTCACTAATCACAACAGCAATCAGAGGCGTTGATATTTGTATTGCCATCAATGCCAAAGGGGGAGATTATTGGCATTTTGCATATAGATTGCATTAATGATATGTTGTCATTGATGTCAATTGAACCGATGAATGATATTCATGATATTGCTAATGTTATTGTTGTTATTGCTATTGTCTTGCAACCGGTATGATAAACTTTAAGGAAGATGTTGTAAACCGGTATATGGTAGTTTGTAAGTTGAATCGGTGTAAAGGGTTAAACCTTTCTATCTTATGTAACTGGTAAACCCTACCAGTTATTTTCTGTTAAAACCCTAACCGATCAAGTTTGCTGGTTTAAGATCTAATGTTGAGCAGTAATGATGGAGACACGTGTGATCATTGAATGAGGATTAGTTCAAATTGATTTGGCGCGTTTGTTATCTTGGAAAGGAGCAAGTGGATTGCATATAATGCATAGCGCGTGATGAGTTACAAAGTTCAATGAAGTGGTGATCATGGAGCGGTTGGAATTTTCTTGAAGAATGTGAATAGATTGTTATGATTTCTAATGGTCAAGATTGTACCGACTTGTTTGTAATCTCGATGATGAGAATTACGTTTTTGTTGTGTTACCGACCTAGTTTATTTGTATTTAAGGTTGATGATATTGTTTTGTTAAGTGTTGGCAAAGTTAACAAGATTGGTAGAAACCAGTTGAGTGTGTGGTTGCCTAACAGGTGGATGGATCTACAATTTGAGTAAAGGCAGATTGAAGCTTAAGAAGGATCTGATCAGATAGATGTAGTGCTATTCAAACAGATCAAGAAAACCTGTCATTTTCTAACAATTATAGTAAAAATTGAAATCCCCTAACCGAGTAAGCTCTAACAAGCTTGGTTACTTTCTAAATCCTCTAACAAGGTGGTCCATTAGTTTGGATTCTCAAATCCTCCAGCGAGGCTACTCCTAACAGGGTATTGTTCTTTTCATCAAGGAATATTTGTAAATCCCCTAACCGGGTGATTCCTAACCAGAATTAGTTCTTAACAAGACTTATTGCAAAATCTTTAACAAGCTTGGCTCCTAACAGGATGAACTTCAGAAGAGTTCAGATACCTATCCTTGTGAGTCTCATCTCACCGTGGTTTTTACCTATTTGGGTTATCCATGTATAAATATTTGTGTCAAGTGGTGAACGTTTTTGTGGTTATGATCTTATTTGTTGATTTGATTAACTACTTAACTATTCTGATAAGGCATGATTTTTGGAAGCATTGAGAGATGAATATGTTGGCATATGATTAATCATTTTTTATGTTTACAAGATTGAAGTTGTTTACTGTTAAGTTGTCATAACAGTCAAACCAGTTGATGTTGGTTAATGTTGAGTATTGATCTTGATAAGTGAAAGTTTACTTTGTGAGTTTGAATTTAAGTTTGGGAATTTGTATCAGTTTTTCAATATACTGATTCACCCACCCCCCCCCCTCTCAGTATTCTACCGGATACTTATTCTTTCATCATACCATCAAAGAGAAGTATGAAAAGAAAACTCATCTAGCACCCAATAGTGAAGGCATGAGAAGCTTTGTTGTCATTTCAAACAGATCTAAGAATAAAAGCTTATAATTATCTTGGCTATTTTAAAGCGATGGCTAATGCAAACTGTTATGTTGTGAACATTACAAACACCAGTAGTTATATAGAATTTTGTGAGGAATCTGATCTCCCTCGAATGTCACCTACATTCTGCAACTTGGTATGAAATTTTTTTGTTTTAATGGTGTACTTCTTGAACTTGCAACAACATTTACTTTTTCTATAAGTGTAGGCCATGGTTGTCAAATGACACATAGTTAAAATGGGACACATACTAAGTAAATGATATACTGCTTGATTCTCATTACCTATTTATAGTAAGCATGAGTGAGAGAGAAAGGAAAGTATGCAGGGAAACTATGACTTAAAGCCAATAGGAAGCATATAGACAAAAGGAGGACTATTGTGACAATACTATTCTTAAGAAAATATTGAAAACATAACACAAATACTAGTTTCCAGAAAAGGGATCTGCTCTGCAAGTAGCCCACAAAAGAAAAGCATTCAACTAACATCAAGATCAAGATGAAAAAGTCTAGTGTTTTCCTTGGTTTCAGTGAAACTTATGATAGACATCAAGATCACACACAAGATGCATGTATCTAAAGGTTGTTTAATGTCATTTATTACCCACAATTTGACATGGTATGGAAAGCCATTCTTACACTAAGGATTAGAATGGTCATCTTCTTCACTTAGAGATTGTTTCTAATTCGTTATTATTAGAATACTACTCATATTATGTGAGACTATGAAGTACCCTTTCTTTTGGATTTGTGCTCATTTCTTATTGGGTGAGATAGATTTGTAATTATTTGATCTTATTGTATGTAATATATGAAAATAAGATTATTGGTGTAGACGTATAAAAATGACCATATTCCTAAATGAATATTTTATGTTCATTTCTCTATTTAATTAAATCCAATTTAATTAAATTACCCGCATTCCTCTATTTAATTAAGTAAATTACTCAATTAAATTCACTATACCCATTTAATGAATAAATCATTTTATTCAATTAAATTCCCCCTATCCACTTTTAATTAAATTCAAATTTAATTAAATAGTTATCCTAAACTGAATAAATCTAATTTATTTAATTTCCCCAAATTGCAACCAAATTGAATTAAATTAACTTTATTTCAATTAAATCCTATTATCCCTCCATCCACTTGCATTCTCCTACATTTCCCACTTGCTTCCTAAACCTATTTCTAATCCCTTCTAGACTCTTCTAATCGCTTCTAATTAGCCTAACCCATCTTCTAAACTTTGACACATCCCTAAGCAAAGGGAAGTCACTTCTCAAAACCTTAAAGTCTTTGATAACCATTAAAGGCTTCAAGTCTTCAACCACTTAATATCCCCAAAGTCTCCCAAACCATTAATGGTTAACTCAACCCTCTTACATGGTTAGAGACTTTTTGCCTAACTTAACCTTCATCCAACCCAAGGGTCTCATCAAGCCTTTAATGCTTTGACCATGATTATCTCTTAATCATTTGCACAAGGGTTTATCCTTGGATTAATTCTTAATCCATTAGGGTAAGCCTAACTTAAGCTTAACCCTTATCTCTAGATAACCATAAGGTCTTTTCAGGCATTTAATGCCTCCAACCCCTTCTCTCAACCCAACCCTAAGTTGACACTTGTCACCATTTCAACATGGATCCCCAACTTTCAAACTCAACCCTTGATCAACTCTTTCAATCCTGACCATCCATTGCCCTGTTTTTGCTATAAATAGAGCTCTCATTCCTCCATTTTAAAAAGATGAATCCAAGTTTGTAGTATCATACTTATGCTCAAATACATTCAAGCTTTCATTTCATATATGCTCATCATTTAGCCTCTCTTTAAAATAGAAATTAATCTAATATACATTTTTAGAGTATTTCTATTATCATTAGCTAAATCATTAACTAATATAGTATGCTAGGATAGTTTGTTTACTAACCTTGTCATCTTATAGTTAGTTTATTGCATTTCTAGAATCATGCATAGCTTAGGAGGCATCTCATATTAAATCAACAAAAAGCAGCCCTCGTTCTTGCATTTACCATCCCTAACCCATTTTGCTCAGTGATCTGAGAGCAAAAACATTGGTTTGAGGGACCGTGTAAGATAGAGAACCATGGGACCCACCTTGGGAAGCTGAGTGATACTTCATTACTCTATAGCTTGCACCAAGAAGTCTTGTGTGTGTGTGAGCAAGGCTCCATAGAGCTCCGTTTTTCGCATATTGAGTTCTATCGACTCGCTTTTCCCGCATACATTTCTGGCGCCCACTGTGGGGCCCAACCCCATATATCAAATCAGTTTTTGAATTTAACCACTTTTGCAAGCACGCGAGAAAAATGAATTAGCACGTTAAGTCAACTGTTTAGCGCATCCGGTTAACAGCCTAGCACATTCGGTTCATTGTTCAGCTCGTGGAGTCCATCATCTAGCGCGTGAAGTCCATATATTAGCACGTGACTCCCAATAATCTTTTCCTGTAGGTCTCGGTGCGGGAGAAAAATAGAGCAGTGCTTTCGGTGCACAGAGTAGCCCATCCCGAAGACAGTATAGTGCATCACGGGTTTCTTTTAGTGCATCACTGAGATTTTGTAGCGCGTACAATTTGTTCTGTAACGCATCACAGACAGAAAAGAAAAGAACTAAAATTTGTAACCGAAAGTTAAAAAAATTAGACTTAGGGAAGTCCACCAAATCATCTAACATTTTTTCTCTGGTTTTCTTGCAGAATTCTAACAAATTTGTTGCAGAAAGGAGCTTAATCTTAGAATATTTAGATAGTTAGGATTTTCACTAACTTAGTTAAAGTTAGTTTAAATTTTTAAAAATCTTTTATTCTTAAAATGGAACTCACTTATTTCTTTTGGGCTATAAAAAGAACCACTATCGAAAATTTTCTTGCTTTTATAGGAGAAAAACTTTTTTTGAGCTCTAAAAAGAACAACACAAAATTTTCTTTTTCGCAAAAAAATAGAGCTTAAAAAGAACCTCACCATCCTTTGGTGTATAAAAGGATTCATTTTCAAATTTTGCAAAGGAAAGAACCTCACTTACGAAGTTTTGTTACAATCAAAAGAGGGAAGTTGTTCCCCTTTTTTGATTTTCTTTTGTTGACCATATCGAAAATTTTGCTTTGTCGACCAGGTTCCTTCGCTAAATTAAATAATCATTGCTTTGAGGAACTAAAAAGAACACCATGCTTTTTTGGAGCAACATCTCCAAGTAGAGATTAGCAAATCATTGAATTGAAGGCTTAAAAAGAACTTTGATTGCCTTGTCTCGAAAGTGGAAGGTATATGCTCTCCCCTTAACTGGGTGATCAAAAAGCCAAACCACTCTTAAGCTTTCTATATTTCAAGCATAAAACCTTTAGCAGGCCTGCTTTCCTGAGGAGTTGGAATCAACTCTTAAAGCCATTTATGGTCGATGTGAAGGAAACGACCTAACTGGGGAACAGCTTTGACGCCAAGAATTCCAACCCACTATAATCAAATGTGGAAAGTGACGAAAGTCCTTTTCAACGGTTGCACGCAGCGATTAGCCTTCCCCCAGTATCCTCGAGATATGTAAAGCCTTTGTTCTAAAGGTTGGGAAGCCTCCTGAGGGAGTTTATCACTTACGGCCGAACGGGAAGCCTGATTACGAACCATAGAAATAGAAGCTTTGAACCGAGTCAGTAACTAGACATTTATAACATCATAGTGCAAGGGTGGGGAAGAATCCACCCCCAAGATTACTCACCATATATCTCCCAAGATAACTACTCAACTGTGAAGCGATTCACTTTGAGTTAATTTCTGGCAAAAGGCAAAAAAACGGGCGCCCTCTAGGGGGTGACACGGTTGTTTGAGCTGACGGAGTATCGAGACTAGTGGGCTATGATGTTATTTATGACCTTTGAATAAAGAGTCTTTCTAAAGTGTATTATTTGTATCCAAACCTGTTAAAACATTGGGGATTTGAACACATCCTCGCAGAACATACACTTTTTGTTAGATTAGGCAAAATGGTTGTACTTTTTGTGTCGTGCTTGCATTTACTACTTCAGAAAATCATCTATCGAACCTGAAAAATTCACAACAAAATTCCAAAATTTACAAAAAAACCAACCAAAGGAAAAATTAGGGCAGTTTAGTGCATAAGAGCAACTTCTTTGCGCGTGAGGTACTTTTGTTAGCGCATCCAACCATCAATTTAGCGCGTCGGTTCCAAATAGTAGCGTTTTATCCCAAATCAATCTAGTGTTAAAACATTTAGCGCATCAGAGAAACAGTCTAGCGCGTGGAAGCATCAACTTAGCGCGTGGAAGCTAAACATTAGCGCATCAAGTTCACAAGTTAGCGCGTTACAGGCCTAGGCTAGCGCATGGCTTTTTAAATAGATAGAAAACAATTTTTGAATAGGTAAAACTTTAGCGCGTGTCTGGGGGCAGCCTAGCACGTGTGGTCCTTATTTTAGCGTGTGAAATAAATTGGGTAGCGCATCTTGTCTCTGTTTTAGCACGTGACCAAAATCAAAAAGGCAGAGGGCAAAACAGTGAGGAATTTTAAAAAATTTGAAAACATTTTCAAAAGCTTTTTCCATCAACATCATTTTTCATCAAAGCAAAGTGGCAAAAACAAACCGTTAAAAACTATTTCTTGAGCTAAATTTGTGTCAAAACAAACGTTGTAAAAATCCTAAACTGATTGCACGATAAAACATATCTATCTTATCATAATCCGGAAACCTCATCATTAATATCAACAGAATCTTTTACCATCTTACGGATTTCATCTCAAAAAACACTTGTTTAAAAATTTTATGTTGTCAAATCAAGTCTCCATATCGGGAGGCTTTTATCCATATCATTTGACACTCTTTGTCATGAAGGGGCATCTAAACCTTCACTTTGATAGAGTAAGATTTGAAATTTTCCAAACAAGATCAACCAAATCCAAACAAATCAAAGGAAACCATTGATCACTCATGCATGACTAATCCCCATATTCTGAGAAGAAAGAACCTTTATCGTAACATCACGTTGAAGAAACAACAATCTAGTTTTTCCAAGTTCATCAAGAGAAATAAGTTTTTATACATCAATCGTCAACTCTTCAAATTTCATCGGGTATTCCTTCATCACGTCAAATGTTATATCCAAAACAAATCCAACGAATTTGACAAAGAACCTTTAAAAACAAGAGCCTACTGTCAAAAGTCTGCTTTTAATCAAATCATAAACCGCGGAGGAAAGATCAATCCAACATTCTTGCCCGATGAGTGTATCACGTGTAACACATCTCGACCAGAACCACCCACCCCTGAGCAACATATCAACGAGGATTTTGTCCCCTTCATCACTGAAAGTTTTTACTAAAATGTCTATTACTCGCTCTCAAAGAAACCAACAAAGCGAGACACATGCAGAGTCTAGTATGAATCGAAGGTTGTCAAATCCTTTTGAAGTTCCACACTTGGAAGATACTGAAATTTCTAAAGCGCTTCTTCAGGAATGTCAGGAAAACCCTTCATTCCAAAAGCTTGTAGAAAGGCTTATGGAAAATGACAAAGAAAAATATCTGCTCATGCTCACAAGTAAAGGCGTTAAACTTCCCAAAAATTTAGACACAAACATCTTTCGAAACGGATCTCGACAATATGCATATCAAAAACAACAAAGAGAAGAAGAAACTCGTAACTTTGAACAACACATACCTGAGCAACACATTCCAGAACAACGCAACCAGAAATGCGTATACCTGAGCTAGAAACTCCAGAGCAAAATATACCATTTAACACACCTTTTCAGTTGAGAACCAATACAAGGGAAGAACTCTTCCCTCGACAAGACAATATACCTTTGGCTGCTCTTACTCAACAAATGCAAATGTTACAACGACAAATACATGACATGCAACAAGGGACAACAGTGCGGTACTCTTTAAACGAAATCTATCCTTATCCATTTGACAGAAGATTGAACATGGTGCCTTTTCCTCCAAACTCAGATGTTCCCAAATTTGATAAATATGATGGGAAAAGTGATCCCCGAGATCATGTTCAAGAATTTTGCACAATGAGTCTTGAATTTGCTCATGATGACACCTATCTGATGAGGTTATTCCCAAGAAGCTTGGGAGGGCAAACAATGGAATGGTTATCCAAAATTACACCACCTGTCAGATCATTTGATGAATTGGTTAACAAATTCATAACCCAATATTCCTATAACATTCAACATGCCATAACCATGCTAGATGTTTGCAACACCAAACAAAAGAACAACGAAACATTCATGATGTTCCTTCAATGCTGGTGACGTATAGTATCCAGATATCCTCGAGATATTCCTGAAAAGGAAAAAATGGAAATCTTCATTGATAATTTGAATGGTGAAATGAGTTACAGGCTGAAACTTCAATGCATACCATCTTTCGCTAAATTAATTGAAAATGGCATTCAAGTAGAGGAAGTGTGTGTCAAAAAGGGAACACTCAAGTTCTACAAGGAAGGAACAAACTCATCAAACTACAATAACCAGAACAACAACAACTTAGACAAATCTCGATTTTAGACTCGAAACAAAAACGAAGGCAACAATGAAACGCATGATCCAAAATCTAAGCAACCAGTGCTCGCATTATCCAGAAATCCTCAAAATACGACAAATCCTAAAAATGCTAATCCAAATGCTAACACATATGCACCAAACACTGATCAAGGACAACTCAACACAAACAATACCAATGATACTTAAAGCAAAAACATGAATCCAGGACCTAACAACAATTCACGCAACAACACAAACAATTTCCAAAAGCGTATCTTCACACCACTGGGGCAATCACTAGAATCCACATTCAGAGAACTTTTGGCACACAAGATTCTTTCTTTGCCTCCAATCAGCAACTATGAACCCCAAATCAAACCACCTTGGTGGAATGATTCACACTATTGTAATTACCATCGTAACAAGGGTCATCGAACAAACGATTGCATGAGATTAAAACACGTGGTGCAAGATATGATTGATCAAGGTGACTTAACAGTAGATGGTCTCAAAACAAATGGTGATCATGGAGCCTTTAAAAATCCTCTTCCAAATTATAACAAAGATGGAGCTTCAACCTTGAACGATACACGTGGAGCTCATATCAACCATATCTACAACAACACCATAAATCACATATCAGCTGAAGATCATCAAGTAAATGTCATCACCATCTGAGATAAGCGTGATCATGAATCTGTCAATGTAACAACCCGAACTCAGAAATATGTCTTAAAAGAACATACGTCACCTACAACTACCCCACCAAAAATCCAATATGACTTGGTTAGCCAACTACGCAAAACTCCAGCTCAGATATCTATACTGGAATTGTTGAAACTATCACCGAAGCACAAAGACATCTTGGAACAAGCACTATTGGAAACCAATGTACCTCAAAATCTACATACAGACAGATTTCAAGTCATGGTCGCCCATATGACTTGACCTCATAACCTCACCTTCTCAGAGCATGACAATACTTCCTTGAGTCATCCGCATAACACTCCTCTCCATATCGAAGTTATTGTTTGCAAACACCGAGTAAAACGAGTCTTAATAGATGGAGGAGTCGGACTTAATATATGTACTTTAAAGCTTATCTGTGCATTAGGCTTTTCAGAAGAGTCTATTGATCCTTGTAAGAAGATTACCATAAAGGCATATGATGATGAGGAAAGGTCCTCTAAAGGAACTGTGATGTTACCCATTCAAGTAGGACCAGTGTAAAAAGATACTATGTGTCAGGTCTTAGACATGGATCTTACCTACAATATTTTGTTAGGGCGACCCTGGATACATGAAATGCAAGCAGTACCTTCTACATATCACCAGTGTGTCAAATTTCCTTATGACGAACAAGAAGTCTCCATATCTGCTGATCACAATCCATTTCAACATTGCAATGCAATGGGGGCAGCCCAAGATAGTTTGGTTCCTCATAATAGAGAGAAACAGCGATCTTTAACATCAGATCTACAAACAGCAAAGTCCAACTCCTTATTTGGAGACTTCAAACAGAAAATACAAATCAAAGACCAAGGCATAGGAGAATACTCTTTGGAGCCCTTATGTTTGGCTGAATTGCCAACATCACCTAGATCTCATGGATTGCCTACTACATCAACACATCTGGTCACTCAGCCCATCACCAAATTTGATGGTACCTTCATCCAATTGGGCACTCTAGCACATGAATCAGAAGACAAGGATATTCTTAGCTGGTTATACAAAAATGAGGAAGAAAATAACAGAGCAGCTGCTCTAGACATTGTTCTACCTACACACTTGTATGGAAAAGGATACTTAATCATGCAGCAAATGGGATATGATGGTAAAGGACCTATTGGGAAACGCAGAGAAGGAGTCACTGAATCCATAGATCTTCCTTCACAACCCAGTGGAAACAAAGCAAGATTGGGTTGTGAGCTCACTTTCCTATTAAAAAGGCCACCCTGCCTAACTACAAAACCTCAATGGAAAATAAAGAAGAAGTACAAAGAAGAATCCTGGCAGGAAGCACTCTTTGAATCAGCAGAAACAATCCGCAAGGCACGGGAACGTCAAGATCAGAAGTTACATCAAGAAAAGCTTCTAAACCACAAAAAGGCCATATCTGCAGCAGTAGCTCATATTCAAACACCAATATCTCAAGAACCAATAAAATCATCTCCGAATACCTTTATTTCTCCCCGAGGAAGCACAGTCTATGAACAAATACAGAAAATAGAAGCCGGATCTGACACAGAATCAACAAAAACTATCAAAATGGTATCCATCATCAAAGATTTGTTTTCACCATACAACATACCAGTTTACAACACTGATAGAATCTGGGATGATGCCTCAGAGACTGATTCCAATGAATATGAATGGAGTACCTGCTCCAATGCTACTACAGATATCCCTAATGATATTGATTCTATATCTCTTTCTCAAGAAGAATATAACGCAGAAGATAGACCTCTTGAATTTGAACCACAAAATATCTATGACACCAAGGAAAGCGAACAGAAACATTATGAACAAGTCTATATGCAAGATAATACCATCAAAGACCTCGACGAAATCCTGGACTTCTTTAAAAACAAGAACAATCACGATGAAAACCTTGTCCTAACACTTACAGTAGCAGAACTTGATCCACCTAACGATTCCTTACCGCTTATCTTTCCTGACCTCATCGACTGGGATGAACCTGAAATCCATGATATACCAATTATCCCAGATGATGAATCTATTATCCATTACCTATGTACTGTAAATCCAGAAACAGGCTCTACCAGTGAACAAAGTAACGATGTCTGTAAACCAGGGAGTGCCAAGTCTCTCAGTCGCAAAAATGAACCAAGTAAAAGATCTGATGCTGAAAACCAGTCAATGGCAGCTCTAGATCACAAAAAAGTAAAAATAAAGGACGCTTCTGAGGGTGAAAACCTTTTTAAGGCACCTAACGATGGGAGACTTGACACTCTTCCTGAGCACTTTCATGAGCGATCACCCATATTGATTGAGCCCACTTAATCAATCAACATTGGTACCACAGGAGCAGTCAAAAACATACACCTTGCAGAATCTCTGACAGAGGAGGAAAGATCAGCATTCATCATTTTCTTTAAAGAACAAAAAATTAACTTTGCTTGGTCATATGCTGATATGCCCGGAGTTGATCCACACTTGATCATGCATCACTTGTCCATCTCTTCAGGAGTTAAACCAGTCAAGCAAAAGCTACGAAAGATGAATCCACAGGTAGTACTCATGGTCAAAACTGAACTAAAGAAATTATTAGACGTCGGATTCATCCGACCCATTGACTATGCAAAATGGATTTCCAACATCATTCCAGTATCAAAACTAGATGGTAGTATCAGAATATGCACTGACTTCAGAGACGTCAACAAAGCTTGTCC